>NC_042623.1:178590701-178910425 GCF_901001135.1 Rhinatrema bivittatum
ACAATAAGAATAAAGGTAGGAACCACACAGAACACTGTTTTTTAAACTTCTCCTGAGCCCTTGAGTCGTGAATTGATTTTCTCAGTTGGGGAAGCAACCTGCATGTGTGTGGGGGGGAGTGGGGAGGCCTGTGTGTGTGTGTGTATGAGAGAGGCAGACTGTGTGTGTGTGTGTGTGTGTGTATATATATATATATATATATATATATATATATATATATATGAGAGGCAGACTGTGTGTGGGTATGAGAGAGGCAGACTGTGTGTGGGTGTGTATGAGAGAGGCAGCCAGTTCGCTGTGTGTAAGAAAGGAGTTTGTATTTGTGTGTGCGAGTGAGAATCATCTTTTCTTCATTCCCATTGAAGCAGTGAGCTGCTCTGTATATGTATTCAAAGGAGGTGGTGAAGACAAAAACAGTGAAAGATTTCAAAGGGACATGGGATAAACACTGTGGATCACTAAAGGTTAGAGGATGGAAATGAGGAAAAGAGAGCATGGGGGTAACTTGCTGGTGTGGCGGTTACTACCCTAAACCAATAAGCCTTCATACTGTTGATGCAGCTCCCTTATTGCTCTCTGCTTTAGTGGCAGGGGGAAAAGGGGAATTATATTCAGACAGCAACCAACAAGGACATTGAAATTTATAGTCTTAAGCCTGATATTTTTGATGCAACTACAACATTGCTCTCTGCTTCAACAGCAAGAGGTAATTTTTGAAAGGTGTCCTTTAGCTATTCATCATGTTCCATGCTCTTCTTTTGGTAAAAAACACGTATTGCAGATTGCTGTGATTTCATGTAAGTCATGGGACTGCACAATAAGAACATAAGAACATGCCATACTGTGTCAGACCAAGGGTCCATCAAGCCCAGCATCCTGTTTCCAACAGTGGCCAATCCAGGCCATAAGTACCTGGCAAGTACCCAAAAACTAAGTCTATTCCATGTTACCATTGCTAGTAATAGCAGTGGTTATTATCTAAGTCAACTTATTTAATAGCAGGTAATGGACTTCTCCTCCAAGAACTTATCCAATCCTTTTTTAAACACCGCTATACTAACTGCACTAACCACATCCTCTGGCAACAAATTCAGAGTTTAATTGTGCGTTGAGTGAAAAAGAACTTTCTCCGATTAGTTTTAAATGTGCTACTTCCTAACTTCATGGAGTGCCCCCTACTCTTTCTATTATCCGAAAGAGTAAAAAATCGATTCACATCTACCCGTTCTAGACCTCTCATGATTCTAAATACTTCTATCATATCCCCCCTCAGCCGTCTCTTCTCCAAGCTGAAAAGTCCTAACCTCTTTAGTCTTTCCTTATAGGGGAGCTGTTCCATTCCCCTTATCATTTTGGTAGTCCTTCTCTGTACCTTCTCTATCGCAATTATATCTCTTTTGAGATGCGGCGACCAGAATTGTACACAGTATTCAAGGTGCGGTCTCACCATGGAACAATACAGAGGCATTATGACATTTAACGTTTTATTCACCATTCCCTTTCTAATAATTCCCATTGTTTGCTTTTCTGACTGCCGCAGCACACTGAATCGACGATTTCAATGTGTTATCCACTATGATGCCTAGATCTCTTTCTTGGGTGGTAGCTCCTAATATGGAACCTAACATTGTGTAACTATAGCATGGGTTATTTTTCCCTATATGCATCACCTTGTACTTATCTACATTAAATTTCATCTGCCATTTGGATGCCCAATTTTCCAGTCTCACAAGGTCTTCCTGCAATTTATCACAATCTGCTTGTGATTTAACTACTCTGAACAATTTTGTGTCATCTGCAAATTTGATTATCTCACTCATCGTATTTCTTTCCAGATCATTTATAAATATATTGAAAAGTACGGGTCTCAATACAGATCCCTGAGGCACTCCACTGCCCACTCCCTTCCACTGAGAAAATTGTCCATTTAATCCTACTCTCTGTTTCCTGTCTTTTAGCCACCTATCCCATGACTTTTTACTTTTCCTAGAAGCCTCTCATGAGGAACTTTGTCAAACGCCTTCTGAAAATCCAAGTACACTATTTATTTATTTATTTATTTATTTATTTATTTATTTTTAACTTTTATATACCGATCTTCTTGTATAGGATACAAATCAAACCGGTTTACAGTGGAACAATAACTTCGCATGAGAGCGTTACATAGAACCTTAAACATATAATAACTTTGAATAAAACATTCAATAGCTTTGAATAAATAACATTAAAATAGGGGCATTGGATGCATCAAGGATGATCCGAAATTGGTACATGAGGTACAAAAGACTTAATAAATGAGATACAGAGTTAACTTGATACAAAATACCATGCTTGCTGGGTGCCATGAGACAGGTTATGGTGAGTTGGTATGGCTACCCGGGCGGTTCTGGGAATGCTGATTTAAATAGCCACGTTTTGAGGTGGTTTTTTTTTAAGGAAATTGGGCAGGGGTCTAGTCGCAGTTCTGGGGGGGGAGAGTTCCATTGCGTGGGGCCTGCCATGGCTAGGGCTCTGTTCCTTAGAGATGATTTTGCTTGGGGGGAGTGTAGAGTGCCTTGGTAGGCTCTTCTAATCGGTCTGACCGAGGTGTGAGGGTGCAGCTGAATGGTGAGATCAATAGGGGAAAGTTTGTGTATGGTTTTGTGCAAGATGGTCAGAACTTTATAAAGTATTCTGAACTTGATAGGGAGCCAGTGGAGGTTGTAGAGGATAGGCGTGATGTGGTCGCTCTTTTTTGAATTCGTCAGGATCCTGGCAGCCGAGTTCTGTAACATCTGCAGGGGCTTGGTGTTGGCGGGAAGGCCCAGGAGCAAGGAGTTACAGTAGTCAATTTTTGTGACGATGATTGATTGTAGTACCAATCAGAAATCTTGAGAAATGTAGAAGTGGTTTCATCTTTTTTAGTACTTGAAGTTTGAAGAAGCATTCCTTAGTAGTGTTGTTAACAAATCTTTTGAGGTTGAGCTGGTTGTCCAGGAGTACATCCAGATCTCTTACGTAAGATGAGGTTATGTTGTTGTCCGGTGTAGTGGAAGGAGATTTAAGGAGAGAGTGGCTCTCCCCCTGAGAGATGAGGAGGATTTCCGTTTTGTCCTTGTTGATGACTAGATTGAGACTGGAGAGGAGCTTGGTGATTTCCTGGAAACAGCTATTCCAGAAACTTAGGGTTTTTTGTAGTGATTCCGTAATAGGGATGAGAATTTGCACATCATCCGCATAGAGATAATGTTTGATCTTTAATTTGGAAAGAAGGAGGCAGAGAGGTAGAAGGTATATGTTGAAGAGTGTAGGAGAAAGGGAGGAACCTTGGGAGACTCCCAGATTGGAGCGGACTGGATGCGATTCTTTGTTTATTTTTACCTTGAAGGCTCTGTTGCTGAGAGGATTTGAACCAGTTGAGTGCGGTGCCTGTGATACCAATGTCTGCGAGCCGGTCTAAGAGGATAGTATGGTTGACCGTTTCGAAGGCTGCAGATAGATCTAGGAGGAACAAGTAGGAGAAGTTGGTTTTTTTTCCATGCTCAGGATAATGGAGTCAGTGAGGGAGATTAGAAGGGAATTTCGTGTTTAGTGCTTTGCAAAAACCATATTGAGAAGGAGCAAGAATCTTGTGTTCCTCCAGATATTCTCTGAGTTGCTTATTAACTATTTTCTCCATAAGCTTGGCAATGATGGGTAGATTGGCAATGGGATGGAAGTTCGCTGGGTCCGCTGTAGATAGGTTTGTTTTTTTAGGAGAGGTTTCAGGATGGCTAGCTTTAAAGAGTCTGGGAAAAGACCTTGAGTTAGCGCACAGTTAATGATTCCTGTGATGGGTTTCGCAATGGTGTTAGGGATTGAGATTAGGAGATTAGAAGGAATGGAGTCAAATGGGTGGGAGGATGGTTTGAGTTTCTTGAGAATGTTTTCGATTTCAAGAGAGGAGGTGGTCTCAAAAGATTCTAACCTTGCACCCAATTGAGTTGGGGTTGCGATAGAGGGAGGGGGGCGGAGGGTTAGAGGAGGAGAGCGGTCTGGTGAATTTGATAATTTTATTCTCAAAGTAGTTCGCCAGTTCTGTGGCTTTGAGTGCCTGGTCGTCTGGGATGGTTGGATGGGTGGGTTTGGTGAGAGCAGAGACGTAGGTGAAGAGGGCTTTCGAGTCCAAGATGAAATTGTGGATTTTCTTAGCGAAGAAGTCTTTCTTTGTTCTAAGAATGGTGTTCCTGTATTTGTTGAGGTTAGATTTGTAAGTCGCTTGATTCGATGGAGAGGGGTTTTTGCGTCATTTATGTTCTTTGTTTCTGAGGTCGAGTTTGATAGCCTTCAGTTCCGGCAATGTAGAAAAGAGTATCTCTATATATAGACAACAACCAACAAGGACTAAATTACATAGTTGAGTAAACAAAAGCATGGGTGTAGCTTGCTTATTGAGGCGGTTACTACCCCTAACTAAGCTACATATTCAATTAGATGCAGTTCCAACACTGCTCTCTACATTAATGGTGGGGTGGAAGGGAAATAAAACTAAAAGGTACTAAGAGCCAAGCGTAACAAGTAAGAGGAAAAAAAAAGTACATAGCTTGCTGGGCAGACTGGATGGGCCGTTTGGTCTTCTTCTTCCGTCATTTCTATGTTTCTATATTTTTCCTGGCACTGAAGTCAGGCTAACTGGTCTGTAGTTTCCCGAATCGCCCCTGGAGCCCTTTTTAAATATTGGGGTTACATTAGCTATCCTCCAGTCTTCTGGTACAATGGATGATTTTAATGATAGGTTACAAATTTTTACTAATAGGTCTGAAATTTCATTTTTTAGTTCCTTCAGAAGTCTGCAGTGTATATCATCCAGTCCAGGTGATTTACTATTCTTCAGTTTGTCAATCAGGTCTATCACATCTTCTAGGTTCACCGTGATTTGGTTCAGTCCATCTGAATCATTACCCATGAAAACCTTCTCCAGTACGGGTACCTCCCCAACATCCTCTTCAGTAAACACCGAAGCAAAGAAATCATTTAATCTTTCCGCGATGGTCTTATCTTCTCTAAGTGGCTGTAGAGGCAAAAACTGTGAGTTTTTGCCTCTACAGCCAACTTCTTTTCAAATTCTCTCTTCGCCTGTCTTATCAATGTCTTACATTTAACTTGCCTACGTTTATGCTTTATCCTATTTTCTTCTGTTGGATCCTTCTTCCAATTTTTGAATGAAGATCTTTTGGCTAAAGTAGCTTCTTTTCACCTCCCCTTTTAACCATGCTGGTAATCGTTTTGCCTTCTTTCCACCTTTCTTAATGTGTGGAATACATCTGGACTGTGCTTCTAGGATGGATTTTTTAACAATGACCACACCTCTTGCACACTTTTTACTTTTGTAACTGCTCCTTTCAGTTTTTTTCTAACTTTTTTTCTCATTTTATCAAAGTTTCCCTTTTGAAAGTTTAGCACTAGAGCCGTGGATTTGCTTACTGTTCCCCTTCCAGTCATTAAGTCAAATTTGATCATATTATGATCACTATTGCCAAGCGGCCCCCACTGTCTCTCACCAAATCCTGTGCTCCACCGATAATTAGATCTAAAATTGCTCCCTCTCTCATCTGTTCCTGAACCAATTGCTCCATAAAGCTATCATTTATTCCATCCAGGAACTGTATCTCTCTATCATGTCCCGATGATACATTTACCCAGTCAATATTGGGGTAATTGAAGTCTACAAAGTCAAAAGTGCAAGTAGAAGAATAAGGTTCCATTCAAGAATATAAGATACTTTATTAATCCAAAGTTCATAAATCTCTTACTTAATACGGCAACTCCATACAGTTAGCAGCAAGAAGAAGTAGAAAGTCCCCCGACACGGTCCCGTGTTTCGCGGAGGCTGCATCGGGAGGGACCAACAAAACGTTTATTCACGTCTGAAATATAATATAAAGTAATAAAGAACGGAACACAAAACTGCCATATAGTGTATATAAACAAGTGTATACATACCTCTTAAGGTTTCACAGGAGCGCAATCGCCCTCAATGTTACAGACATTTAAATAATCAAAAAAGGCGCGAAAGGAAACTATCGCGAGATGCTGTGATTGGTGGACTGACACCTGGAGGACAAGCCTCCAGGTGGACTTGTTTATGTGCAAGGTTGCTTCTGTTTATCTCCGGATTGTGCCGCACGATTGAAGCTTTAATGGCTGCCTCAGAGGAGTATACCTTTAGTTATACTGAAGATGCTGTGAATGCGGTACTCACTGACACTTTGTTTTTCTCAGACGAGGGCTCAGACCCTGTGCCTCCCATATCATGGTCAGAAGTTATTAACATTCAAAAACGTCTCACTCGGGCAGAGTTGCACTCTGCCACTTTGATTGAGTATTGCCGTGTCCGCCGAATCCCAAGAGGGCTTCGGATTCAGAAAGAACCGAGACTGCATGCGGATAACCCAGCTTTTGTCAACCGCTGGAACCAGATCTTAAACAAGTGCTCTCTGGACCTTATGGTTTTGATCATAGAAACTAATAAAGAAGTTCACACTCTCCTTCAAGACGAATTTTCAGTCAATCTGGACTCTATCAAAAAATCCTGTTCGGTAGAACAGTTTGATTTACAATTTGGAGAGTTCCAGGAGAATTTACAGAAATTCCGATCTGACCTTAAAGCGGTTAAATATAGCAAATTCCAAAGAGACGCGGGCGATTACCAAACCGGATACGTATACAAATGGATGGCACAAAAGCCATCCAAGAAAGTTGCGTTTGCCGACAGCTCTTCCTCGGGAGACTCTGCAGGGGAAGAACTTCGTGCGCCTCGCACTCGGGGACAGAACCGTCGCGCCCGAGGGGCCTTGGCTGGAGATACCGCACGGCCCGCATCAGCTTCTATAATTACTCCAGGCAACCTGGTTCCGCCGCAGCCGTCCTCTGCCTCCTCCAGATACTCCTCAATAGCTGCATCTTTTTTAGACTCGGGCCAGCCTCAGCCCAAGCAGGATACACGTCAACTTCGACAGCGAACGGCCCCTCTGCCACAACACATTCAACAGCCACGGTCATCCCGCCCTCCTCGGACTCAGGCGGATCCCTGGCAATAGAGCAAGATACTGTATTCAACCTTTCTACACGTGAACTTTCGCCTTGTGAGCTATCTGTGTTACACCATGGCCTCTCATTTGTTCCTACCCAGAAGAGCGATGTATTTGACATACTGGTGCATCTACATAGATTTTTTCGGACACTCAAATTGAAATTATTTTTTGAGGACTTTCCTCCATCTTCTGATTTATCTGTGGTGCAGATTAAGTCTAAATGGACTCCCCCGGGGGTTGGAGATGTCTCCTTGGGAGCGTTTGAACGCTTAGTATGCCATGATGTAACCTCGATCTGTTCACAACGCCAGTATATAAGATACAATTTGACTAAGGATGAGAGTAATGCCCTTAATGTTTTGGCTCGAGACCGCTCTATAGTTATTAAGCCCGCGGACAAAGGGGGAGGGACTGTGGTGTTGGACAGAGCCGACTATGAAGCAGAAGTTTTAAGACAACTTCAAGACACCACATTCTATGTCCCCCTCCCATCAGACCCCACAGAGGTGTTGAGTCGAGAGATTAATTTCATTGTCCAGTCAGCATTAGAGGCTCATATAATTACGGGTAAAGAAGCTAAATTTTTGATTTCTACCCATCCGGTGATGCCCTTATTTTATGTACTTCCAAAAATACATAAATCCCTAAACAAACCCCCGGGACGACCGATTGTCTCTGGTATCGGCTCTTTATTAGAGCCCTTATCACAGTTTGTGGACATATTCCTACGCCCATTGGTTCCATCTATTAAATCCTTTGTTAGGGATTCTTCTCACTTCATGACCATTCTTTCAGGTTTGCCAACCCCACAGTCCACGATCTCTCTTATCACATTGGATGTGGTGTCCCTGTATTCAAATATTCCCCAGCATGATGCTCTAGTAGTAACTGAAAAATATTTGAATGCTCGCCCCCCCCCCCTCAGAGAGTCTCTACATCATTTTTGATTCAATTGGCTGAACTAGCCCTTACTAAAAACTTTTTTCAATTTCAGGATACAATATACCAGCAGATCAAGGGGACCGCAATGGGTGCCACTATGGCCCCGAGCCTAGCGTGCCTATACATGGATGACTATGAAACATCAAATATCTATTTTTCTGAATGGTCTCAATTCATCCATGTATGGCTACGCTATATTGATGACATTTTTATTGTCTGGACAGGGACTGACATACAGTTCTTCATGTTTTTGGACTGGGTAAATATGATTAATCCCCACATCCAATTCAATCATTGTATCCATCCCACTTGTATATCCTTTCTTGACATCTCTGTCAGATGGGTGGAGGATCATTTTGAGACGACACTCTTTCGCAAATCAACTGACCGGAACACCCTGCTTGCTTATAATAGTTTTCACCCTAGGACACTTCGGGATAATATCCCCACGGGGCAATTTTTAAGGCTCCGACGTCTGTGTTCCACTAGACAAGAATTTTTGTCCCAATCACAGGGTATGATTAACCGGTTTTTTGAAAGGGGTTACCCTATGCGGGTCATCAAGAAAGCTTTTAAGCGAGCATTGTACACACATAGGGAGTGGCTTTTTACACTGCCCACCCGTTCGGATGACATTTCGCACAATTGTATCCTTCCATTCTCTACGGTGGGAAGGGCTGTAGCTTCCATGATTAAACGTCATTGGTCAGCCCTGTCTTTGAACACCCTAATGCATGGCCCCCCACGGTTCACTTTTAAACGGGCTGCGAACCTACGAGACCGACTGGTGCACACTGCCTTGCCCGTGCAGTCACCACCTCGGCTGGATGGACATCACCAGCCCTGCGGCCACTGCACGATGTGTAAACACACATCGCCCCGATCCACATTCATACACCCATTGACTGGACAGATTTTTAAACTCAATTTCCAATCGAATTGCTGTACCAAGGGGGTTATCTATGTCATTTGGTGCCCCTGTTCATTATTATACGTGGGCAAGACTACCCGGATGGTTAAAACACGTATCATAGAACATTGCTCCAATATAAGATTATCCAGAGTTGATGAGCCTCTGGTGTCTCACTGGCTTGATATGGCACATTCCATCGATGCTCTTTCCTTCTCGGTATTGGAGGTGATCTCTCCCCCCTTGCGGGGAGGGGATTTTGCTAGCATGCTGGGTCGGAAGGAGCAACGATGGATATACACCCTTCAAACAGTTGCCCCTTCTGGTTTAAATAAAGATATCGAGTGGTATCAGTTTTATTAACATTCTGATCGGAGGCTTGTCCTCCAGGTGTCAGTCCACCAATCACAGCATCTCGCGATAGTTTCCTTTCGCGCCTTTTTTGATTATTTAAATGTCTGTAACATTGAGGGCGATTGCGCTCCTGTGAAACCTTAAGAGGTATGTATACACTTGTTTATATACACTATATGGCAGTTTTGTGTTCCGTTCTTTATTACTTTATATTATATTTCAGACGTGAATAAACGTTTTGTTGGTCCCTCCCGATGCAGCCTCCGCGAAACACGGGACCGTGTCGGGGGACTTTCTACTTCTTCTTGCTGCTAACTGTATGGAGTTGCCGTATTAAGTAAGAGATTTATGAACTTTGGATTAATAAAGTATCTTATATTCTTGAATGGAACCTTATTCTTCTACTTGCACTTTTGACTTTGTGGACTTGTTTATGTGCAAGGTTGCTTCTGTTTATCTCCGGTAATTGAAGTCTCCCATTATTACTGCACTACCAATTTGGTTAGCTTCCCTAATTTCTCTTAGCATTTAACTGTCAGTCTCACCATCTTGACCAGGTGGATGGTAGTATACCCCTATCACTATAGTCTTCCCCGACACACAAGGGGTTTCTAACCATAAAGATTTGATTGTGCATTTATTTATTTTATTTATTTGATGAGTTTTATATACCGTTATTCGGTAGAGCCATCATAACGGTTTACAAAGTGAACATTTTTTTCTTAACAATGTTGAAACATTATAGCAGTTTGAGCATATACAGAATTAAACATATCAAGACCAATAAGTATTCTTAGGTTGGATGAGGAGGGTAAACATGTTTGGTTGGAGATTAGAGTTGAGAGTTCATTTGAGAGTTGGTATGGTCAGATGGATGAGGGTCAGTGAAGAGTTTGCAGAAGAAAAGAGTTTTTAGGTCTTTTTTGAATGTTTTTATGTTGTGCTGGGTTCTCAGGTCTTCAGGTAGTGTGTTCCAAAGTTTGGGGGAGGCGATAGAGAAGGCTCTCTCTCTTGTTGTTGCCAGATGCGCATCTTTGATGGTGGGGATGTTTAAGTAGCTTAAGTTATTGGAGCGTAGGTTTCTTGAGGGGTTTTGAGGAGTTATGTTAAGAGTGTTTAGACCTTGATTTAGTCTCATGCAGGATGTTTATCCTGTTGACTCTATGCCATCCCGGACATAAAGCACCACACCACCTCCCGGGTGCTCCTCTCTGTCATTGTGATATAATTTGTACCCCGGTATAGCACTGTCCCATTGGTTATCCTCTTTCCACCATGTCTCTGAGATGCCAATTCAGTCTGTCATCATTCACTGCTATACATTCTAATTCTCCTATCTTACTTCTTAGACTTCTGGCATTAGCATACAAACATTTCAAAGTTTGTTTTTTGTTTGTATTTTCATTCTGCTTTTTAATTGATAGGGATAAATTGGTCTCTGTTAGCTCAGGTGAGTTTTTAGTTACAGGCACTTGGACTACTTTTCTAATTATTGGAACCTCACTGTCGGGATGCCCTAATTCTAATGCATCATTAGTATCCTTTGAAGATACCTCCCTCCGAACCATGCACTGCTGAGCGACTGTCGGCTTTCCCCTTTGTTCTAGTCTAAAAGCTGCTCTATCTCCTTTTTAAAGGTTAGCGCCAGCAGTCTGGTTCCACCCTGGTTAAGGTGGAGCCCATCCCTTCGGAAGAGACTCCCCCCTTCCCCAAAAAGTTCCCCAGTTCCTAACAAAACTGAATGTAATAGAAACATAGAATATGACAGCAGAAAAGGACCGAACAGTCCATCCAGTCTGCCCAGCAAGCCTATGGCAGCATCTGCTGTGTCATACATGTCACAGGTCACCTCCATCCTTTGTTTCCCAGACCGTCAAAGACAGGGTCCTTGTTGGTTGCTGCCTGAGTCCAATTCCCCATCACCTCTTGCCGTTGAAGCAGAGAGCAATGTTGGAGTATATATGTGTACATTTTTTTCATTCTTACACTAATCTTTCTAAACAACCCCCCCCCTACCCTACAAGGGGCACCTTTATCACAACACAGATGACCACATTTTATATATTTCTCATGAGTCCCTGACTGCGAGCAAACTTCACCTCCAGAGCTGGAGTTAACTTTCTGTCGTAAAACATTATGCGTTGGGCGTCAAGTCTTTGAGTGCACCTTCCTGCAACGGGCAGTAATAGCTAATGTCTTGGAATTTAAATGCCATGGGCCTCATCCGATATGCTTTGGTAAGGGACTCATTAATTTCCTTGTTGTATTGGATGCTATTACTGCACTCTCAAAATGCACGCCCAGCAGCAAGGAAACCCTTGTGCTAGGCTGGGGTTAACTCATTGCATCAGCCTGACAATTTCTTAGGAAAAATGTGAAAATTATGTTGGAGATTTTTTTCTCAGTTCTGCCAGGTTTCAGGTCACATGAAGTGCCTTTCAATGATTAACCTGATGTGCTTTTGGGAGCTGTTAAAGTACGTGCCACACAGCATACAATGAGTCAGATACCCCGTGGGCCAGTTTTGGAAAAACTCCCCCCCCGGGCTGATATTTTCCTGCAATCCGGCCCCTGGAGAAGTGGTGCTGAATATCTAAGTAAAGTTAACTAAGTAGCATTTTCCAACTTATTTATCTTCCTATAAATCTGTGAGTAGATTTCATGCATAAATACACCATGAAAATTATCCCACAAAAACTCTCCACACAAGGCTATAACTGCTTCGTGTGGGGAAAGGTTTATGGGAAATGTATATGTCCAGACTTCTCCCCCCAGAATGCCTCTCCCTAAGAAGCTTAAGATTATGCATAATTTTATGTGCATATCTGCTGGGCAGTTTTGAAAAGGGTCATTCTGAGGATAACATTCCGGTTTATTACCCACAGAAGTCCTTTAAGGAGGGTAAATGTATAACTCTCCACATAGGGGTAATGTCTGTGTGAACAGAAGATTTTCAGAGCACCTAAATTCTCTTTGAAAATTCTGACATAATTGGCTTCTCCAAGCAAGACAAAACTTGCACATGCAAACGTGCACATGTGTGGAAACAGAAAAGTAAGAGCATTCGTCTTATTCCTGCCCTAGTTTCATCCCCCAGAATGTCTACTATGAGTTTGCTTAAAGAGGGTTACATGCAACTTGTTACATGCATTGCCCCAGCTACTTTCAATCATTTGCATGCATAAAACCAGATTTTAATTCACACACACACATACATACACCGACTGTCTCCCCCTCTCTCACATACACAGAGGCTCTTTTTCTCCCTCACACACATACAGGTTCTCTCTCGCTGTCTCTCTCACACATGTAGAGGTAGAGAACGCCCGTGTTCCTCTCACTCTCATAAATACACACTCACCAGCTCACTCTCCCTCTCTCATACACATACATAAATACATAAGCCCTTTCTCTCTCACATGTACTCACACACATAGGGCAGATTTTAAAAGCCCTGCGCGCATAAATCCAGCCAGATTTACGCGTGCAGGGGACTTGTGTGCCGGCACGCCTATGTTACATAGGCCGCCGGCACGCACAAAGCCCCAGGAAGCGCGTATGTCCACGGCTTTGCTCGGGGGGGGGGGGGGGGGGGCATGTTGGGAGCGTGTCGGGGGCGGCACAGCATTCCGGGGCGTTCCGGGGACGGGGGCCATGGGCGTGGTACCGGCCTAGGAGCGTTCCGGGGGCATGGACGAGGCCTCTGAACCAGCCCCCAGGCCGGGGAATGGCGCACCTTGGGCAAGCGTAACTTTCTGAACAAAGGTGGGGGGGGGATTTAGTTAGGACTGGGGGGTGGGTTAGGTAGGGGGAGGGAGGGGAAGTGGGGGGGGGGGGGGCAGAAAAAAGTTCCCTCCGAGGCCGCTCCGATTTCGGAGTGGCCTCGGAGGGAATGGAGACAGGCTGCTCAGCTCGGCGCGTGCAGGTTGCACAATTGTGCACCCCCCCTGCGCATGCCGACCCTGGATTTTGTAACATGTGCGCGCATGTAATAAAATCGGGCATAGATTTGTTCGCGCTGGGTTGTGCGAACAAATCTACCCCATAGGTTTTCTTTCGCTTTCTCTCATACACATATGGGCCCTCTCTCCCATTCACATACAGACTCTCTCTCACACACACATAAGACTCTTTCTCCCTTTCACATCCACACCACACACAGGATTTCTCTTCCTCTCACACACATAGGCTATCTCTCCCTCTCCTTCATATACACACACACACACACACACACACACTCACGCACGCACAAAGGCTGTCTCTCCCTCTCTTAGTCATACACATACAAGCTGTCTCTCCCTGACATACACACACAGAGGCTGTCTCTTCTTCTCTCTCTCTCTCACACACACACACACACTCACAGGCTCTCTTTCCCTCTCACACACACACATACAGGTTTTCTCTCTCTCCTTGCCTTACAAACACACATGCATGCCCCCTTTCTGCCACACAAACACATCCACACTTCCTCACATACATACACAGGCACTTATTCCCCCTCACTCACACACATTATTTAAATATGGATGAGTGTCCTAGCAGTTAGAGCAATGTTCTGAAAATCAGGGTTCATTTCCCCTTCTCCCACCGACATTCCTTGTGACCTTCAGCAAGTCAGTTTATCTCTTATTTTCTGAGGGACCCAGTTAGATTCTAAGCTCATTTAAGCATGGACTTCTTATACCTTAGTAGTTCTCATCCTATACCATTGCATAAATTCAGTAGCACTATCAAAATAAGTATTATGCTTAGTGATTCTTTTTTCTAAATTTTGCTTCATTATCCTCCAAGTTGCGGTCTTGAGAAATTGTTGTTTAAAATCCTTTTTTGGTATTTCTACATATGTTTTTTTCTTTTGTAAATGTTGTTACCTTGGTAATTTTATTTGATTCAATAATTCATTGTATTTTGAATTAAAAATTCTAAGAAACATTAAAAAAAAAATGTTATAACTATATAAATGTATGAACACACACACATTCATATACCCTCAATATGTAAATAATAATATATTTAAACACACATCATATCAATGTATGTATTTATTTAACATTTTTCTATACTGACCTTCATGGTAATGACCATATCAAATCGGTTTACATAAAACAGGGAGGAACATTAACAATGAATAATAAATAATCAATGTTATAACTATATAAATGTATGAACACACATGTTCATATGCCTTCAATATGTAAATAATAATATATTTAAACACACATCATATCAATGTATGTAAACATACACACATCCCCCTCAGCATATACATGCATATTCTCACATTCATCCTCTCTTAAAGCTAATCCTGCTATATCAGAGGACATGTAGTTCTGTAGATGTAAAGACGCAGAGGGCTATACTTCAATACTGGCTGGCTCTGCAATCAAATTAAGCATCATTCCCAATTATCTCTCTCTCCTCATATTCATATTTAATGCAGCATTCATTTTACTTTTGTTCGCCAGCTTCAACCATTCTTAGATCCATCTGATTTGAAGATCTTGACTCAGGCACTTGTCCTGAGCTGGCTCAGCTACTGTGACACCCTCGTTCGTGGTTCCACTCAATTCACCATCTTCAATTAGTACAAAACACTGCTGCCAAACTCATCTTTGATAAACCTAAGTTTGACTACATAACTCCTCTGTTACAGGAGCTCCATTGCTTCCCTAAATCTTCTCACATCCAATTCAAAGTTCTCTGTCTAACCTTTCAAGGATTATGCCATCAAACTGCATCCTACCTCTGCAGAAACTTCTCAGTCAGAGCTGTTTAAAACTTCCCTCACCCAAAATATTGTTCTGCAACGAACCCGTAAGATGTGTTTTTACCTTTCTGGAATTCCCTGCCCTTAACCTTATGACTCGAGAGAGACTACCTGAAGTTTAGGAAACAGCTTTCCTAAGGTCGTTCTACACTATTTGACTTTTGATCTTGTGTTTTCATTCAGATATATATGTCTGTATTTTCCCTGTATGTACCGGATCAGTCCAGACTCCTGGGTTCATACATCCGTGCCAGCAGGTGGAGACAGAGAGTAAAACTGACGCTGCTTTATATATCCTGATGCCCCCTGCAGTTCCTCAGTGTTTCTCTGTCTCCCAGCAGTGCAGGACTGATGCTTGAACCCTGCAGTTGGTCCAGTATTTTTTTAAGGGGGGGGGGGGGGTTATTTCTTAATTCTAAGTTGAACCTGCCTCCCAGGGGCTCGGGGTTGCTTGGAGTAGCCCCTACCCAGTTTGGTTGAGGAGGGGGGCTGGGGGGGAGGGGTCGGTGACCCTTTTGTATGCCTGCGCCTCAAGAAACCATGAGGTGCACATCTGGTGGTCCGGATCCCTCCCTGTCACGAGTTGGTTCCAAAATTTGATTTTTTTAAGTACTTTGCTGAGCTGGACAGCTCTCTTCAGCGCTAGGAGGGAATCCTGTAGTGAGGCTGCTTTTAATGCAGTAAAGTTTCTGTAAAAAATAAAGCAGAGTTAGCAGCAGGAGCAGGTAGGACAGCTTGCATCGGCTCTCCCTCCCCCCAGCCCTCCTCCGACGGTTTAAGAGCTTTTTCTCGGGGTTTTGTGCGGCGGTGTCTTCATTTTTGTTTTCCTGCTACTCGGGCCGCTTGCGCCGTGATTGTGAGGGGGATGGCCTGTCGGGCATGTGGATCGACGCCGGCGTGGCTGAATCGCCACGGTCTCTGTGTGGCGTGCATTTTGGGGGGGAGGGTTCCTCTGAGCTCCCTAGGCCAGCGAAACGTAGGAGAGCTCTCCCTACCCCTTCCCCGATGGCTCCGGGCTCGGCAGCGGCCACGAGGCGTTCCAGCGTGGCAACCGCGGGAACAGCAGCCAACTTTGATCCCACGGTGGTCGGGTCCACGTTTTCACAGCTGGGAGAAGAGACCCCTCCAGTGCTTTTCCCGGTGCTCCTGGGTCCTATTGAGGGACAGGGGGCACCGGTGGGGTCCCAGGGGGCACCTCTTTTGCCTCGGATAGTGGGAGGGTCCAGCCCCTTTTTCCCTGGAGTTTGTGCTTTTGATGCACAAAGCTTTTTTAGCACAGTATGAAGGGACTGTACCTGGTGGAGGGGGTTCACAGCCCCCTCCTCTGATACTGGAGACTGGCATGTCCCAGACCAGGACCCCCCCCCCCCCCCCGGCTCACAGACCGGACTCACCCCTGCCTTGGTTCCCAGGCAGGGGACGGCGCAGGGAGGTGCGGTGCCCGCGAGGGGGGGGGGGTGCGTGTACCTATTGCGACCCCACAGGGGGATTCTGCCAGCCCAGGGACATCACTGCCTGGTTTTCAGGCAGCGGACCCGGATTCAGTGGATCAGGAGGATGATGATTTGGAAGGGCCGGCGGCAGAGGGGGATGACCCCAAGATTCTCAAGTTGTTCTGCAGGGATGAACTTACGCCACTCCTTCCTCAGGTTTTGGAGGAGTTGGGGCTCCAGACTCCGCCTGATGGCTCTTGCAAGGATGGGGCAGATCCAGTGTTGCGGAGCACAAGGCGTCCCTCGGCCGGGTTTCCGTACCATGAGTCCATTCAGACGGTGGTGGAGCAGGAGTGGAATTCTCAAGATGCGGGCCTGAGAGTCGGTAGGGCTATGGCTAAGCTTTATACTTTGCCAAAACAGACTTTGGTTATTTGCCCTGCCCAAGGTAGACGCCGCGGTCTCCACTGTTACAAAGAAGACAACTATTCTGGTTACGGGGGCCACGGCTCTGAAGGACGTTCAGGATCGTAAGCTTGAGATTCAACTCAAAAGGGTTTTTGAGGTCTTGGCCCTGAGTCTTCGCTCGGCTATTTGTTCCAGTCTCATGCAGAGGGCTTGCTTACACTGGGTGCAGCGTGCCATGGAGGAGCAAACCCTCACGGATATGCAACTGGCTCGGTCGGATCAGCTGGAATCGGCAATTGTGTTTGTAGCGGATGCTTTGTACGATGTCGTCCGGACATTGTCCAGTATTATGGGGTCGGCGGTATCGGCACACCGGCTACTCTGGCTCCATTACTGGTCTGCAGATGTTTTTTCTAAGGCTCAGTTGGTGTCCTTACCCTTTAAAGGTCATCTCCTTTTTGGAGAGGAATTGGATAAGATTGTGAAGCATTTGGCAGACGCTAAAGTGCCTCGCTTGCCTGAGGATAGGCCTAGGGGTCGGCGCAGTTTTCCCACACGGCAGTGTTTTCGGGATCTGTGCAGGTTTTGTCAGCTGCGCCCTGCGGGAGCGGCGGCACAGAGGTCTTTTTCTACCAGAGGTCAGTCCTGGAGTCAGCCCTAAGCCCATAGACCTTTCAGAACCTCCAACAATACCGTTGGCTCCGGCCCCAAACCTGACCAATGAAAGGCGGCTGGTCCACTCTGCCATTCCTTTTGTAGGAGGTTGGCTAGCATGGTTTTATGGGGAGCGGGCCAAGATCACACAGGATCAGTGGGTACTCAGCGTGATAAGAGACAGTTACGCCTTAGAATTTGCTCGGCCCGTCCACGACCTGTTCCTAATCTCCCCCTGTGGCTCGCTGCAGGAGACTGCGCAGGTTGCAGCAGTTGGGGGCCGTGGAGCCGGTACCTCAGGAGGAACTCCGAACAGGGCAGTATTCGATGTACTTTATAGTCCCGAAGAAGGAAGGTAACTTTCGCCCCATTCTTCACTTGAAACAGGTGAATGTGGCGTTACGGGTTCCCCATTTTCGAATGGAGACACTCCACTCGGTAATAGCAACAATGCACTCTCAGGAGTGTCTGGCGTCCCTAGATCTGACGGAAGCCTATCTTCACATCCTGATTTCCCGGGACCATCAACGCTACCTGAGTTTTATCGTATTGGGGCAGCACTTCCATTTGGGTTAGTCACGGTGCCTTGGGTATTTACCAAGATCATGGTAGTCGTGGCAGTGACATTGCGTCGACAGGGGATACTGGTGCATCCGTACCTGGACGATTGGCTCATTCGGGCAAAGTCGGAAGCCAGTTGTCAGGCAGCGGTGCAGACAGTACTTCGGATCTTGCGTTCGTTAGGTTGGGTGGTGAATTTGGCAAAGAGCGACCTAATACAATCACAGACTCTGGAGTATCTGGGAGCGTTTTTCAACACCACCCAAGGCAGCGTCTTTCTGACGACCGAGAGGGTCCACAAGCTACAGTCGCAGATTCGATTATTAGCACTGTTGAGAGTGCCCAGGGCCTGGGATGTTTTACAAGTCCTAGGGACCATGACGTCCACCTTGAAGCTGGTGCCGTGGCCTTTTGCGCATATGCACCCCCTTCAGAGAGCTCTTCTGGCCCAGTGGAGCCCAGTGTCAGTGAGGTATCACCAAACCATTTCCCTTCCTCCGGAGACCACAGACAGTCTTTCATGGTGGTTACACACTCCCAACCTCCTGCGCAGAGTATCCTTGGAGGTTACAGACTGGGTGATCCTGACCATGGATGCAAGTCTCTCAGGTTGGGGAGCAGTTTGTCAGAGTCAAGCAGCTCAGGGCTCCTGGTCAAGCGTAGAGGCATCTTGGTCTATCAATTGGTTGGAAGCCAGGGCAGTGCGTTTGGCTTTGCTTGCCTTTCAGCCTTTACTCCAAGGGAGATCAGTGCGAGTGCTCTCAGACAATGCGATAATGGTCGCCTACATAAACAGGCAAGGGGGCTCCCAGAGCCATGAGGTGTCACTGGAAAATCAGGACTTGATCCGGTGGGCAGAGCAACATCTGCAAATCTCGGCATCTCGTATTGCTGGGGTAGAGAATGTGCAAGCCGATTATCTCAGTTGCACGCTTCTGGATCTGGCAGAATGGGAGTTGTCAGATGCAGCGATGCACCTCATTCGAGAGAAATGGGGCTGTCCGCGAGTCGACCTGATGGTGACATGTCTCAATGCAAAGGCTCCACGGTTTTTCAGCAGACGCAGAGACTACGGTGCCAAGGGCGTGGCTGCTCTGGTCCTTCCCTGGCCTCAGGGAGTTCTGCTGTATGTGTTCCCTCCTTGGCCTCTAGTGGGCAAGATCCTACGGGGCATCCAGGGGAGGTGATACTCGTGGCTCCAGAGTGGCCACGTTGTCCTTGGTTTGCCGATCTGTTGAATCTAGCGGTCGACGGCCCATTGCGACTCAGCCATCTCCCCGGTTTCCTACATCAGTGGAATATTTTCCTATCAGGCAGATCGCTTTTGTCTAGCGGCATGGCTTTTGAGAGGAGTCGTTAAGGTCAAAAGGATACCTGGAGTCCGTAATTACCACGCTTCTTCAATCTCGGCAGAAGTCCACCTCTGTGGCATACGTCCGGGTTTGGAAGGTTTTTGAATCCTGTTGTGTGGAGAAGGGGATTCAGGCCTTGTGCGCTTCCATATCTCCCGTGTTATCCTTTTTACAGGACAGCCTGGTCAAGGGCCTTGCCTTTAACTCTCTAAGAGTTCATGTAGCGGCATTGACCTCTTTGAAGGGGGAAAGTGGATGGTTATCGCTTGTCCTCTCATCCTGATATGGTCCGTTTTACTCAAGGGGTTAAGAATCTATGTCCGCCGGTGAGGAGGCTTTGTCCTCCTTGGAACCTCAATCTGGTTCTTCGAGGTTTGTGCGAGGCTCCCTTTGAGCCCATACGTAGGGCTATGCTAAGGGATGTGACTTTGAAGATGGTTTTCTTGGTAGCTATTTGTTCTGCAAGGCAAATCTCAGAGTTGCAGGCTTTCTCATGTTGTGATCCTTTTCTTAATATTTCGGATGGGGGTGTGTCCTTACGGATGGTTCCATCGTTTCTTCCAAAGGTGGTATCTTCTTTTCACGATAATCAGTCAGTTGAGCTCCCCAGCCTTTTTGGATTTGTCTGATTCAGAACCAAATGCTTGTGAGCTCCGTCTATTGGACGTCCGTCGTGCATTGCTCCGGTATCTTAAAGTTACGAATGGTTTTTGGAGATCCAACCATCTTTTCGTTTTGTGGAGTGGTCCAAAGAAGGGGCTTCAAGCTTCCAAGACCACCATTGCTGTGGCTTAAGGAAGCTATTGGGTTGGCTTACATTCTCAAAGGTAAGCCGGTACCGGAGGGCTTGAGAGCTCATTCCACTCGATCTCAGTTGGCCTCTTGGGCAGAGGCTCACTTGGTATCGCCACAAGAGATTTGTAGGGCGGCGACTTGGAAATCGCTGCATACTTTTGCAAGACATTATCGCTTGGATGTGGCAGATCGGGACTCTCTGTCCTTTGGCAAAAGCTTATTGCGTGTGGGGCTCTCCAGGTCCCACCCTGTTTAGGAAGCTTTGGTACATCCCAGGAGTCTGGACTGATTCAGTACGTACAGGGAAAAGAAAACTTGGTTCTTACCTGATAATTTTCGTTCCTGTAGTACCAAGGATCGGTCCAGAGTCCCGCCCAGGGGTAGGGGAGGATGGAGAGTCAGGCGCTTTACTGTTTGTACATTACAGATCTCAGAAGTTGCTAAGTTCTCAAAGTTTATATTTCAATGGGGTTTTTTATGATGGTTTGTTTAAGTTCAGCTTTGGTACAGATTAATACTGAGGAACTGCAGGGGGCATCAGGATATATAAAGCAGTGTCAGTTTTACTTTCTCTGTCTCCGCCTGCTGGCACGGATGTATGAACCCAGGAGTCTGCACTGATCATTGGTACTACGGAACGAAAATTATCAGGTAAGAACCAAATTTTCTTTTATGATTTTCATCTTTTTGATTGTTTTTTGTTTACAGTATTGTTTACTGTGTTTTACTGTGTTTTTATTTCATTTGCTTTATAATTTGAATTTTTTATTTAATTTACTGTATTTGTTTATTTTTATTGTACATTGCATTGAATTTTTTCTGTAAGAAACGTGATTCATAAAATTAAACTAAACTAAACTCAGCCCTCACATATGAGTACACACACTCATATACTGCGCACTCTTCCTCCTGGGTTGCTTCCTCTTGTCTCTCTCTTCTTATTATTCACAGATCGGCATGAGTGACCCAATGTTCTGTCCCACCCAAGGCGAAGCACAGAAACCCCTAAAATCTTCTCTTAAACAAGGCTCCAGCTCCTATCCAGAGGCTCCTAGAGGTGAAATCAATTTCTCACTATTGAATAATCAGATCTGAACAAAACTGGGTCAGTTTTGAGTAGACTATCCCATTGCAGGCTCCCAGGGGAAGAGGGGGCTCTACTGATGCCAGAGATCTCACTGCAGGCTCTCTGAGGCAGGAGGGACCGTACCTATCCCAGAGATCTTGCTGCAGGCTCTCTGAGGCAGGAGGGACCGTACCTATCCCAGGGATCTCACTGCAGGCTCTCCGAGGCAGGAGGGGACCGTACCTATCCCAGAGATCTCGCTGCAGGCTCTCCGAGGCAGGAGGGACCGTACCTATCCCAGAGATCTCGCTGCAGGCTCTCCGAGGCAGGAGGGACCGTACCTATCCCAGGGATCTCGCTGCAGGCTCTCTGAGGCAGGAGGGACCGTACCTATCCCAGAGATCTCGCTGCAGGCTCTCCGAGGCAGGAGGGACCGTACCTATCCCAGGGATCTCTCTGCAGGCTCTCCGAGGCAGGAGGGACCGTACCTATCCCAGAGATCTCGCTACATGTTCTCAGGGCAGAAGGTGTTGTACCTATCCCAGTGATCTCACTGTAGGCTTTTAGGGGTAGAAGAGGCTGTACCTACCCCAGAAATCTCTCTGAAGACTCTCGGGGCAGGAGGGGCAGTAAACTGTTATACATTCATGATATATGTAAAAATATTTTCATCCATACTTTATTTTTGTATTCATGAGGCTCATGTATTTCCTTGGTTTGTTTTTTATGGCACGGAGAAGCAGTGGACCACTCGGGAATAGCTCTGAAGGACCTTTTCTGTGCTCGTCCTGTGACTGATGCCTCAGAGGTAAGCAAAGCAGTGGTAACTTCCAACACCCATCCCTAAGAGAAAACTGTCTTCATCCCTAACTGTGCTTATCCCAGGTTTTACCCCTCACTCCCCCACAGCTAAGGATCCTCTGTGCTTATCCCAGGCTTTACCCCTCACTCCCTCACAGCTAAGGATCCTCTGTGCTTATCCCAGGCTTTACCCCTCACTCCCTCACAGCTAAGGATCTTCTGTGCTTATCCCAGGCTTTACCCCTCACTCCCTCACAGCTAAGGATCCTCTGTGCTTATCCCAGGCTTTTCCTCTCACTCCCCCACAGCTAAGGATCCTCTGTGCTTATCCCAGGCTTTTCCTCTCACTCCCCCACAGCTAAGGATCCTCTGTGCTTATCCCCAGCTTTACCCCTCACAGCTAAGGATCATTCTGTGCTTATCCCAGGCTTTACCTCTCACTTCCTCACAGCTAAGGATCCTCTGTGCTTATCCCAGGCTTTACCCCTCACTCCCCCACAGCTAAGGATCCTCTGTGCTTATCCCAGGCTTTACCCCTCACTCCCCCACAGCTAAGGATCCTCTGTGCTTATCCCAGGCTTTATCCCTCACTCCCTCACAGCTAAGGATCCTCTGTGCTTATCCCAGGCTTTTCCTCTCACTCCCCCACAGCTAAGGATCCTCTGTGCTTATCCCAGGCTTTTCCTCTCACTCCCCCACAGCTAAGGATCCTCTGTGATTATCCCAGGCTTTTCCTCTCACTCCCCCACAGCTAAGGATCCTCTGTGCTTATCCCAGGCTTTTCCTCTCACTCCCTCACAGCTAAGGATCCTCTGTGCTTATCCCAGGCTTTACCCCTCACTCCCTCACAGCTAAGGATCCTCTGTGCTTATCCCAGGCTTTACCTCTCACTCCCTCACAGCTAAGGATCCTCTGTGCTTATCCCACGCTTTACCCCTCACTCTTACTGATTGCGCAGAGGTAAAACATCTACAGCGTGAGCTTCATCCCTCTGTTCCTCATTAACCCCGTCTCACTGCCCTTCTGGGAGGAAACAGAAAATAATAATCAAATATTGCTAAACAGCTGAGGAAATGAGAAATATGTGAGCCAAGGAAAGAGAGAGACCCCTGGGGCAGGGGGGAGCAGTCCTGGGATGTGGCCCTGCTCACCTCTTCACTTCCATCAACAGCAGTTTCTACATCTCGAGCAATGGAGGGGGTCCTCCCTCTCTTCTTCCCTGTAGGAAGGGACGCGCTCTGCCTGGTAAACCCGACACGAGGTGACAGACAGGTTCATGGACTCGGGGGGGAAACGGGGCCAGGCTCTACGTCTGTACTGAGAGAGGACAAACAGAAGAAGACCCCTGCTATACTTACATCTTAATAGATTTTGTTGTCTGTCTTTTTTTTATTACCTAAAATGTAAAAAGATGTCTGAAAAATCTGAAGAGCCGGAAAAGCGCAAATCCAAACGTGTCCACATTTCCATCCTGGTAAGTGACTTACATGTGCTCCCCATGCACCTAGGAGTGGGTCTGTACATACGGGGGGGGGGGGGGGGGAAGGGGAATTGGAGTCAGTGCTGGGCCCCAATTTTTATGCAGACATTAGGGGAAAGTAACTGCTTCTGTGGCCAAATCCAAAAGTAAAGCACGTTAAGCAGCACTGTCTGAATTATCAAGAAGGCTCCTCACCCAGTAAAAATGTTGCTAGCAGTCATTTTTTATGGGTTTGACAGTTGCTTGGTTTTGATTGTAAATATTACTCCTCTTATCATAAGGCTTGGGGTAACCTGCACAGAGCAGCAGTTACTACCCTTAACAGAACACATGGGGGTAACCTGCACGGAGCGGCAGTTACTACCCTTATCAGAAACATGGGGGTAACCCTGCACGGAGCGGCAGTTACTACCCTTAACAGAAACATGGGGGTAACTTGCACGGAGCGGCAGTTACTATCCTTAACAGAAACATGGGGGTAACCTGCACGGTGTGGCAGTTTCTACCCTTATCAGAAACATGAGGGTATCTTTTACAGAGCGGCAGTTATTACCATAAGAAACTTGCTGGGCAGACTGGATGGACCATTTGGTCTTTTTCTGCCGTTATTATTATGTTATCATGTATGTGTTCCCCAAGTACATAGGAGTGTGTGTGTGTTCCCCATGTTCATAAGACTGTTTTTGTGTTCCCTCATGCACATAGATGTGTGTCTGTGTGTATGTATTCTCATTCATGAAGGAGATAGGAATGTGTGTATGTGCTGCTCATGTGCATAACTATATAAAACATAAGAAGTTGCTATACTGGGTCAGACTGAAGGACCTTCAAGCCCAGCATCCTGTTTCTAACAGTTGCTAATCCAGGATTCAAGTTCCTGGCAAATACCCAAACAGTAAATAGATCCCATGCTATTAAAGCCGGTAATAAGTAGTGGTTATTCTCTAAGTCAACTTGGTGCCCGATATTCAAAGCGTTTTCAGCACTGTTTAGCCAGATAAGTGGGACTTATGTGGCTAAGTAGTTGTCACTGAATATGCACCTACGATCAGCAGCCACCACTTAACCATATAAGTCTCTTATACAGCTGAAAGTTACATGCACAAAAAGTAGGGATGTACTGGGCAGCTAACTACCGCTATTCAGAGTTAGCCACATAAGTATATGTGTAAGTTTAGTTGCACAATAGAGCAGGTCTAAACCTAGCAGGTAGATATGTAGATATATATATATATATATATATATATGTGTGTGTGTGTGTGTGTGTGTGTATATTCAGTGGCTTTGCAGTGCTGCTGAACATTCATTGCATCTTAGCTGTATTTAAAAACTTTTAGTCTGATTATTTTTATCTCTGTTGGGAGGAAGTTCCATAAAATGGATCCAGTGGTCAAGAAAGCACATTTCCTTGTTTCATCAAGATGGATGAGTCTTGGGGAGGGAACATCCTGTAAAGTAGATAGAATACAGTAGATTAAAAGATGTAACTGATAATCAGATACAAATTCATTAGTTTTAAGGGAGCAGTTGCTTGCCCTTTTTTGAGGTAATACAGTACACATATTTTCTTTTTTTGTTTTACAGCTAGAGTTTTACAGAGAAGAGTACTGTTTTGAAAAATAAACATAACTCATGCTTTACCTCCAAGTTAACTTGCACATGTCAATGAGGCAATGCCAAACTAATTAACTCAGTTGAAAGGTAATTAAACCAGTTTTGCTCACTCTTAGCCATGGGTGGATCTCACTCCTACAAAAGTCCTGAATCTGTCTCAACACACCATGGGGAAAATCCAGCAAATCCCCAGCTGGTGGATGACAGGAAAGGTAGAACCCAGAGGTCTGCTGGCAGGAATAAGTTGAAGTTCCTAGCTTTTTTAGTTCTTTCAGGGAATAAGTTGGCAAGATGCCTGCTTCCAAGTTACAGAGCAGACTATGCTGCTGAGTACAAAACTCAGTGTTAAATTTGCGAGTTTATAGCTTTAGTGCACAGTAACAGTTAAAAATCTGGGAGAAAATCCACAGTCTTTAAATTCTGGGGAATAAAAACCACAGTCTGTATAATTCAATCCTTTTCTCTGTTCTGAACCTCATTGCATTGTCAGTTTCAAAGAATACAGTGTTGATCTTGATTGGATGCTACCTCTGTCTATAGACACAGGATTGGTGGAAGGCAAATATCAGCTAAGTCCAGATGCATATGAATATTCTCACTGCGGGTAAAGTTCATCAGTGGACATTTGTTGAATAATACCCATTCATAGCTGGTTTCATGGCTAGATACAGAATTTTCAACAAGGACGTGTTACAGTTCATATGTTCTTGGTGTCCCAGCACTTTGTGAGGTGCAGACAGATGTCTGATATTGAAGAACAATTGCAGCTTCTTGTCTTCTGTGTGCATTACAGTCCTATATGAAGTTACCAGATCATCTCATAGCTGAAGACTCCATATCTTGCTGTTGCTGCGCCTGTTCTTTTTGGATCAGTCTTTGTGCATGGCTGCAGGCTTCAGTTCAATTGTGAACATCCTTGTTTAGCGTCACTGGCATTTAACTTACAATCCAATAGCCCTTGATTTGAAAATCTGAGTGTCCGTGATAGTGTGTAAAGTATTAGTGTAGCTGTTAGCTATGCTGATGAAATGTTGTTCAGTAAATTGTGAATATTGACAACTTTGTATTGGATACGGTATGCAATGCAAAGCCAAGTGAGAATTTGCAATACAGGTGTAGTATGATCTCACATGGAGGTAGCAGTTAAAAGATGGGCTGCAGAATTTTGTATTATATGTAGAGGGCAAATAGCATAAGTGGGAACAATTAATAAAATAAGCCGTGAACCAAGAGAGATCAGTACCTGTAACATCTAGTGAAGCAAGACGTTAAAGGAAGACAGAGTGATCAATACTCATTAGGCATGAATCCAGCAAACATTGGGCCCAGTGCAGTGATGCGACTTTCGGGCCGATACAGAAAAACTCGCGGGAGAGCCGGCAAGCATCCAGTCTCCTGGGTGCGCGATTCAAAAAAGAAAAATATGTAAATGAGGGCCCGCAGTAAAAGGAGGCCCTAGGGTCACTACCGCGTCCCTAGTGCCTCCTTTTTGCAGACGCGGCGGCTGTCAGTGGGTTTGACAGCCGACGCTCAATTTTACTGGCGTCTGTTCTCGAACCCAGTGACAGCCACGGGTTCGGAAAACGGACACCGGCTAAATTGAGCGTCCATCTTCCAACCCGCGGGCAGATTTTTAATTTTTTTTTTTTTTTAATTTTTGGGGCCTCCGACTTTTTTTTTTTTTTTTTTTTTTAGAACTGGCCACAGCAATTATTAGGCTGCTTTTACATCAGGGAGTGAGTAGCATGCAATGGACTTTCTCATTCGGATCTACTGGGTTTTCCAAGTAACCTGGACCTGGCCATTATCAGAGATGGGATGCGGGGCTCGATGGATCATCATTTGATGCACAGTGATGTCTCTAGACAGAAGTATTTGGGGTGGTGACGGTGGCTAAAGGGATATTTACATACATCATGCCCCCTTGCCATTTAATTGCTATAAAACATACAAGAAGAAAAAGTCCCAAGGTCCTTCTGTGCAGTTAAGAAAAAGAAAACTCAGCCAGTTTCAAACTCCCAGTAAAACCACCATTAAAATGATTGGATAGCCTCATTCAACCAGTTCTTCTATAGATAGATATGAGAGTGAAGTCTAAAGTCTACATTGGAAGAGGTAGAATATCAAAATAAATCCTGCCCCTCCAGTTCTGCATGCACAGATAGTCCCTGAACAATTGACCTAGGATAGTTCAACATTATAATTCACCAGAATCTTTCAATTCCTGTTGTCTCCTCAGTAACAGCAGCACAGACACCTTCCACTGGCAAACGTTTTGTGAAGTAGCACAAAACTAACTAAAAGAAACTTAGAACCTATATAGCAAAGCTGTCATACTGGAACAGCACTAACTCTTAAGGACTCAAACAGTAACAACCCTACCTATGCAGAGGCAGCACTAGAAATATTACACCAGGCCCTAAAACACCAATATATCTCCTATTAGGAAAACAGAATAAGCCAGGCTACTATAGATCCCTCTACAGCAGAGCTTTCCAAACTGTGTGTCGGGACACGTTAGTGTGTCGCCTGCAGTGTGCAGGTGTGTCGCGCAAGCCCGGTCAACTCTGCGAGTTTGGGCTTTTTTTTTCCTAGAGATTCACTTTTTTTTTTTTTCAGTTTATGGGTTGCTTATTATTGGGTGATTTTTGCTGTCAATCGCGTTTTTTTGGGGGGCTTGGTAGGTGGAACGAGCCCAGCCATCCTTGCATTGGCTGCTGCTGCCGATGAGGCCTGGCCATGAGGAGTACTGACTGCAAGCAGCAGTGTCTGGTGATCATGGAAGGGAGTGAAGCACTTAACTGGCAACAATCAAAAAGACGAGGTACATGAGTGTGGGGGCCAGACATGTGCTGGGGGGAGAGAGATGAGTGAGTGGGGGGGACAGACAATTTGTTTTATTATTGTTTCTCATAAATTATAACAACATGAATTTTGGAATATATATTTTTAATATAAATTTAAGGTTTTCATGAGATAGGTTGTGTCGTGAAACATTTTATTTATGTATATATTTAAGGAAACATACATAAATTGTCGAAATATGTTTCGTTCGTTTAACCTTTAACCTCTGGTTTACTAGTAGACTGAATTACCGTGTCGTGAAATTATGTTTGTCTAAAAAGTGTGTCACCAACATGAAAAGTTTGGAAAGCTCTGCTCTACAGAAACAACACACTAGCACAATCCATCTCCTCAGTCACCCATGCAGAACACAGACAGACCCTCACCAAATACAGAATAGAGAGACTATAAATTATAAATAGAAATATGCAGAGAAAAACTGAACTGGAAACCACAAGAAGCCAGACGCTGTATGCAGTGCAACAATGGAAAATAAATGTTGCTATTCCTCATAAAATATCAAACAAAATCAAGAAATATAAAACATCTACCATACTAATAAAAAAAAAAAACATTCAAAACATCAGACAAATAGAATATCCAATAATTAAAAACTCTTTAAAATTTAAAAATATGTACCAAACAATAAAATATTTTAAAACAGTAGACACATCAAGCCTCATACAGTAATTAAAACTAATAAAAAAGTTTTAAAAGTCCTCCACTCTCCATATCTGGGAAGTTTTCATTTCTAGTCATCCTGAAATTGTCCTGGATTAGTGGGGAGGGGTAGAGTGCACAAATATCCTCTCTTTCACACACTCACATAAGGTCTTTCGCTCACACACAGTCTGTCATATACATGCACGCACACACAGGGTCTCATGCCATATACAGGGTCTCTCACACTCATACACTCGCTCTCTTTCTCTCTCTCACACACACTCACATAGGGTCTTTCGCTCACACACAGTCTGTCATATACATGCGCACATACACACACAGGGTCTCATGCCATATACAGGGTCTCTCATACACATACACTCGCTCTCTTTCTCTCTCTCACACACACTCACATATAGGGTCTTTCGCTCACACACAGTCTGTCATATACATGCACACACACAGGGTCTCATGCCATATACAGGGTCTCTCACACACACACATACACTCTCATACACTTGCTCTCTTTCTCTCTCTCTCATACAGGCTTAGGGCCTCCCCTTCTCTTTTGAGTCTCTAGAGCACCAGTGGCTTGAGGTCCGCTAGCGACCACCAGGAGCTCTGACTCTCTCTTCTTTGGCCTTGTTCTTCAGCCACAAGCAGGATGGGGTCTCACTGAAAGCTGCCAGATCCTCTGCACCTTGGGCCATCTCCCAGGCCTAGCTCTTTAGCACCAACAGGACGAGGTCAGCTGGTGGCTACCAGATCATGGGAGAGGCATTGCCACCCTCACCCCCAGCCCATGGTTGTGGCATGATCCGCAGGTGGCAGGAGTCGCATTTAAGCAACACAATCTCTTACTGCCATGGGGGTTGGTCTCAAGATGCGAGATTGTTCCCACAGCAGCAGGAGAGGGCGTTCACTTAATCAGGACTCCTGCTGCCAGCTGGGGGGGTCGATGCTGCATCGGATCAGGCAGTGGTCGGGTTTATCCCTTCCCCTTTTTTTTGGGGGGTGGCACTTGCCAGCCCGTAGCAAGGTGTAAACTGATGCGGCAGGCGCTTATGTTCTTAAAATATGCGCATACGTCTCTGTGAAACTCTCTTCGTGGGTATGAAGTGCTTGCAGTTCGGGCCATCAGAAAGGGGCGGCTGGAGCTCTTCTTAGTTCTTGCATGCAGCCGTGGATCCGTGCATGGCCATAGGCAGCCCCCCATCCAAAATCCACTTCCCCCTCCAAAATCCACTCCCAGGAAGAACCTAACCTCCTCTCAACATCATGAAGGGGCCAAGCAGCGGCCGGCGAAGTGAATTCAGGAACGGAAAAGGCCATTCAGGGCCCCCCTCCTCCCACTGGCTTCAGCTCTTTGGGGGTTAGCAGTGGATTTGGGGGCGTGGAAGGGGGGCAGGGCAGCCTCAGCCGGCTTCTTCCTAATATTCTCCTTTCAGTCGTAGGAGGGAGGGAGCTCAGAGGCTGCTGGGAGCTATTGAATTATTGAAAAAAGCCAATAAATAAAAAAATATTCTGTAAGCCCGATAACATTGTCTGGATAACGTTAGGCAGACATCCTCAGCGAGCGGCTTCTCCTGCTGAATATTTAGCTGTATTGTAAAATCCACCCATCGTGCTGTCCATTAAATGTAACCACAGGAAAAGCACTGCAGGCGGTCGCAGGTTGTTTTGTACAAAGTGAAAGTCCTTATTCCTTGAGATGAGGGCAGAGACACAGGAAGAGCTGCAATCTTTTTTTTTTTTTTGTTTTTAACTCTGCTCTTGTATAAAACTTTACAGTCACTGTGGAGTTCTGTTTTTTAAATAATTTGGCAGAAATCATGGGGAGGATAATTGTGAACGGAATTTATGTGGGTCCCATGAAAGGCGACACTGGAAGAAAATGCAGTGCCCAAGCCAGGGGGATTTTCTCTGAGGTTTTGGGCAAATATTCACCAGACATTTGCTGTGTAAAATGGAGGTTAAGGACATTTATGCAGGTTTCTACATTCAGGTCCCTGCCACTGAAAACCACTGCTAGACACAGGGCTGGGGCAAGGTTACGAGGCTCCCTGGGCAATCTTCAGCCTTGCAAACACCTCCCCCCTCCCCCCCTTAAGGCTCCTGCACTCTCTGACCACTAGCAAAATAGGCTTTGCTGACAGTCCCAGGTCTCCCCCCAAGGTGAGGACGCCACCCACTCAAGCTCAGTTCTCGATGTCCGACTCACAAAGCTTTTGAGAAAATAACCATTTAGCGGGTACATGGTAACGCCCCGTGGTGCAAAGTGCCACCCCATCAGTACATCCTTTCACCTCATGCAGACATTTGGCCACGAGTAGGGTAGGGAAGGAAATGTGCCTGGATTTTATTTTCAAGTCCCCAGTGAACTTAGCTGGAGCATTTGTAAAGGGAATGTGCGTGGGGAATTTCTATTTGCATGCAGGTACTCCCCGCCATGCAGACTAAAATCTACATCCACCAGAACCCAATGCCACCATTACACTAACCATGACCGGGACCCAGAAAGAGCAAAGACTGTCACAGGATGAGGAACATAACGAAAGTGGGTTATGAAAGAACTTGAAAGTGGCGGAGACAATCCCAGAGGCAGGAACCTGCTGGAGAGACGTAGCTGCTCTCTTCACAAGCAACCAAGACTGTGGAGTCATCTAGGGCTGATCCCAAAGTAGAGAAATCTGTCCCCATCAACGAGCATCTCAGAGCTCCAGTGCACTCCATAATTCCACATTCAGAAATGTTTCCCTCTCTTTTTCAGGATGAACGGGAGTTGGAAGGAGATATGACGCCCTTGGAGGTAGGTGCTTTGATTTCTGTGGATTGTAGTGGTCAGTGACTTTACTCTGACCTGGGAAAAACTCAGGCGTCTGTTCTGCCATGAGTCCTCTGATCTAGCTTTTTACAGATGGATCTTATGGATGTGGATGGAGGGCAAAGGTTGGGTCCCACATATTGGCACATGTGTGTGCATGTCTGTGTGTTTTGGGATACACGAGTATATGAAGGTTTGCACTGCATGTGCATTCTTGTGTCCGTGTGTGCATGCACAGATTGCTTATGTCTCGCTCATTTTCCCTGTGCATTTTTTAAAGAAAGGCAGAGGAGGAAGCTTGTTTAGCACTGTGTGTGCCCTCTTGGAGTGACTCTGGTCTGAATAGCTTTTCAGCCCTAACCTTTCCTTGCATCGGGCAGGCTGGTCTCATCAAGCCCTTTCACCCACAGATCATTGAATGGGAGGAGCGCCAACTGGATGAACAGGTGAATTTCAACAACTGTAAGATTGATCCTGCCCCCTTCCAGCTGGTCGAGCGCACTTCTCTTCACAAGGTACAGTACCTCTCTACACTAGCAATAGGAAATGCCAGTCCAGGGCTGACCTGGCGTTACTGGGGAATGTTTGGTTTGCGGGGATAGAGTTCGGGATCCAGATTTAAGTTTCAGATTGAATTGGAAGGACTTGTGTTTTGGGATTTGGTCTGAGGATCTGGATTTGCTATAAACTTTTCATTGGGTTCTGCTGCAAGGAAGCTGAGGAGGTTTGTTTCTTGCCCAGGAGGGGTGGATTTTTAAGGCTTGTTCTGGATTTGGATGGTTTGCTGAAGAAAGGGGTGTTTGAATTGGACATAGAAATGTGGATGGATCTGCTTGAGAAGGGACCAGGGTATTGTGGCTTGGATGGAATTTGACTGAGCAGAGGGCTGGGTGCTTGGGTTTGAATTTCGGTTGGGTTGGGATGGAGTAGATTTTGTGACTTGGTTAGGATTTAGCTGAGGTTCCATTGGGGCTTGGGTGCAGTTTTTAAATTGAGGTGGAAGGACTTTGGCTATGGCTATTGTGAAATGGTTAGGATTTGGGTGCTGTTTGATTGGGAAGAGTGGTTAATTTGTTTTGATGTAGCTTTGTGGTTGGGTTAGGAGGGGTGAGTTTGGCATTTGTCTTGTTCAGGATTTTGTTTGATGGGGATGGCATTAAGGATGAAGCTGGATGATTGGGTGGGTTTAGTATAGTTATCTTTGGTTGGGTTGGGAGGGCATAAGACCTTTAAGAGGTTTGTCAGGATTTGAGGGAAGTTAACTTGGTTTTGCTTGGGGAAGGAGTTTGTGAGCTCTCATTAAAGTTTTGATTTGGTTGTGGTGTTGAGAGGGGGGAACCTGTGACTAGAAACAGAATATGATGACAAATAATAGTCCATAAAACCCATCCAGACTGCTTATTTTCCAATCCTGTTGCAATACCACAGACCCCAGTTAGGTCTATACAATAAAATAAATTTTGGCATCAGCTAGCAAAGAAAGATAACAGGCTTGTTAAAAAGCCACTTATTTATGTCATTTTTTAATCACTCTGTCAACAAAATTATTGCTGTAAGCGATTAACTACATATTGAGCCGTGCACAAAGATTTAGCATGCTTGCAGTGATTGGCATGCAAATCTGAAAATGCATTGGCAAAACAGTGCGGGCCTGCTGTACTGAGCTCTCCTACTGGCTTCCAAAGGGGATAGACGTAAGCCTGGCACGAGTGAAGGAAGAAGTGGGAGAGCCAGTACACTCCAGGATAGGAGGTCAAAGGAGAGCAGAGAGATCCAGGAGAGAAACAAAACAGACATAGGAGTGCATGTTTAAAATTATTGTTAAGGATTTTTAGTGAGCAGTGTCAGAGGACATGATTGGTGTTGGACAGAGGGGAGGAGTCTGGAGTCCCTGATTCAGGAGGTCACCAGCTTCTGTTTATTCCCCCCCTCTACTGCCTCCTAGGTGCCACAGTGGCTGCACCACACAGTCTGCTGCTGCCTCTAAACTGGCAGATATTAGCTCTGCATGCAAACCAAAACAATTGATGAGCTGAAAAACTTTGCTGAGGCTCTAACTGCACTTTAGTCTCCAGGCTCTGAAAGTCTACAGAGGACTCTGGCTAAGTTAACAATGCCGATCACAGCAGAGACCCTTTGTCCTCTTGTAAAGGCAGATTTGTTTTTGAAGTGCTGGAGTATGTCTTCTCTGCAGCCTCTTCTCCATCATTCTCCCTGTCTCGCTGGTACCCTGGGAAAAAACTTTCTTTCACATAGGTTAGGGGGTAAGGGAAGACCTGGGGAATCCACTGATTAGTCACTTGCCCTTGGGGGACCTCCCCTGGAAGAGGAGGGAGCTGCAGCCTACCAGCCAGACCTAGATGCTAATTTTTCTATATCTTCCCTTTTTTTTTTTTTTTTGCAACTGAGGATTTTATTTCTATTTATACCTCAATTTTCTCCAAGAAAGGACCCAAAGCGGATTACAACAGTACAATGAAATACATTAATAATAAAATACAATCAGATATAAAGTGATGACAATGTTCAAATACAATCCTTCAAAAGTTACAAAGTAAAATACCCCTCCCATAGCTTTTGTTAACCCTCTTCTTTCACAGAGAGGCTGGCAACGGCCAAAACTCCCACGCCCACCCCCAAAACCTCAGATAGCTCCTCACCAAGTAGGAGTCAAAGAGAAACCACACATTTACCCAAGCTTGGCCCCCTCACAAAGTCACTTCTTTCTCCAACCTGCCTAGGAGCTTGCCCTTAAATTAAATCATAAAACCTCTTCACTGGGCAACCTACTGAGAGTGGTGGGGTCTTAATGTAGGGCAGCAAAGTGACGTCAACCAGGTGGCAGATCCCAGCCAGCAGTAATGGGGGTCTCCAGCAGGGGTAGGGCACAGTTATTGAACCGCAGTGCCCCTGCTATCTCAGCAGTCTCTGTGCTTGAATCTTCTGGTTTCAGACCTCCAGTAGGCATGTAGTCCATTCTTAGACTGTGTCAGTTACCAGTTCCACCCCACAGTCATGGTGGGGGCCATCTTGACAAAGCAAGGATTGTGTCTGACTGCAATATGAATAGCATTGTTGTAAGTCAGGGATGGCCAACTCAGATCCTCCAGAGCCACAAACAGGCCTGGTTTTCAGGATATCCACAATGAATAGGCATGAGGCACATTTGCATACAATGGAGGCAGTGCATGCAAATATACCTCATGCATTTTCATTGTGGTAACCTGGGCTGCTTGTGGCTCTTTTGTTAATCATCTCTTTATTTAATAATATTCTTTCTCCAACTGAATATAATCAAGCAAAACAGATGATACATTATAGATAAAAAGAAAAATTTTACAAGAAAAACACATTATTTTATAATCTATAGTACTAGTCCACATCCAAGGGGCACAAAAAGAATATCATCACAAAGAAATCTCTGAACTCAAAAGGATACTGCCTAATACTTTTATTCTTATGTAATAAGACCAGAAGAAGCTCTCTACTCCGCTTTGTATCACAGATGTTTTATCTAAAAGAAAGGTTTCCAAATGAATCGGCTCTAGAAAAACATATAAATTCCCTTGCTAAGCTACTATACATTTGCAGGGAATCTTAAGGAAAAAACTTGCCCCAAGTCGGATGGTGTCCTGCTTACGTGCCAAAAATAATTTCCTTTCAAACATCTGGAAATATCTAAACTTTCTGGCAACAAACAGTTAGACCCTTAAATTTAAAATACTGCTTATGTACCAGCTCTTTGTCAACTCCTAATACAAAGATTACCAATAATGTAGCCCTTGTCTGGATAATATCTAGCGTCTCTTGTAAAAATTCTGATAGACTAGAGCTATCCGTGGACACTAATAGAGCCCTAGATCCCTCAAGCTGTTAAGGACCGGAGTTGGCCACCCCTGTTGATCACATAACCTGCCTCAGTTGACCTGCATATAGTTGCAGAATCATCTCAGATACAACGCCAAGGTCTGGCAAGAACCCCATCCCTCCACCCCCCCCCCCACCCCACACGTTCCCAGTGGGGTTCAGTATCAGGGAATTTCCTGGAGGAAGTGTGCACGGTCAGCTGTTGGAAGTCCTTCCGTTGAGATGAAGTATGCCATCTTTGCAAGTCCCTCTACTGTTACTAGAACAGAAGTCACTCTTTGTGGCTTTTGCAGCTCCTCAATAAAATTCATAGATACCCACTCCCAGGGATTATGTGGAATAAGCATTGGATTTAGCACAATCCCTGTGACTTCCCTCAACGAGTCTCAATACTTGTGCATATCTCGCATGATGCTATGCATTCTTTAATGTCTTTGGCCCTCAGTTTTTATCTATGCCGTCCATCGTCTCCCAGACACTGAAATGTCCGGCCTCTTCATAGTATTTCCAGGAGCGGAGTTGTACTAGCAAAGGCCTTGAGTCTGTGTGGGGTTTAAGTGCAGGCCTCCATTAAGCCTCTGCCTTTCTTGCTGCTAATTGTCATTCGCTGGAAGCAAAGTCTGTCTTTTCCTGGTAATGGCCACTTACTACTGCAGGCTTCTCTCTTCATCTAGCACTCCTGGCTCTTTGCTCAAACAGCCGGCTCTGGTCATCCCGGCATGGGTGACGAATATAGTGATCTGAGTGGGTTTGGCTATGAGTGAGAACTGCTTATATCTGATGCATGGGCCTTGGTTCTCTATTACCATACTTATCTTTTTCTTGGCTCTGTTACCCAGACTCACACGATCTTCTCTCTTCTTGGCGTTGACCATGTGTATGTCACCAGCATCGGACGCCTAATTGGAATGGTGTCTCTTAAAGAGGTATGTTCTACCTTAGTTAAAAAGGCAGATTCCTTCAAGGTTTGTGTAGCATGTCAACACCGTTCCTATGGCTCATTGTGGGAGGACACTGTGAGAGTAATTTTCAAAACGATGTATGTGAAGAATCCTTGGTTTCTGTGCATAAATCCCCGTTTGAAAATCAATGTGGTGTGTGTGCACGTGCAACATGTTTCTGCATGTAATTTACACACATACCGAGGGGGAGAGGGATAGAATGGGGACAGGGGAAAGATGTCTGCATGCTTTAGATTTTCCAAAGTATGCGTATAAATGCACACGCACAGAAGCTTCCCCTCCTCTGCACTCACATGCACACGTCTGCGGATTTTAGCCTGTGCGGCTGTTTAAAATGAACCCTCCTCAACGAAGGGCAAAGTCCCCAACTACTTTGTAGCCATAGGTGTTGTCCGTACTATTGAAAGGGGGCAGGGGCGTGTAATGTCCTGACAGGGTATAGAGTGCCCCCGGACTTCGGCACCTGCTGGGGAGGGGGATGATTTGAAAATACGATCTCCACCCATTATTCAGCCTGCCGTCAGTCTGGATCCCCTCCTGCGGGAGGGTAATTGCCAGAGAGAGGGTAAACACTGTGACTTAACAAGCAGGGGCTACCCTTCCTCTAGCTACACTCTCCCTCTTTCTCTTCAGACGGCCATTTTCCTGGGAACAACTCTATTCTGAGAGTCCAGGAAGCCAACGAAACCTGAAAATGGCTTCTTAACAGGGTTTAGTGTGAGTCAGAAACTCCAGAAGTGCAAAATTATGACACTGAGATAGTAATATGACTAGTGTCCCCCCATCCCCCATACTGTGTGTGTTCCCAGTGGGGTCGTAAGGCAGAGCATTAACCCCCCCCTATCTCCCATATTGTACACGTGTTGGTTGTATACTCCAGGAGGGCATTCTGAGATTAATGAGAGAGTGTCTTCAGCAGGAAGGGACTCTTTACTCAGGAGAAATTATGGAACATTTTGCCAATGGAGAATCTTCTAATTAAAAAAACTGATAAACCTCTGAAGAGAGAGAGCTTGGTGGCTTCAGGCAAAGGTAAAGCCATTCTAAGCTGAGCACAGGATCGCTTTTCAATGCGGCAAGACTGACGACATTGTTTCACCTTCCTTGGATTACCCCGTAGAGAAAGGCAGGGGAAAGCTGAACGCTGTGGCTCTGGGCTGCTGTTAAGCTAGAGCTGCACTTTTTCACATACTGAACGTAATGTCTGTGGGTAATTCTATTGGTAAGAACATGCCATGCTGGGTCAGACCAAGGGTCCATCAAGCCCAGCATCCTGTTTCCAACAGAGGTCAAACCAGGCCACAAGAGCCTGGCAATTACCCAAACACCACTAACATCGCTAAAATCCATCCCTTGCTTTCTCAAGGCCTGGAAATAAAGGCCTGCGTACGGTGAGAAACAGTGAATATTTTCCTTCCTACAGAGTACATTTTGGTAGGAGGTACATTGTACATTCCTGAACATACCCAGATCTGTCCAGACCAGTGAGTTATTCATCCCTTCCAGCAGATGGAGTCAGAGAAAACAACTTTGAGGCACTGCTACTTAACTGAGAGCACCATCTGCAGGACCTCAGTATTTCTCTGACTCCAGCTGTAAATGCAGGCTGTTAGATAGTTAAAACAAGAAAGAAAAAAAAGGAAAAATTTTTTGTTTTACAGTAGTTTAGGTTCCAGATCACGTCCACAGCGTACCGGTCGATCCGATAGCCAGGGGTCCTGGCTCCCTTGACCATCCGAGGCACCCTCTCGCCCTTCTTACTCTGGGCAAGGAAGTACCTGCTTAATAAAGTTTCTTTAAGGTCCTTGTTTAGAAAAAAAAACCAAAAAACAGCATAAAAGAAGCAGAAGAGCAGAGCTTAACAGGAACTTCTGCAGGGCGGGTCTAGTCAGCCAGGGCAGGGAGGTACAGGACTGAGCGGCGGTCGCCTGGCTGTTAACCTGGGGCTCCGCGGTCGATTGCGACGCTAGTGCCGGGAGGGAACCGCAATGCCTCGTTCCTTGTGTAGTCCTGTGCCCTGGTGGGGGTGACTGGACTCTGCCCGTGTTCCTGGGAACTCCCTGGTGGGGCTTGCATCCGTTCCTGCCAGCGGCTCAGTGGGCCCGAGTCCGGTGCACGTAGCTGCGTGGGAGGCCTCGTTGAGGGAGCGCCGCAGGGCGCGATTGGGAGACATGGTGCCAAAAACTAAAATGGCCACCTGCCTTGTGTGTGGTGCGGCGGCAGAGCGGGGCTCGCGTTCCCTCTGCTCAACGTGTGTTTCGGGGCAGGAAGGCCCCTCGAGACACACAGGAAATCGCGGCAGGAGGTCAGAAGGGTCTGTTCCCATTGCCACTGGAGAGGCAGTGCTGGAGACCACAGGGTGGACAGGCAATTCTCCTGCCACTCTTTCCCCAGTCAGGCAGGATGCCTCAGAAGGGGAGGGAGAGGCGGCTGACAGGTCCCCGGCATAAGGGGAAGATGAATTGAGGGATTTTTCCCTGGATTTTATTCTTCTTCTCCATAAGGCCTACCTAGCTAGGAGAAATGGAGGAAGAATGTGGGCAGTGGATTGCCCGCGGGCCTCTATGGCTAAAAAGTCTAAAGTGGCTTCTCAGGGGACTGACAATATTCTTCAGCGCCTGGGTTTACACAATGCGGCTGCAGAGGCTAGTCCCAGAGATGGTGAGGACTCGGATCAGTCCCAATTGGACCCCCTCGATGCACGAGCTGACCCGGATGCGCCGCAGACAGGGCAAAAGATGACCCTGATCCTAACGAGTTCCCAGTCCCAGAGGGAGACGATCCACAGATAGTGCCTCTGTTTAATAGGGATGAACTGCGCCCCCTCATCCCACAGGTGCTGGGGGAATAAGGAGTGAAGGTCACTCAGAAAAAATTGGATAATGAGGGTGTTAACCCAGTCCTGGATGCGCTGAGGGGACCCACTAGCGCTTTTCCATTGCCCAAGAAAATCCAAAACCTGGTGACCCGGGAGTGGGACTCCCCGGATGCTGGCCTGAAGGTGGGCAGAGTGATGGCCAAGCTTTATCCCTTAATGGAGGACTCCCTGGAATTGCTGAGGATCCTGAAGGTGGATGTGGCCATCTCGGCAGTAACCAAGAAGATGACGATCCCGGTGGCTGGGGCAATGGCTCTGAAGGATGTCCAGGATCGTAAGCTGGAGGTGAAACTCAAATGAATGTTTGAGGTCTCAGCGTGGAGTCTTCGGGCAGCTGTCTTTGCCAGTTTAATGCCAAGGGCCTGTCTCTGTTGGGTTCAGAAGGGCCTGACGCCGATGTCCATGGCAGACTGCAGCACATTGCAGGCTGTGCATCTGGAGACAGGCATAGCCTACGTGGCAGATGCTTTGTATGATTTGATGTGTATGTCGGCTCACTGCATGGTCTCCTCGGTAGCAGCTCGAAGACTGCTGTGGTTACGTAACTGGTCGGTCGATTTATCGTCCAAGGTCCAGTTCTGTATTCTTCCCTTTAAGGGGAAGCTGTTATTTAGAGTGGACCTGGATCAGTTGATGAAGGTCCTGGGGGAGTCCAAGGGGAATAGGTTGCCAGAGGACAGGAAGCCCAGTAAGGTGTTTTCTTCTCGGGCTTATTTTTGGGATTCCTGTCTGTTTCGTTCCGGCAAGTCCTCGTCTGTTTCCATCTCTTGGCAGGCACCAATATTCCTTTTGAGGAGTACGCAGGTCAAGCAGAGACTGCATCAGGCAGGGCACTGGGAGTGGAAAATCAGCCCACTGAAGCCAGTGGTCCCCTCTTCTCCATAGAAGCTGTAGGAGGCAGATTGTCTGCTTCTACGTAGGAAAAGATTACTTCAGACCGTTGGGTGCTAGAGGTGTTACGAGAGGGCTACGCGCTAGATTTTTTTTGTGCCCGCCTCGGGAGGCCTTTGTGGAGTCCCACATGGTCTCTTGCAACAGGTGAGGAGGCAGTGCTGGGGACGCTACAAAGGCTGCTCACCCTAAAGGCCATTGTTCCTGTCCTTCTGGAGGAGTAAGGTTAGGGAAGGTATTTTGTTTACTTTGTGGTGTCAAAAAAAAGGAGGGCTCCTTTCGGCCCATTCTTGATTTGCAGAAGGTGAATTGGTTCCTTTGGGTTCTGCCCTTTCACATGGAGACGCTGTGTACTTTGATGGCAGCAGTCTGCAAAGGAGAATTTCTCGTCTCCCTAGACCTTACTGAAGCGTACTTGCACATCCTCAGTCAACAGGAACATCAGAAGTTTCTTCACATCCAAGTGTTGCGTCAACATTTTCAGTTCAGAGCCCTCCCCATTCGGCTTGGCGACAGCACCCCTCACATTCACCAAGGTGGTGGTGGCTGTGGCTCTTCAGCGGGAGGGAATTTTGGTCCACCCATATCTGGATAATTGGTTGGTTCGTGCGAAGTCCAGGGAGGAATGCGAGAAGTCCATCCGAAGAGTGATGTCCACCTTACAGTCTCTCGGTTGGGTTATCAATGTGCACAAGAGTCAGTTGGAGCCAAGGAATTTGTTGCCAGAGGATGTGGTTAGTGCAGTTAGTATAGCTGTGTTTAAAAAAGGATTGGATAAGTTCTTGGAGGAGAAGTCCATTACCTGCTATTAAGTTCACTTAGAGAATAGCCACTGCCATTAGCAATGGTAACATGGAATAGACTTAGTTTTTGGGTACTTGCCAGGTTCTTATGGCCTGGATTGGCCACTGTTGGAAACAGGATGCTGGGCTTGATGGACCCTTGGTCTGACCCAGTATGGCATTTTCTTATGTTCTTATGACTAAGTTGCTGGTTTATTTAGGGGCTCACTTCAACACTCAGCAAGACAGGGTTTTCCTGGCAGTGGACTGGGTGTCAAATTTGCAGTCTCAGATCAAGCGCCTTCTTTGTTTGGAGGTGCCCAAAATGTGGGATTATTTACAGGTCCTGGGGTCCATGGCATCCACATTGGACTTGGTCCCATGGGCATTTGTGCACATGAGACCACTGCAACATGCACTGTTATCCAGGTGGAGTCCCTGCACAGAGGGTTTCATCTTCCCTTGCCTCTGCTTCGGGAGTCCAGGTCCAGTCTCTTGTGGTGGCTGTCTTGTCCCAGTTTAGAGAAGGGGATGGATCTGGAGCCTCCAGACTTGGTGGTAGTCTCCACAGATGCAAGCCTCTCTAGCTGAGGTGCGATGTGCTTGGGCCGGTCAGCACCAACCGGAGGAGAGGTTCTGGCCCATCAATCGCCTCGAGACGAGGGCGGTCCCAATCGGCAAGGCAGCACGAAGAGTCATGCAGTGGTATTGGAGGCCCGGAGATTATTTGCCTAGGCAGAGCGTCATCTCGAAGGCCAGGCGGACTTCCTCAGCAGGCAAAAATTGGATCCTCGGGAGTGGGAGTTGTCCCCCGGAAGCATGGAAACACATCTGCACGAGGTGGGGCACTTCCCAATTCGATCTTATAGCAACACGGCTCAAACAGAGACTCTTCAGTCGCCGAAAGGAACTTTGTTCAGTGGGCCTCGATGCGCTGGTGTGCCCTTGGCCAACTGGAATTCTTCTGTACATCTTTCCTCCTTGGCCCCTCATAGGTCAGGTCCTCAGGCGCATAGAATCACATCCCAGGACTGTGGTTCTAGTGGCACCGGAGTGGCTGCGGAGACCGTGGTTCACAGATCTGGTGCAACTTGCAAAGGAAGGTCCTCTCAGTCTGACTCATCTTCCAGACCTGTTGCATCAGGGTCCCATATTTTTGGATCAGGAGAATCACTTTTGTCTTGTGCCTTGGCTTTTGAGAGGTAGAGACTTTGATTGAAGGGTTACTCCGAACAGGTCATCTCCACTCTTCTTCAATCCAGAAGACTGACTATCTCTATGGCATATATTAGGGTCTGGAAACTGTTTGAAGTTTGGTGTCTTCAGCAGTGTCTAGATACTCTGGCTGTGAAGGTGTCACATGTACTGGATTTCCTGCAGCACGGGTTGTCCAAGGTTTGGCTTACAATGCACTTCGTGTGCAAGTGGCTGCCTTGGGTGCGCTTAGAGGCAGGTTTCAGGGTAGAACTCTGTTCATCCGGTTGTGGTAAGGTTCCTCAAAGGGACTGAGCTGTTTCGTCCTCTGGTGTGAAAGATCTGCCCGGACTGGAGTCTCAACCTAGTACTTTGTGTCTTTTGTGAACCCCCTGTTTGAATCCTTGAGAAGGGCTACCCTGAAGGATTTGACTCTGAAAGCGGGTCTTTTTGGTAAGTATTTGTTCAGTTCGAAGGATTTCAGAATTTCAGGCTCTGTTGTGTAGGGATCCGTTTTTGCAGATTCTGGAAATGGAATCTCATTGAGAACAGTGTCTTTCTTTGTTCCAAAGGTGGTGTCTGTCTTTCATGTTAATCAGACAGTAGATCTTCTGGGTTTTCCAGAGCAGTCGAATAATTCTCCTCAGGATAGAGAATTACATCTTCTGGATGTACGGCAGATGCTACTTCAGTATTTGTAGGTTACTAATGATTTTTGTTGCTCGGATCATCTGTTTGTCCTCTGCAGTGGCCTGAAGAAAGGGGACAAAGCCTCTAAGGCTGCCATATCTCGTTGGCTTAGGGAGGCCATATGTTCGGCTTACATCTGTAAGGGACAACAAATTCCTGTCTGTTTGCGGGCGCATTCCACTAGGGTGTAGGCTGCTTCCTGGGCTGAGTGTCAACTTATGATGCCACAGGAGGTTTGTAAGACAGCAGTGTGGTCCTCAAGACATACCTTTACCAGGCATTATCATCTGGGTGTCAGGGTGCAGGATGAGTGGTCCTTCAGCGAGTGTCCTGGGTGTGGGTCTTTTGGGGACCCACCCGGTTTTGGGGTGCCTGGCTACAACCCACTGGTCTGGTCTGATCTGTGCATGTTCAGGAAAGGAAAATTGGTTCTTACCTGCTGATTTTCATTCCTGTAATACCACAGATAAATCCAGAGGCCCTCCCGTTTGATACCGAAAGACTGATTTCCTGCCAAGTGTAGCTGCTTAGTACAGAATTTTTCTGTTTAATAAAGAATTTTTCTCTTAGGGGGCAGTTCCTTGTCTTGTTTGGTTCTTGAAGAACAAGGTTTATAGTTCAGGGTTATCCACCCTTTAGTTCCCTATGTGTGTGTGTGTGAAGGGGTTTCTAGGGTATCTTGGCTTGGGTACCGGTCAATAGTGAGGTCCTGCAGGGGGTGCTCTCAGTTAAGTAGCAGGGCCTCAAAGTTTTGTTCTCTGCCTCCATCTGCTGGAAGGGATGAGTAACCCATTGGTCTGGACTGATCTGTGGTTTTACAGGAATGAAAATTAGCAGGTAAGAACCAATTTTCCAGTTCTGACATTGGAATTAACTTTCCTACTCTGGCTACGACTGCCATCAAAATTTAAACATTGAGAATAAAATATCCTTCAGCTTAATGTCTCAGTAACACATTGACCCCAACACCATATTGGGATGCTGGGTCAGAGGTCAGAGGGTCATGTGCTCCCCCAAACCATGCAGGGAACACAGAGTCAAGATCTCAGTAATAACTAGAGATGTGAATCGTTTTCCATATCGTCTTAACGATAGAAATCGTGTGGCAGGGCAAAAAAATCGTGTTAGGCACGATTTTTTAGTTAAAAAATCGTTAAAAATCGTTTTTTCCGATTAGTGTACGGGAGTTAGTGCGCACTAACTGAAAATGATACAATTTGACACTTTTCAGGTCAGTAAAGGTCAGTTTAGGAATGAATATGTATTCCTATTGGCTGCCCTCTTATTTATTCATGTTACCAAGCTTCCCACTGACAGTATATGGGGGATGGGAAATGGAAACAGTTGGTAGCTTGACAAAACAAGTAATGTGATCAGTCAATGTGACTAGAACTTGTGCCCTAACCCTGGCACCAGGGGTGTTGTGATCTTCCTGCACACAGTGCCCTATCCCTATTAATACCAGGAGTGTTGTGATCTTCCTGCACACAGTGCCCTATCCCTAATACCAGGGGTGTTGTGATCTTCCTGCACACAGTGCCCTATTCCTGATACCGGGGGTGTTGGGATCTTCTTGCACACATCACCCCTATACTCAAAGATCTGCATTGGCTCCCCATCCAACAGCGCATAACTTACAAGGCACTCACAATAATACACAAAACCCTCCACAACCAAAACATGCACTGGATGAAAGACACAATTCTCCTCCACGCCTCAACCAGACCCACCAGATCCTCTTACAAAGGTACTCTCCACACTCTCTCTCCGAAACATATCCACTTCAAAACTACAAAAGAGCATGCCTTTTCCATTGCCGGCCCCTATGCTTGGAACACCATGCCACCCGAACTCAGACTAGAGCAGTGTGCACATAGATTCAAACCCCCCCCCCCCTTTCACCCACACACCATTCACTGGCTGGGACATGGGGGAAGTCAGGAGTGAGGGTCAGGCAGCTCCCCCCTGTCTGTGAAGCCAGCCTCTCACTAGTAATGCAGGGAGGGAGCTGTCTCAGACTGGTATCAGGGATAGGGCACTGAGTGCAGGAAGATCACAACACCCCTGGTATCAGGAATAGGGCACAGGTTCTAGTCATATTGACTGATCACATTACTTTTTTTGTCAACTACCAACAGTTTTCATTTCCCATCCCCCCAACCATCACCTCAGTGGGAACCTGGTTAACATCAATAGATAAGAGGGCAGCCAGCCAATAGGAACACATATTCATTCCTAACTGACCTTTACTGACCTGGAAAGTGTCAATTTGTATCATTTTCAGTTAGTGCACACTAACTCGAGTTAGTGCACACTAACTCCCGTTAGTGCGCACTAACACGATTTAACGATTTTTAACGATAAATCGTTAGAATTTCTATTGTATCATGTTCTATAACGATTTAAGACGATATTATAATTATCGGACGATAATTTTAATCATTAAAAAACGATTCACATCCCTAGTAATAACTCAGTGGGAGGAGTTTCCCTAACACCATGATGAACCCTGGGTCAGTACTAGCTGGGAGGGAAGTGTGACCCTTGATGCCCTGCTGGGACACTGGCATAACATTGGGTCAGAGGCAGGGCCAGTGCAAGGGTACTGGGCGCTCTAGGTGACCCTTGCATTGCACCCTGGTCACACACCCTCCCTACCTGTTTTGGCGCCGACTGTGCTTCTCAGGGCGCAGAGCCGTAGGGGGCGCCGAAGAGCAGCCATGTGCTGCCGCATGCGGGGCCTACTGGCTCATGGCAGACAGAGACTGAGCCACAGCCTCTATTTCTCCTTGCCACGAGCGGCACCAAGTGGTTGCTTTCTGCACCTCCTACGACTCGGCGCCCTAGATGACTGTCGAAGTTCGCGTAATGGATGCGTCGGCCCTGGTCAGAGAAGAGAGTGGGTCCCACCTGAGGCGTTCTGCCAGCTTGCTGTTTACGTAGATAACAATTCTTTACTAATAGGATATTTCCCTCTGTGTCCTTTTATGTTTTTAAACAGCTGAGGAAAGCCATAGAGGGTTCGGTCACTGTTAAAGGTGTGAAAGTGCGGCCTCCACTGGCGAGTTTCCGAGACAGTGCCACCAGCAGCAGTGAGACAGAAACAACAGAAATCCTCAGACTGTGGGATCGCTGTGAGCGGTTCCCAATCCCTCGGGAGTCCCATCCATCAGATACTGACAAGCGCCAGTGAAGAGAGAGGAATCACCAGGTCCAGCTGCACTGCAAAGAAAAGCAAACGTGAGAGAGTAGCATGGGAGCCAAGGAATCCCTCAGCAACCTCTGCGTTCTCTGACTCTGGAGGGGGAGTTTAAGCACACTCCTCCCCCAACCCACGCTCACTAATGTGCCATGAACAGAGAGACCCCCTTCCCCCATCCCGCGCTCACTAATGTGCCCTGAACAGAGAGACCCCCTTCCCCCGCTCACTAATGTGCCATGAACAGAGAGACTGCACTCTGATCCCTCATTTTCTGTAGAGCACTTTATTCTTGCACTGAGTGGTCAGTTTTTTAAAATTCTCTTTCCTTCAATTTTAGTAGATTTTCAACCCAGTTTTGGGACTTAACTGTAGACAGCCAATTGGGTTTTTTAATGTTTGAATGCACCCAGACAAACCCTGAGATTTTTATTTTCTACCCGCCTCATTAGGTGAAAATTTACCTAGATAAAAGGACAGGGGTTGCTCTGGGGACATAGCCAAAACATATTCAAGTTGCACCCTTATTAAGCACTAGCCAAATACTTAGCCAGCTATCGGAATATACCTAGGTCATTTCCCTGGGTATATGGATCAGAACCGTTATCTGGGTTCCTTTAGCTGGGTACATTCAGCAGAACACCTACCGGGGTAACTAGCTGTGTATATTTGGAAGAACAGGCATGCAGGTAACTTCTACTGTATATACCCAGCTAAACACTTATCCAGGAAACTTTAGTGGGGTAACTAGCTGTATATATTTGGCCAAACAGTAAGATGGGTAACTTTAGGGGGCATTTTCTTGGAATGTTTACTGTGGTAACTTTCCCGTGCCAGTGCTCAGTGTGGAACTCTCTTTTAAAACACAGGGATATTGTCTAGATTTAGGAGTCTATAAACAGCAAAGGGCTTTCCTGTCTTACGTTGGGAATTAGGACCCTAAGTTTGCCCTTTTTAAAATTTGACTAAGCCTGAGATCCTAAATTTAGGATCCCAAAAATTCAGTGGCTACTGGGGCACGGTTAAGTCAAGAGGTAGGGGCTGAGCACTGATTTTCAGAGTCTGAACACAGAAACCTAAACCTTATCACTTGCCTGTGTTCCTTCAACGTTGGCCTCCTAGTGCGAAACATCAGTGCTAAGCCTCTCGCTTTTTTCCCCACTCTGCCTTTACCGTCAGCCATGTTTTAGATTCCTAAATTAAGGTGCTCGACCAAAGTCTGTTGTCAAAAGGTCTGATTCAGGTGCCTTCCAAAGTTAGGCACCAAAAACCTTTAGAAATTGACCCAAGTGTTTACTTTGAATAGCAGCTGAATTTCTGCAGGTGAAAACAATAGTTTCCTATGTGCCTTCCTTTACTTCAGCTGCATAATAAGCTGATATTTAATTACAGAAACCTAAACTGTAAAGCAAGATATAGCATATCCTCGAGCAATGGTGTTATGTATGCACTTAAACCCAAATTAATAGTGTCACGTACTCATCTGCACATATCTCCCCTAAAACAATGGTGCAGGGTAACTACGCACACCTACAGTAGCTACTGAAATTCTAAACCCTGTCAACATTTTTCACATTGTGTGTCCATGTATTTAAAGGGATTGGCCATTTATCCACACACCATTCTCCACACCTCTCAGGGCCAAAAGTATTTTATTGACGGATAAAGTATATATGTATCCAAAACAACAAAAGTGAAATCCAACAATTGGATAAGTCTTCACCCCACTTGGTCAAGTCATAAGAACATAAAATAATGCACGCCTCAGACAAAGGTCTATTGAGCTCTGGATCCTGTCTCCGACCGCGGCACGTCTGGGTCACAAGTTCCCAGTAGAACACATGAGCTAGATCTATTTCCCATTAGTCCCAGGAATAGTGATGGTTTTCCTAGGTCTAATAATGTGTTATATTCAAATCTTTTTTTAAACCCCGCTATGCTCATTGCCTTGATCACGTCCTCTGGCAACAGATTCCACAGCCTGAGTGAAAAAGTACTTTCTATTATTTGTTTTGACGCTGCTGGGCATTAGTGTAACAAGGGAACACTCCATGAAACTATTTTACCCCTTCAAATAATAAACATCCTTTATTTGCTCGCTCTACCCCACTCATGATTTTATAAACTTCTATCCTGTCCCCTCTCAGCCATTTCTTTTCCAAGCTGACGAGAGATGTTCCATCCCCTGTATCATTTGTCACGCTCCTCAGCACCTTTTCTAGTTTCGCTATGTCTTTCTTCAGATAGCGCGACCTGAGATTGGTACAGAGGCAATATGATATTTTCCATTTATTCTCCATTCCTTATCAGATCATGCCTAACATTATAGGTGCTGTTCAGCACTCCCTGCTGAGCAAAGATTTCAATGGTTCATCTAATATAGAGCCCAGCATACTGTACCTCTACCCTCCTAAGTCAATACTTGGTGAAAGTAATTACAGCTTTGAGTCTGTTGCAATAGTTCCTCACCAACTTTGCAGACCTAGATTTATCAATATTAGATCATTTACAAAATTGTTCAGGCTCTGTAAAGATCCTTGGAGAGTGCTGATGGACAACAGTTTTCAAGTGATGGCACAGATTTTTGATTGGATTGAGTTTGGGGCTTTGTTCCTTAGCCATTCCAGTGTCGACTTACTGTGGACTTTCATCATGACAATGACCCAAAGGTGAGCTTTCTCCCAGTTTCAACTTTCTTGTAAAGGGCAATGGAATTTCCCCCAGGACTTTTCTTCATTCATTGTCCCTTCTCTCCTGACAAGTACCCAGTGCTGCGATGAGAAACATCCTCGTAACATGATTCTGCCAACACCATGCTTCACAATAGGGACTGTATGCTCTGGATGATGTGCAATGTTGGGTCTGTGACAAATATTAGCGTTTTGCATTCAGGCCAAAAAGTTCTGTTTTATTTTGGTCAGACCACAAAATATTTTGCCACGTGGCCACAGTTATCCCCAGAATATTCCTCTGCATACTTCAGTGTGGGCTTTCTTGAGTAGTGGCGTCCTTTACCATACAAGGCCAGCTTTGTGGAGGGCTTGGGATATTCTTACCACTTTGACCAGTCTTGGCCATGGGAGCCTGTAGCTCTTTCAAAGTTACCATTGGCCTCTTGGTTGCCCCCCTAATCAGTCTCATTTCTGCTCAGTCATCCCGTTTGGAGTTGGGGCCTGATCTAGGCAAGGTCATTCTCCTTTTAATAATCATCTTGACCATAATCCCAGGCATAATTTTACGCCTTGTTGCGCCTTTCCACAGCTTTGCCCTGAGATTCTTTTGACAGCTCCTTGGCGCTCATGGCTGGGTCTTTGTTTTCAAATGCACTACCCAGCAGACAGAACCAACAGGAACTGCTGAATTTATCAATAAATAAATCCATTTATCTTGTCATCATGCAAATCAGTACAGTTTAGCACAGGTAGGGCCACTTCACTTGGCGTGTGCTTTTGAAGGCGATTGGCCACGCCAGAGCTATAAGGATTTAGGATTGCTAAAGAAGCACAGAGGGGTGGAGACTTAGCTATTCCAGGTTTTTATTTCTACTTCATTTTTTTCAGGAATTTTGCAATATATTTTGCACTGGGCAGCTGTGAGATTGAATGTGTGGAGACTTGGAACAAACACTACTTTAATGCAGTATGCGTTCAGGCTATAAGGCAACAAAAAGGAGGGTAGACTTTCTATACCCACCTCAAGCAATGGGGCAAAGTCTGCGCATGTGGTTTTGAACATGTAGTGTTCTTCCCTGCGACCAACACTTTTATACTGCAGCTAAAAATACCTGCGTGGCAGCAGCACAGGAGCCAACTTTTGAAAATGGGAGACTCTGTTAAACTCGACAGCAATTACTCCTCCCTGGACACAGTGAAGGAGTTTGCTCGAGCACCCTCGGCCCTCACAGAGCAGACCCCGATGGGGAGGGACTGAAAATCCATTCTGCCCGTGTCTCTCCCCCTCTTACCCATGCTGACGTGGGGACTGAAGCGGGTTTGCTCCCAGACCAGCGGCGTGTGACCCAGTGACTTTATACCCAGCTAAAATGTAGCCAGGGGGACAGGGGTGACCAGAATTCAAGCAGGTGGCACCAAGGTTCAGTGCTATCTGGATAAATTTAAGTGGGGGGAGGCTGGGTGGCTACATTTACCAGGTATAGGCGGTGGCACAGTGACCCGGGTCCCACTCGCTGTGCCACTCAGTGTGGACCTTATCCTTCCGAAGGCTTGGAAAATGTGTAATGTGGGGCACGTTTCTCAAGAATGAAGAGAGGAGATTCTCTGTATTAGAGGCGGCTTCGGTTCCTACACTGCCCCACCCAGGCTTTACCCAAAAAAAAGATGCCCCCCCCATCCCACCAGCTCACAGCTTCTTCTCTCCTCTCACAGGGACAGAGCCCAGACCCTCAGCCCTTGGAGCTACAACACATTTCCTCTTGGTACACAGTGTTTCCTAATGTGATTGTTTTGATAATTGTGTCCTGTCAAGACTATCATAATGTATGTACATAACAAAGGATTTTTTTATATTAATTTAACAAAAGGATTTTTATTAAATGAAAAGTATTTTTAGCAATTTATAAAGATCTGAGAGAACTGAATTATATCTAAGCACTTATCAAAAGAATCAAGAATTTGTAAGCCCGTAACCTCAGGATCACAAATCTCATGAACAGCAAGGAATCGCAATCACAGTGTGACACCACAGAGGCTAGAAGTAGCAGGGAATCCCAGGCCCAGTGTAACATCATAGAGCCTTGTGAGTGGCAGGGAATCCCCGGGACCCTATGAGATCATAGAACACATGGGCAGTGTGAAATCAGATTCAAGCAAGTTGTGAGTACAATTTTAAAAAATTGAATTGTCTATATGTGAATGCCAGAAGTCTAGGAATATATGGCACTGAACAAAGATGTAGACATAATAGAAATTTGGTGGAAGGAGAATAACTGATGGAATGCTGTAATGCCAGGTTACAAATTATATCAAAATGCTAGGCCTGGTCAAATTGGTGGAGGTTGGAGTACATGTTAAGGATGGACTAGAGTAAGCCACAATAAAAATCCTGCATTGTGGGGCTGCTTGGCAATAGTAATCATAAAGTAATTAAATTTAGTATCACTGGAGGGAGAACATAAGAACATGCCATACTGGGTCAGACCAAAGATCCATCAAGCCCAGTATCCTGTTTCCAACAGTGGCCAATCCAGGTCACAGGTACCTGACAAGAACCCAAGGGGTAGAGAGATCCCAAGCTGCTTAGCTCAAGAATAAGCAGTAGATTTCTGCAACACTACCTTAATATTGGTTAATAGACTTTTCCTCCAGGAACTTGTCAAATACAGCTATACTAAAGCTTTCACCACATCCTCGGGCAGTGAATTCCAGAGCTTAATTATTTGTTGAGTAAAAAAAATGCAGTAGCATTCAATTTTTTAAATGGAAGATTATGATATGATGAGGAAATTAGTTAGAAAAACTAAAAGGAGCATTTACTAAGGTTAAAAATTATTATGCAATGTGGACACTGTTTAAAAACACCATCTTGGATGCCCAGACTAGATATAGTCCATGCAATTAAAAAAAAGAATTAGAAACGAGGCCAAACGACTTCCTGCAAGGTTAAATGGTGAGGTGAAAGAAGCTATTAAAACCAAAAGGACGTTTCAAAAACTGGAAGGTGGATATGAATGAAGAAAACAGGAAAGAGCAGGAATACTGTCAGGTTAGATGTGAAGATTTAATAAGGCAGGCCAAAAGAGAATTTGAAAAGAAGCTTGCCAGAGGCAAAACTCAAAATAAAAGCTTCAAGTATATTCAAAGCAAAAAGCCTGTGAGGGAGTCATTTGAACAACTATTTGACTGTGTCCCCTGAGCCACAGAAAGGCCTACAGAGACGGAGGGACTATGTCAGCAGGGGTGCAGGTCGAGGAGAAGTTTCCCTTTGCAAGGAGGCCTGTGTGCTGCTGGAAGTGCACAAGATGTGCAGGGAGGCGAGAGGTCAATCTTCCAGAACCTGGGTCATCTTTAGTGTCAGTGTCAGGGGGTGTTCCTTACCCTCTTGGCAAACAAGGGTGGGGACCTGAGTCGGGTGCTGCTTCAGATTTGCACTGAAAGGAATTGGTTGGAGCCGTGATCCCTCTCCCGGGACTCACAGAAGGGAGCAGCAAGGATTTGCCCCTAAAATCCCCAGAAGCCTAGGGAGGAGAAGTAAGGGTGCAATGTTGACCAGGACTTACAAGACAGAACCTGTGTCTAACCAGGACAGGAACCATACTGGGCCAAGAAGCCAGACTGGGTCAGTGGGGACTTTTGCTGGGATCAGAGGACTCTGAAGTTACCTCTGAAGGGTTTTTCCTGGAGCAGGAACAGGACATTCGAGTGAGTAAGCAATCTGTCCATAACAGAGGAGTGAAGGGAGAGAGGGGCTGAGGGTGCCACCGAGGGATAAGGGGAGGGGGACCCTGAGTGTGCTAGTAAGAGGCCATTTCTAAAGCTGGAAGTTGTGTAAAGGTTTCTGGAATTGTGTTTGACTTTGAGGTGCACATGTGCCTGCCTTCATCAGACTGTCAGGATGGTTTCTCCTGAAGAAACGGAATGAAACTATATTTTCTCTAGAGCACGTTTACAGACTGGAGAGGGTCTTATTAACCCGCAGTGGCCCTGCAGGAAGACCTGCCCCCAGCCCTCGGCCCTGGAGAACTATTTCCCCACCTCGGGGGTGTGAGTACCAAGCACCCCCGAGACTGGGAAGGTGGCCCCCATGCAAGGGGGGGGGAGGTTACATAACTGAGGGGTCAAAAGGGCAATCAAGGAAGACAAGGCCACAGCCCAAAATCTAAATTAATTGTTTGTTTCGGTCTTTATTCAGGAGGGGCTTGGGGACATAGCTATGCCAGAAATACTTTAAGGGTGATGATTCAGAGGAACTGAATGAAATCATGGTGAACCAGGAAAATGTAATACAGCAAATTGACAAACTAAAGCATAAGAAATCATTGGAACCAGATGGTATACACATAGGAAAATGTGGGAGGGAGGTTCTGGAAGCCAAATTTAGGCTCTTAGGTAGAAAGCTTAACTCCAGAACCTCCAGGGTAGCATTCTCTGAAATGCTCCCTGTTCCACGCGTAGGTCCCCAGAGGCAGGCAGAGCTCCGGAGTCTCAATGCGTGGATGAGACGATGGTGCAAGGAAGAGGGATTCAGTTTTGTTAGGAACTGGGGAACCTTTTGGGGAAGGGGGAGTCTCTTCCAAAGGGATGGGCTCCACCTTAACCAGGGTGGAACCAGACTGCTGGCGCTAACCTTTAAAAAGGAGATAGAGCAGCTTTTAAACTAGAACAAAAGGGGAAAGCCAACAGTCGCTCAGCAGCGCATGGTTCGGAGAGAGGTATCTTTAAAGGATACTAATGATGCATTAGAATTAGGGCATCCCGACAGTGAGGTTCCAATAATTAGAAAAGTAGTCCAAGTGCCTGTAACTAAAAACTCACCTGAGCTAAAAAAATTCTAACTTATCCCTATCAATTAAAAAGCAGAATGAAAATACAAACAAAAAACAAACTTTGAAATGTTTGTATGCTAATGCCAGAAGTCTAAGTAGTAAGATGGGAGAATTAGAATGTATAGCAGTAAATGATGACACAGACTTAATTGGCATCTCAGAGACATGGTGGAAGGAGGATAACCAATGGGACAGTGCTATACTGGGGTACAAATTATATGGCAATGACAGAGAGGAGCACTCGGGAGGAGGTGTGGCGCTTTATGTCTGGGATGGCATAGAGTCCAACAGGATAAACATCCTGCATGAGACTAAATGCACAATCGAATCTTTATGGGTAGAAATCCCGTGTGTGTCGGGGAAGACTATAGTGATAGGAGTATACTACCATCCACCTGGTCAAGATGGTGAGACAGACAGTGAAATGCTAAGAGAAATTAGGGAAGCTAACCAAATTGGTAGTGCGGTAATAATGTGAGATTTCAATTACCATAATCTTAAGGGGAGTCTAAAAGTTGCCCAAGGGAATAAAGTCATAAAGAAACAAAATGGGAACTCAAAATTATATATATATATATATATATATATATATATATATATATATATATATAGCCTACTAGAAGGTGTCAATATAAACCAACTGGTATTTTCAATCATTCACCACCTTTAACTTTATTTTGAAAAAAATCTTTTCATGTATATTTTTTTTTTCAAAAAAGAAAATTAACCAGTCCAATTTTTAATTTTTTGAGGAAGGATTTTTTTGAGAAGGATTACTATATATATATATATATATATATTTAATTTTTTGAGAAGGATTATTATATATATATATTCCAAAAAAAAGCCCACTTTTGAAAACTGCCCAACATGGCCAATGTTTCACACCCATTATGCTTCATCAGGGGCACTCTGATAAATTTTCTAAGAACAAGACTGTAGCGATTGTAAACTGAACTTGGCTGTTACCTAAAATTATAATTACAAATGTTTAAATCCATAAACAGAAAATATAAAATATGCAAAGGTACTTATCTTTATAAATGGCTACCATTTTCAAGCCGGACGAAAGCACCTCTGCCTCTTTCTCAAACAGAAAAGGAAGTGAAGCCGACACAAGTGTCTCTTTAAATATGTCAGTGAACGTCGACGTAAAACAATACTTCACTGCAAAATAAATAAATGCTATCAAAAACAGTTCTTTCAAATTATGTATCCAAACTATTTTTCTGAAGCATTAGGACAACATCTTATAATAAACTATAATCATATTGCATCTTCTGAAAACAAATCTACAAGTTTTTTTTAGGGTAGAGAATAAGTCTGCATTTAAGCCATCTGGATGTACAGTTCTCAATTACCCCAATATTTGACAGGGTAAATGTATCATTGGGACATGCTAGAGAAATTAAGTTCCTGGATCAAATAAATGACAGTTTTATGGAGCAATTGGTTCAGGAACTGACAAGAGAGGGAGCAAATTTAGATCTAATTCTCAGTGGAGCAAGGCTTTGGTGAGAGAGGTAACGGTGGTGGGGCCGCTTGGCAATAATGATCATAATATGATGAAATTTGATTTAATGACTGGAAGGGAAACAGTAAGCAAATTCACAGCTCGTGCTAAATTTTCAAAAGGGAAACTTTGATAAAATGAGAAAAATTGTTAGAAAAAAACTGAAAGGAGCAGCTACAATGGTAAAAAGCGTGCAAGAGGCGTGGACATTGTTAAAAAAAAAATACCATCCCAGAAGCACAGTCCAGATGTATTCCACACATTAAAAAAGGTGGAAAGAAGGCAAAACTATTACCGGTATGGTTAAAGGGGAGGTGAAAAGATATTTTATCCTAAAGATCTTCATTCAAAAATTTGAAGAAGAAAACAGCAAGTTAAATGTATGACATTGATAAGACAGGCTTAGAGAGAATTTGAAAAGATGTTGGCCATAGAGGCAAAAACTCACAGTAAAAACCTTTTAAAATATATCTGAAGCAGAAAGCCTGTGAGGGAGTCAGTTGGACTGTTAGATGATCGAGGGGTTAAAGGGGCACATAGAGAAGATAAGGCTATCGTGGAAAGATTAAATGATTTCTTTGCTTTGGTGTTTACTGAAGAGGATTTTTTGGAAATACCGGAGAAGGTTTTAATAGGTAATGATTCAGATGGACTGAACCAAATCATGGTGAACCTAGAAGATGTGGTAGGCCTGATTGACAAATTGAAGAGTAGTAAATCACCTGGACCAGAAGGTATATATCCCAGGGTTCTGAAGGAACTCAAAAATGAAATTTCAGACCTTTTAGTAAAAATTTGTAACATATCATTAAAATCATCCATTGTACCTGAAGACTGGAGGGTGGCTAATGTAACCCCAATATTTAAAAAGGGCTCCAGGGGCGATCCGGGAAACTACAGACCAGTTAGCCTGACTTCAGTGCCAGGAAAAATAGTAGAAAGTGTCCTAAAGATCAAAATCACAGAACATATAGAAAGACATGGTTTAATGGAACAAAGTCAGCATGGCTTTACCCAGGGCAAGTCTTGCCTCACAAATCTGCTTCACTTTTTTTGAAGGAGTTAATAAACATGTGGATAAAGGTGAACCGGTAGATGTAGTGTATTTGAATTTTCAGAAGTTGTTTGACAAAGTTCCTCATGAGAGGTTTCTAGGAAAAGTAAAAAGTCATGGAATAGGTGGCGATATCCTTTCGTGGATTACAAACTGGTTAAAAGACAGGAAACAGAGAGTAGGATTAAGTGGTCAATTTTCTCAATGGAAAAGGGTAAACAGTGGAGTGCCTCGGGGATCTATACTTGGACTGGTGCTTTTCAATATATATATAAATGATCTGGAAAGGAATACGACGAGTGAGGTTATCAAATTTGTGGATGATACAAAATTATTCAGAGTAGTTAAATCACAAGTGGATTGTGATACATTACAGGAGGACCTTGCAAGACTGGAAGATTGGGCATCCAAATGGCAGATGAAATTCAACTGCAAGGTATTGCATATAGGGAAAAATAACCCTTGCTGTAGTTACACGATATTAGGTTCCATATTCGGATCTACCACGCAGGAAAAAGATCTAGGCATCATAGTGGATAATACTTTAAAATCATCGGCTCAGTGTGCTGCAGCAGTCAGAAAAGCAAACAGAATGTTGGGAATTATTAAAAAGGGAATAGTTAATAAAACGGAAAATGTCATAATGCCTCTATATCGTTCCATGGTGAGACCGCACCTTGAATACTGTGTACAATTCTGATCACCTCATCTCAAAAAAGATATAGTTATGATGGAGAAGGTACAGAGAAGGGCAACCAAAATGATAAAGGGGATGGAACAGCTCCCCTATGAAGAAAGGCTGAAGAGGTTAGGGCTGTTCAGCTTGGAGAAGAGACGGCTGAGGGGGGATATGATAGAGGTCTTTAAGATCATGAAAGGTCTTGAATGAGTAGATGTGACTCAGTTATTTACACTTTCAAATAATAGAAGAACTAGGGGGCATTCCATGAAGTTAGCAAGTAGCACATTTAAGACTAATCGGAGAAAAAAAATTTTCACTCAATGCACAATAAAGCTCTGGAATTTGTTGCCAGAGGATGTGGTTAGTGCAGTTAGTGTAGCTGGGTTCAAAAAAGGTTTGGATAAGTTCTTGGAGGAGAAGTCCATTAACTGCTATTAATCAAGTTTACTTAGGGAATAGCCACTGCTATTTATTGCATCAGTAGCATGGGATTTTCTTAGTGTTTGGGTAATTGCCAGGTTCTTGTGACCTGGTTTGGCCTCTGTTGGAAACAGGATGCTGGGCTTGATGGACCCTTGGTCTGACCCAGCATGGCAATTTCTTATGTGAGTGGCAATTAATCTCAGACACATTGTGACATCAAATAGCCCATGAGTGGCAGGGAATCCTGGTGATATTGTGATATCACAGTGATTGTAAATAGCAGGAAATCCCAGAGATAGTGTGATATGAAAGAGCCTGTGAGTGGCAGCGAATCTTGGGGATAGTATGACATCAAAAAGCCTGTGAGTGGCAGGGAATCCCAGACACAGTGTGAAATCAAACAGCCAGTGAGCAGCAGGGTATCCCAGATATACTGTGACATCAATGAGCCTGTGAGTGGCAGGGAATCCCAGAGACAGTGTCACATCCAACAATATATGAGTGGCAAGTAATCCCAAAGACATTGTGACATCAATGATCCTGTGAGTGCCGGGAATCCTTGGAATAGAGTGATAAAAAATAGCCCATGAGTGGCAGGGAATCCTGGTGATACTGGGCCATCACAGCGACTGTAAATAGCAGGAAATCCCAGAAATAGTGTGATATGAAAGAGTCTTTGAGAGGTAGGGAATCCTAGGGATAGAATGACATTTCAGAGACTATAAGTAGCAGGGAATCCCAGAAATAGTGAGATATCAAAGAGTCTGTGAGTGGCAGAGAATCCCAGAGACAGTGTGACATCAAAGAGCCCATGGGTGCCAGGGAATCACAGAGATAATGTGACATCAAAGAGTCTGTGAGTGGTAGGGAATCTTGGGGATAGAATGACATCATATAGACTGTGAGCAACAGAGAATCCCAGACATAATGTGGCATCAAAAAGTCTGTGAGTGGCAGGGAATCTTGGGGAAAGTATGAAATCATATAGACTGTGAGCAACAGAGAATCCCAGACATAATGTGACATCAAAGAGCCTGTGAGTGGCAGGGAATGCTGGAAATAGTATGACATCAAGGAGACTGAGTTGCAGGGAATCCCAGAGACAGTGTGACATCAATGAATTGGAGAGTGGCAGGGAATCCTGGTGATAGTATGACATCACAGAAACTGTGAGCAGCTTGAAATTCCAGACATAATGTGACATCAAAGAGTCTGTGAGTGGCAGGGAATCCCAGAGACAGTGTGAAATCAAAGGACCTGGGGAATTCTGGGGATAGTGTGACATCAAAGAACCTGTGAGTGGCAAAGAACATCTGAGACTGTGTGACATCAAAAAACCTGTGAGTGGCAGGGAATCCTGGGGATTGAATGACATCAAAGAACCTGTAAGTGGCAAGTTATCCCAGAGACAGTGTGAAATCAAAGAGTCCATGAGTGTCAGGAAATCCCAAGGATAGTTTGACATCAATGAGCCTGTAAACAGCAGGTAATCCCAGAGATAATATGACATCACAGATTTTGTGAGCAGCAGAGATAAGTTGACATCAAAAAGCTTATGCGAGACAGGGAATTTCAGGGATAGAGCAACATCCCAGTAACAATGTGATATCAAAGAGCCTATTAGTGGCAAGGAATGCTGGGGATAGTATGATGCACAGAGTCTATGAAGTGCAGGGAATCCCAGAGATAATGTGACATCAAAGAGCAAATAAGTGGCAGGGAATCCCAGAGACAGTGTGACATCAATGAACCGGAGCGTGCCAGGGAATCCTGGTGATAGTATGATCACAGAAACTGTGAGCAGGAGGGAATCCCAGAGACAGTGTGGCATCAAAGAGCTCATGAGTGGCATGGAATTCTGGTGATATTTTGACAATACAGCGAATGTAAACAGCAGGGAATCCCAGAGAAAGTGCAACATCAAAGAGCCTGTGATTGACAGTGAATTTAGAGTTAGTGCATCATCAGAGAGACTGTAAGTAGCAGGGAATCCCTGAGACATGGTGACATAAAAGAGTCTGTGAGTGGCAGGGAATGCTGGAAATAGTATGACATCAAGGAGACTGAGTTGCAGGGAATCCTAGAGACAGTGTGAGATCAATGAACTGGAGAGTGGCAGAGAATCCTGAGGATAGTATGACAACAAAGATCATGTGAGTAGGAGGGAATCCTGGTGATAGTATGACATCACAGAAACTGTGAGCAGGAGGGAATCCCAGAGACACTGTGGCATTAGAGAGGCCGTGAGTGGCAGGGAATCCTAGGGACAGTATGACATTACAGAGACTGTGAGGAGGGAATCCCAGAGACAGTGTGGCATTAGAGAGGCCGTGAGAGGCAGGAAATCCTAGGGATAGTATGACATCACAGAGACTGTGAATAGCTTGAAATTCCAGACATAATGTGACATTAAAGAGTCTGTGAGTGGCAGGGAATCCCAGATACAGTGTGACATTAAACAGTCTGTGAGTGGCAGGGAATCCCAGATACAATATGACATAAAAGAGCTCATGAGAGGTGGGAATCCCAGATACAGTGTGACATTAAACAGCCTGTGAGCGGCAGGGAATCCCAGATACAGTGTAACATTAAACAGCCTGTGAGTGGCAGGGAATCCCAGATACAGTGTGACATTAAACAGTCTGTGAGTGGCAGAGAATCCCAGATACAGTGTGACATTAAACAGCCTGTGAGTGGCAGAGAATCCCAGATACAGTGTGACATTAAACAGCCTGTGAGTGGCAGAGAATCCCAGAGATAGTGTGACATTAAACAGCCTGTGAGCGGCAGGGAATCCCAGATACAGTGTGACATTAAACAGCCTGTGAGTGGCAGAGAATCCCAAATACAGTGTGACATTAAACAGCCTGTGAGTGGCAGAGAATCCCAGAGATAGTGTGACATTAAACAGCCTGTGAGTGGCAGAGAATCCCAAATACAGTGTGACATTAAACAGCCTGTGAGTGGCAGAGAATCCCAAATACAGTGTAACATTAATCAGCCTGTGAGTGGCAGAGAATCCCAGATACAGTGTGACATTAAACAGCCTGTGAGTGGCAGAGAATCCCAAATACAGTGTGACATTAAACAGCCTGTGAGTGGCAGAGAATCCCAAATACAGTGTGACATTAAACAGCCTGTGAGTGGCAGAGAATCCCAGATACAGTGTGACATTAAACAGCCTGTGAGTGGCAGAGAATCCCAAATACAGTGTGACATTAAACAGCCTGTGAGCGGCAGGGAATCCTAGATACAGTGTAACATTAAACAGCCTGTGAGTGGCAGGGAATCCTAGATACAGTGTAACATTAAACAGCCTGTGAGCGGCAGGGAATCCTAGATACAGTGTGACATTAAACAGCCTGTGAGTGGCAGGGAATCCCAGATACATTAAACAGCCTGCGAGTGGCAGGGAATCCCAGATACAGTGTAACATTAAACAGCCTGTGAGTGGCAGGGAATCCCAGATACAGTGTAACATTAAACAGCCTGTGAGTGGCAGGGAATCCCAGATACAGTGTAACATTAAACAGCCTGTGAGTGGCAGAGAATCCCAGATACAGTGTGACATTAAACAGCCTGTGAGTGGCAGGGAATCCCAGACACAGTGTGACATTAAACAGTCTGTGAGTGGCAGGGAATATCAGATACATTAAACAGCCTGTGAGTGGCAGAGAATCCCAGAGATAGTGTGACATTAAACAGCCTGTGAGTGGCAGAGAATCCCAGATACAGTGTGACATTAAACAGCCTGTGAGTGGCAGGGAATCCCAGATACAGTGTGACATTAAACAGGCTGTGAGTGGCAGAGAATTCCAGAGACAGTGTGAAATCAAAGGACCTGGGGAATTCTGGGGATAGTGTGACATCAAAGAACCTGTGAGTGGCAGGGAATCCTGGGGATTGAATGACATCAAGAACCTGTAAGTGGCAAGTTATCCCAGAGACAGTGTGAAATCAAAGAGTCCATGAGTGTCAGGAAATCCCAAGGATAGTTTGACATCAAAGAGCCTGTAAACAGCAGGTAATCCCAGCGATAATATGACATCACAGATTTTGTGAGCAGCAGAGATAAGTTGACATCAAAAAGCTTATGCGAGACAGGGAATTTCAGGGATAGAGCAACATCCCAGTAACAATGTGATATCAGACAGATGGACTCAGAACAAGTGCTCGTGCTAGCAGTTGGAGACGGATCTGACGTCAGCACGGGTACATATACCCCCACAGGAAGTGAAGCTCTTCAGTAATCTTCCTTGCAAAAGCTGTTATAGATATATGTGTACTGACGATCAATGAAATAGTAAAAACAGGATTCCCCTGACCGATTGATAGGAGCTGGAGACCGCCAGCATTCCCAACCGGAAGGCGTCGACACCTGGTAGAGGGGACGCACTCATGTAAGAAGTGATAAGGCTTACCTTGAATCGGTGAAACCAATATATACAGGCAGCTGGGCGGGATGCTGAGTCCATCTGTCTACACTAAGGAAAACGAGATTATCAGGTAAGTAATCTCACCATTTCCTGTCGTATAGCCAGATGGACTCAGAACAAGTGGGATGTACAAAAGCTTTACTCCCAGCCTGGGCGGGAGGCTGTCTGAGGACCGTGTAAGACTGCCCTCGCAAATGCTGTGTCCTCCCTGGCCTGGACATCCAGATGGTAGAACCTGGAGAAGGTATGGAGGGAGGACCACGTCGCTGCTTTACAGATTTCTGCAGGCGACATCATCCTAGATTCCACCCAAGATGCTGCTTGGGTTCTGGTAGAATGAGCCTTGACTTGTAGAGGTGGTGACTTCCTGGCCTCCACGTAGGCTGCCCTGATGACTTCTTTAATCCAGCGGGCGATGGTGGACCGTGAGGCCGCTTCTCCTTGTTTCTTCTCGCTGTGAAGGACGAACAGGTGGTCTGTTTGTCATACTGTTTCTGTCATTTCCAGGTATCTGGGCAGCAATCTGCCAATGTCGAGATGGCGTAGCAAACGCCCTTCTTCAGATTTCTTCAAACCTGCCATGGTTGGCAAGGATATAGTTTGGTTGAGGTGAAACTGTGAGACTACCTTAGGCAAGAAGGATGGAACCGTTCGAAGATGGATAGCCTCGGGAGTGATCCTGAGAAAGGGATCACGGCAAGACAGCGCTTGTAGCTCCGAAATGCGGCGAGCTGAACATACAGCCAGCAAGAACACCATCTTCAAAGTAAGAGAACGAAGAGACAGGCCCCGAAGGGGTCTGAAGGTGGATCCCGCGAGGAAATCCAAAACTATATTGAGGTTCCACAAAGGCACTGGTGACTTCAGTGGTGGACGGATGTGCTTGACTCCTTTCAGGAAGCGAGAAACATCTGGATGCATGGCAATGGTCTTGCCATCCCTCCTGGGACCATAGCAAGACAGCGCAGCCACCTGAACCTTGATGCAGCTGAGGGAGAGACCCTTCTGAAGTCCATCCTGCAGGAAATCCAAAACAATAGGGATAGTAGTCGCATGTGGATTGGTGCCATGAGTGTCGCACCAGGCTTCAAATACACTCCAGATCCTTATGTAGGTGAGGGATGTGGAGAACTTTCGAGCTCGGAGGAGCGTATCTATCACTGGCTCTGAGTAACCTCTTTTCTTCAGCCTAGCCCTCTCAATGGCCAGACCGTAAGAGAGAATTGAGCTGGATCCTCGTGAAGGATGGGACCTTGACGCAGCAGGTCCCTGAGCGGAGGCAGGGGAAGAGGTTCCCCTGCCAGTAGTCTTCTCATGTCCGCGTACCAGGGTCTTCTTGGCCAGTCTGGTGCCACTAGAACTAGGCCCCGGTACTTCCGAATCTTGTGGATAAGGGTGCCCAGCAGGGGCCACGGAGGAAAGGCATATAGCAGGGCCCCTGGGGGCCATGGCTGAACCAGGGCGTCGATCCCTTGAGAGAACGGATCTCGCTTGCGGCTGAAGTATCTGGGTACTTGAGCGTTGGACCTGTCCACTAGTAGGTCCATGTCCAGAATCCCCCAGTGATCCACAATCATCTGGAAGGCTGTGGGAGACAGCTGCCATTCCCCCGGACTTAGGCTTTTTCTGCTGAGGAAGTCTGCCGTGGTGTTGTCCCTTCCAGCAATGTGGACGGCGGAGATGTTCTGAAGATTCACCTCTGCCCAAACCATCAGTGGGGCTATCTCGAGGGACACCTGTTGGCTTCTGGTTCCGCCCTGTCGGTTGATGTATGCCACCGTGGTGGTGTTGTCTGACATCACTCTGACTGCTCTGTTCCTCAGTCTGTGAGCAAATTGCAGGCAGGCTAACTGGACTGCCCGTGCCTCTAGTCGGTTGATGTTCCACCCCGACTCTTTCCTGGTCCACCGCCCTTGGGCGGTGAGTTCTTCGCAGTGTGCTCCCCATCTGCTCAGGCTGGCATCCGTGGTGAGCAGAGTCCACGAGGGGGAGGACATCTTCGACCCCCTGCTCATGTGGTTGGACAGCTACCACTACCGTAGCTGCGTCCGCACTCTGGCTGGTAAAGGTAGATGCATGGAGTAGTTCCGGAAGCAGGGGCTCCATCGAGAGAGCAGGGAGCATTGTAGAGGTCTCATATGGGCCTTTGCCCAGGGTACCACTTCGAGGGTGGATGCCATGAGACCGAGAACCTGCAGATAATCCCAAGCTGTGGGCCGACTGGCTCCCATCAAGGACCGGAGACGAGTCTGAAGTTTCAATCTTCTCTTGGTGGTGAGACTGACTGTGTCTGCCTGGGTGTCGAACTGAACTCCCAGATATTCCAGAGATTGGGAAGGCTGTAGGCAACTCATTTTTAGGTTGACTACCCATCCCAGGCTTTCCAGAAGGGCGATCACTCTGGTTGTTACCCGAAGGCTCTCCTCTCGTGATTTCGCCCTGATCAGCCAATCGTCTAGGTAGGGATGGACAAGGATTCCTTCCCGTCTGAGAGCCGCTGCTACCACTACGATCACCTTGGTGAAGGTCTGCGGCGACGTGGCCAGCCCGAAGGGCAAAGCCCTGAACTGGAAGTAGCGTCCCAGCACCTTGAAGCGTAGGTAGCGCTGATGATCCTGATGAATCAGGATATGCAGGTAGGCTTCTGACAAATCTAAGGCCATGAGGAATTCTCCTGTCTGTACTGCGTTCTTGACTGAGCGCAGAGTTTCCATGCGAAACCTCGGGACCCGTAAGTATCGATTGACTGACTTGAGGTCCAGTACAGGCCGAAAGGTGCCCTCTTTCTTGGGTACCATGAAATAAATGGAATAATGCCCAGAATTAATTTCCCGTGCAGGTACCGGGACTATGGCTTTCAAGGACAGGAGCCTCGCCAGGGTAGCTTCCAATGCTGCCTTTTTGTGGATTGGACACGAAGATTCCACAAACCTGTCTGGAGGGAGATGATGGAAGTCCAGAAAATAACCCTCTCGGATGATGGCGAGGACCCACTGGTCCAACGTAATCTCGACCCATCTGGGGTAGAAGAGGGTTAACCTGCCCCCTATGGCCCCGTCCCCCGGATGGGTCGGCTGCTTCTCATTGGGAGGTGCGACCGGGGCCTGAACCCGAGCCGGCTCCCCTCTTCTGCTGTTTGGGTCGAAAGGACTGATTCCTGGCCTGAGGACGAGGTGCCTGATAGCGACCCCTATAGGGAATGAAGCATTGAGAACTTCTGCCTCTGGAAGGCCTTGGAAAGGCGCGCTGGTTCCTCTTGAACCTGTCTTCCGGCAGTCGAGGTATTGGAGAGGCACCCCATGTGCTGGCCAGTTTATCAAGGTCGCTGCCGAACAGGAAAGAACCCCTAAAGGGCATTCTGGTGAGGCGTGTTTTCGAAGGAGCATCCGCTGACCAATTCCGTATCCAGAGCTGCCTCCTGGCAGCTACAGAGGATGAGATCCCCTTGGCTGTAGTACGGACTAGGTCGGATGCTGCATCCGTGAGGAACGAGAGAGCGGACTCCATGTTTGCTGCCGGAGCATTGTTCCTGACCTGTGACAAACAAGAACGCGTCACCACTGTGCAGCAGGTTGCAATTCGCAAAGACAGAGCTGCCACCTCAAATGTCTGTTTCAGGATGGCGTCCAGTCGCCTGTCATGAGCCTCCTTGAGGGCCGCCCCCCCTTCAACTGGAATGGTAGTGCGCTTGACCACAGCGCTAACCAAGGCGTCCACCTGTACAAAGGCATGAATCCCCTTAAAGAGATCCACCCAGGAAATGGAGGTGGACTCAAGTCGTCAGGGTACCAGGTCCCCCGGGATCCCAGGTTGTTCCAGACTACCCGCGAGATCCGGGGTGGGCCCGGGGAACTGTCAACAAACCTCGGTTGAGACTGGTCCTGGCCCGAGGCTCCCCCTGCCACCGTGCCAATATGCGCACAATAGCTGCCGCATATTGCGCACAATAGCTGCCGCATATTGATGAGCGCATATTGTATTGAGCACATATTGCATTGAGCGCATATTCTTCAGCGATGGAACATTCAGACGCCCCGGCGTCTCTGGCGGCGGCTCCTCCTGATTCAGGCGTGAACGCCCTCGGCCTCTGCTCAGCATGCCAGCTTAGGGCCACTCACGGTGAGCAGCCAGACTCCCTTTGTGCCCAATGTGAGGAGTCACATTGGGCACAAAGGGAGTCTGGCTGCTCACCGTGAGTGGCCCTAAGCTGGCAATGTGAGGAGTCACATTGGGCACAAAGGGAGTCTGGCTGCTCACCGTGAGTGGCCCTAAGCTGGCATGCTGAGCAGAGGCCGAGGGCGTTCACGCCTGAATCAGGAGGAGCCGCCGCCAGAGACGCCGGGGCGTCTGAATGTTCCATCGCTGAAGAATATGCGCTCAATGCAATATGTGCTCAATACAATATGCGCTCATCAATATGCGGCAGCTATATACGCTTAATACAATATGCGCTTGAATAATATGCAGCCGCAATATGCGCTTAACACAATAAGCGCTTAATACTAAGCGGCAGCTACATACGCTCAATACAATATGCGCTCAATACAATATGCGCACAATACTAAGCGGCAGCTACATACGCTCAATACAATATGCGCTTAATACCATATGCGCTCAATACTAAGCGGCAGCTACATACGCTCAATACAATACAGGCGCCTATCATGGGCGCTCAATACCTTAACAAGGCCGACAAAATGGCAACCTCCGCGGCGTGCTGGATACAGGCAACGCCGCCGATTCTCATACCTCGGAGACCAAAAGGAAGAGATGTACGCCTTACCTGATCCTCGGCGCTTCCCAGCTAGAACCCGGGCGGTCTCTGGCTGCGGGGGAGAGGGGAAGTACCGTCACCACCGCGCTTGAGGAAATGCACCCGCTGCCTCCCAAGTCCACGCAGGGACCGAGGCGCCTCTTAGCACACCCAAGTCTCGCTTGGGGGCTTGGTCCCTGCCGCGATTCGGCCACCGGACCGAGGCCTAAACCTCCGAGGGATCACGGAAATCACCTCGGGAAACTCAACTGGGGGAGGGACCGAATGGTATCACCGCAGGAGTGCGGGGCTCGATGTTCCTGTAGAAATTTAGTAAGTAGAAATAGAAAGTAGATTGGAAACACGCTCAGCGAGCGTGCAGGCTCTCCAAACTGCTTTGGAGACGGAAATTACTGAAGAGCTTCACTTCCTGTGGGGGTATATGTACCCGTGCTGACGTCAGATCCGTCTCCAACTGCTAGCACGAGCACACTATACCCACTTGTTCTGAGTCCATCTGGCTACACGACAGGAAATGTGACATTAAAGAAGTACCGTCACCACCGCGCTTGAGGAAATGCACCCGCTGCCTCCCAAGTCCACGCAGGGACCGAGGCGCCTCTTAGCACACCCAAGTCTCGCTTGGGGGCTTGGTCCCTGCCGCGATTCGGCCACCGGACCGAGGCCTAAACCTCCGAGGGATCACGGAAATCACCTTGGGAAACTCAAAGGAAAATTAGTTTCTTACCTGATAATTTTCGTTCCTGTAGTACCAAGGATCAGTCCAGGACACCTGGGTTGTGACTCCGCACCAGTAGATGGAGACAGACTAAAACTTGTGGGCGGAGCCATATATGCCCCTGTGCCAGTCACAGCCCCTCAGTCTTACGGAATGTCAAAGTAGAACACAACCAGAGAAGTAAACAAAACTAGATACCGCTAACTAACGGGGAAAGAAATACCCCTTCTGGAAACGGACTCTCCAACCGAGAGAGCGAACAAGCGGAACAGAGCAAAGCAAAACACAGAGCGGACTCTCCATTACTTCAGCGCAGCACTGCGGGCGGGATCCTGGACTGATCCTTGGTACTACAGGAACGAAAATTATCAGGTAAGAAACTAATTTTCCTTTCCCTGTACGTACCAGGATCAGTCCAGGACACCTGGGATGTACCAGAGCAACCTACTGAGGGTGGGAAGCAGAGAGTCCCGCTCGGAGTACCCTCTCTCCAAAACCCCCGGAATCGGTAGCCCGGACATCTAGCCGGTAATGCCGGATAAAAGTATGCAACGACTTCCAGGTGGCCGCCCTACAAATCTCTTGAGGCGACACCTGAGAAGCTTCCGCCCAAGACGCTGCTTGAGATCGAGTCGAGTGAGCCCGCAGCCCCACGGGAAGAGGTTTTCCCCGCACCAAGTACGCCGCACCAATGGCCTCCTTGAGCCAACGAGCGATCGATGTGCGGGACGCTGCAGCTCCTTTCTTTGGTCCAGAGAACAGGACAAACAGATGATCTGTGACCCGAAACGGATTAGTGACCTCCAGATATCGGAGGAGGGATCTCCGCACGTCAAGCCTTCGTAACTCCCTCTCTTCGGTAGCAGAGGAGTCTCCGCACGCAAAAGCGGGCAACTCCACCGATTGATTCACGTGAAAAGAGGAGACCACTTTCGGAAGAAAGGAAGGAACCGTCCGTAAGGAAACCCCCGAATCGGAGATACGCAAGAAAGGTTCCCTACAGGACAGGGCCTGTAACTCGGAAACACGCCGTGCCGAGGCAATCGCCACCAAGAATGCCGTTTTTAAAGTGAGATCCTTAAGAGTCGCGCGTTTCAAGGGCTCAAACGGCGCCGTGCATAGAGCGGAGAGAACCCAGTTGAGGTTCCAAGCCGGACAAGGAAGACGTAACGGGGGGCGAAGGTGCTTAGCACCCCGAAGGAAACGAGCAATATCCGGGTGAAGCGCCAGGGAGTTACCTCGCAAACACCCCAGCGCCGCCACTTGGACCCGTAGGGAACTGCACGCCAGACCTTTGGCCAGACCCGCCTGGAGGAACGCTAGAACCTCAGCGACAGAAGCCGAAGTGGGGTCCACCCCTCGCTGCACGCACCAGTCCTCAAAGACGACCCAGACACGGACGTAAGCCAAAGACGTCGACTGCTTCCTGGAACGCAGTAGCGTGGCCACCACCGCATCTGAATAACCTTTTCTCTTCAGTCGATTCCTCTCAAAAGCCATGCCGCGAGACAGAAGTGATCCGCATCCTCCAAACAGACGGGGCCCTGATGGAGTAGGGCCGCCATTCCCTGGAACCGAAGGGGTGCCGCTACTGCCAGTTGTACGAGGTCTGCGAACCACGGCCGGCGAGGCCACTCCGGTGCCACCAAGATCACGTTGGCCGGATGCAACTCTATGCGCCGTAGAATCTTGCCGATCATCGGCCACGGGGGAAACACGTAGAGCAGCACATCCGTCGGCCAGGGAAGCACCAACGCATCGACGCCTTCTGCCCCCCGCTCTCGTCGTCGACTGTAAAATCGCGGGGCCTTCGCGTTGTGCCACGTGGCCATCAGATCCATGTGGGGCACCCCCCACGTTTCGCAAATGAGAAGAAACGCTTCGTCCCCCAGCTCCCACTCTCCGGGATCCAGACGATGACGGCTGAGATAGTCCGCCTGCACGTTGTCGACTCCCGCAATGTGAGACGCTGCGAGGTTGCTGAGATGTAGCTCCGACCAGGCCATCAAGCGCTGAGCTTCTTCTGCCACCTGGGGGCTCCGGGTCCCCCCCTGCCGGTTGATGTATGCCACGGTGGTCGCATTGTCCGACAACACTCGGACTGCCTTTCCCCGCAGCAAAGGTAGAAAAGCCTGCAGGGCCAGACGGACCGCTCTGGTCTCTAGGCGATTGATAGACCACTGGGCTTGCGACACTGACCATAGGCCTTGAACTGAGCTCCCTAGACAGACCGCTCCCCAACCGGAGAGGCTGGCATCCGTGGTCACCACTGTCCAACTGGGCAGCAGGAGAGAGATTCCGGCGGAAAGATGACTGGGGTCCAGCCACCAACGCAGGCTGTACCTCGCGTGTCCCGCTAGAGGAAGCGGTAAGTGGAAATCCTCCGAGACCGGCTTCCAGCGGGAAAGCAAGGATGACTGTAAGGGTCGCAGATGAGCGAACGCCCATGGCACCAGCGCCAGCGTGGAAGCCATAGACCCTAGGACCGTAAGGTAGTCGCAGACCCGCGGTTGGCGGAGAGACAACAAGCGGTGTACCTGAGTTTGCAATTTGACCATCCGTTCGAGGGACAGAAACACCTTGCCCTGCTTCGTGTCGAAAAGAGCTCCCAGATATTCCAAGGTCTGCGTGGGTGTCAGATGACTCTTGCTGAAGTTGACCACCCATCCCAGGGACTGCAACAGATGGAGGACCCTGGCCACCGCCATCCGACACTGACCCTCGGACTTCGCCCGAATCAACCAATCGTCCAGGTATGGATGGACCAGGAGACCTTCTCGGCGCAGTTGCGCCGCCACCACGACCATCACCTTCGTGAAAGTACGAGGGGCCGTTGCGAGCCCAAAGGGGAGCGCCCGAAACTGGTAATGCCGACCCAGAATGCAGAATCTGAGGAAGCGTTGGAACGACGGCTGGATGCCTATGTGAAGATACGCCTCCGTGAGGTCCAGGGAGGCCAGGAATTCGCCTGGCCGGACCGCGGCGATGACTGACCGGATCGTCTCCATTTTGAAGCGAGGAACGCGAAGGCATCGGTTCACCCCCTTGAGATCCAGAATTGGTCGGGACGTGCCGTCCTTCTTTGGAACGATGAAGTAAATGGAGTAACGGCCCGTTCCTCGTTGGCTGACCGGAACGGGGGAGATAGCTCCCAAGTCCTCTAGGCGGCGGATGGTGTCTAGCACCGCCGCCTTCTTCTCGGGAGCCTTGCAGGGTGAGACCAGGAACTTGTCCACTGGAATGCGAGCAAAATCTAATGCGTAGCCGTGTCTTATCACGGTGAGGACCCACTGGTCCGACGTTATTCCGGCCCATCTCTCGAAAAACGACAGCAACCGCGCCCCGACGTTGGGAACGGCGTGCTGAGGCTGCGGCGGGAGAAGGGCCGACCCCCTTTCATTGTGAAGATTTGGGCGCCGTGATGGCCAGGGCACCCCCTGGTCTACCAAAGCGCCTCCCACGAAAGGACTGCTGCTGCTGCTGCTGCCACTGTGGGGTACGGGAGGAGGAAGACCGGAACGAGTGCCCCGACGACCTTTGAGGCCGCGCCCTCCTGGGCCCACGAAAGCGGGACCTGGCTGAAAAGGAAGGCCGCGACCTGGATCTATCTTCGGGCAACCTGAAAGCCCTATTTTCCCCCAGGGAAGCCATCAAGTCATCTAATTCCTTGCCGAACAGCAATTTACCCTTGAATGGCAGCGCCCCGAGGTGAGCCTTAGAAGAGCCATCCGCCGCCCAGTTGCGTAGCCACAGGAGGCGGCGCGCCGAGACAGACGCCACCAGGGATCTAGACGAAGTGCGCAGCAGATCGTGGAGTGCATCTGCGCCATATGCTATTACCGCTTCCAACTTATCCGCTTGCGCTGCCTCGTCTGCCGAAAGATCCGCATTGGCTTGAAGGACCTGAGCCCAGCGTAAGCCAGCTCTCAAAGCGAAATTCGTACACATGGCGGCCCGAATTCCTAGCGCTGAAACCTCAAAAATCTTCTTGAGCTGTACTTCCAGCTTCCTGTCCTGAAGGTCCCGAAGGGCTGTCGCACCCGTAACCGGGATAGTAGATCTCTTCGTAACCGCCGAAACCGCCGAATCCACCTTGGGAAACTTGAGAAGGTCCAGCGCATCCTCCGGGAGCGGGTAAAGTTTGTCCATGGCCTTGCTGACCTTCAACCCTAACTCCGGAGTGTCCCATTCCCGGAACATGATGTCTGTTGAAGAAAAATGGAACGGAAAAGCAACTGCTGGTCCCGTGAGGCCTAACAGGACCGGATCCATGTTCGCTTCCTGACGAACCACCGCCGGAGGAGGGTTTATTCCCAGTTCTTGGATAATGGCTGGAATTAAAGGTGGCAATTCATCCCTACGGAAGAGCCTGACCACTTTGGGATCGTCTCCTTCAACTGCCTGTGAGCCTTTTGCTACGCCGGACGTAGCGGAGCCGTCCGCTCCCACATCGTTGGGTTCCTTCTGGGTCTCCTCAGGGGAATCAGCGTCCTCCTCGGGGGAAGAATCGGTGTCCGCCTCCTGTGGGACGCCACGTGGAGGCCGCTTCCCCCGCGAGGCGCCCTGGGGCCCCTCCGTGACCCCCGAAGGCTTCCTGGACCTCTTCTGCGGTGGAGCTCTGCGAGCCTCACTCCGGCCGCGCTTGCTTTTTTTATATTTCAGGACCTTGCGCAACAAAAGCGCAAGGTCCTCCGAAAGGGAGCTCGAGTCCGAGGAAAAATCAGCGGGACTCCCCGGGGACCCTGTGTCCCCCGAGGGACCCCCTCCGACCGCGATCCGCTGAGGGGAAAGCGCGGGAGGCAAGGCCGAAGGCCCTGCCGTTTCCCGCGCCATTTCGCGGCCCGTGGCCAAAATGGCCGCCACTCCCGCGCTAAGCGGGAAAAGCTCTTGGGGCTTTTCTGCAGCGCCCCCCCCGCGCGAAGGCGATCGCGCGGGCCGAAAACGAGCCCCCCGAGGCGCCCCAGACGTCCCCTCTCCGCCCGGGATGCAGGCCGCGCACAGACTGTCGCGCGAAAGACGCGCGCGCGCCGAGCCACAGGCCCGGCAGACGGAGCCGCGAGGCATGCCGGCGAAGAGGCGCGAAAACGGGGCAGCAGGAGCGACGAAAAATAAAGAAAAAAATTCGAACGGCCTCCCCCAGTCGGCGGCGCCCCCCCTGCGAGCGGCGACGCGAAGCAAGAGAGAGCCGGCACAGAAATAAACACAAACCTTTTTTTTTTTTTTTTTTTTTAACAAAAAAGCCTGTCGCTGTCCACGGTCCTGGAGCCCTAATCCAGCAGGGGTGAGTGAACCGGGCTCCCCGGTGTCACCCCTGACGCTGCTACTAGGCCAGCTGGGTCCTCGACCCTAGCAGCGGCCTCAACCAGGGGGGGGTGGTCCCCTCAGAACCTCACAACCCCCCTGGGAGGCAGGGCGAAGGGACCTAAGTGACAATTTAGAAAAAAATTTCCCAAATAGAAAACACCGTAGCCTAAACTGGCCTAACGAAATCAAAAGAACTGACCCTGACGGAGTACCAGAACCAGGGCAGGCAGGGCTGTGACCGGACCTGCACCATCTACTGGAGACAGAGTAAGACTGAGGGGCTGTGACTGGCACAGGGGCATATATGGCTCCGCCCACAAGTTTTAGTCTGTCTCCATCTACTGGTGCGGAGTCACAACCCAGGTGTCCTGGACTGATCCTGGTACGTACAGGGAACTGGGGGAGGGACCGAATGGTATCACCGCAGGAGTGCGGGGCTCGATGTTCCTGTAGAAATTTAGTAAGTAGAAATAGAAAGTAGATTGGAAACACGCTCAGCGAGCGTGCAGGCTCTCCAAACTGCTTTGGAGATGGAAATTACTGAAGAGCTTCACTTCCTGTGGGGGTATATGTACCCGTGCTGACGTCAGATCCGTCTCCAACTGCTAGCACGAGCACACTATACCCACTTGTTCTGAGTCCATCTGGCTACACGACAGGAAATGTGACATTAAAGAGTCTGTGAGTGGCAGGGAATCCCAGATACAGTATGACATAAAAGAGCTTATGAGAGGCGGGAATCCCAGATACAGTGTGACATTAAACAGCCTGTGAGCGGCAGGGAATCCCAGATACAGTGTAACATTAAACAGCCTGTGAGTGGCAGAGAATCCCAGATACAGTGTGACATTAAACAGCCTGTGAGTGGCAGGGAATCCCAGATACAGTGTGACATTAAACAGCCTGTGAGTGGCAGGGAATCCCAGATACAGTGTGACATTAAACAGCCTGTGAGTGGCAGAGAATCCCAGAGATAGTGTGACATTAAACAGTCTGTGAGTGGCAGGGAATCCCAGATACAGTGTAACATTAAACAGCCTGTGAGTGGCAGAGAATCCCAGATACAGTGTGACATTAAACAGCCTGTGAGTGGCAGGGAATCCCAGATACAGTGTGATATTAAACAGCCTGTGAGTGGCAGGGAATCCCAGATACATTAAACAGCCTGCGAGTGGCAGGGAATCCCAGATACAGTGTAACATTAAACAGCCTGTGACTGGCAGGGAATCTCAGATTCATTAAACAGCCTGTGAGTGGCAGGGAATCCCAGATACAGTGTGACATTAAACAGTCTGTGAGTGGCAGGGAATCCCAGATACAGTGTGACATTAAACAGCCTGAGAGTGGCAGAGAATCCCAGATACAGTGTGACATTAAACAGCCTGTGAGTGGCAGGGAATCTCAGATACATTAAACAGCCTGCGAGTGGCAGGGAATCCCAGATACATTAAACAGCCTGCGAGTGGCAGGGAATCCCAGATACAGTGTGACATTAACCAGTCTGCGAGTGGCAGGGAATCCCAGATACAGTGTGACATTAAACCATCTGCGAGTGGCAGGGAATCCCAGATACAGTGTGACATTAAACAGCCTGCGAGTGGCAGGGAATCCCAGATACAGTGTGACATTAAACAGCCTGCGAGTGGCAGGGAATCCCTGATACAGTGTGACATTAAACAGCCTGCGAGTGGCAGGGAATCCCAGATACAGTGTGACATTAAACAGCCTGCGAGTGGCAGGGAATCTCAGATACAGTGTGACATTAAACAGCCTGTGAGTGGCAGGGAATCTCAGATACATTAAACAGCCTGCGAGTGGCAGGGAATCCCAGATACAGTGTGACATTAACCAGTCTGCGAGTGGCAGGGAATCCCAGATACAGTGTGACATTAAACCATCTGCGAGTGGCAGGGAATCCCAGATACAGTGTAACATTAAACAGCCTGTGAGTGGCAGAGAATCCCAGATACAGTGTGACATTAAACAGCCTGCGAGTGGCAGGGAATCCCAGATACAGTGTGACATTAAACAGCCTGCGAGTGGCAGGGAATCCCAGATACAGTGTGACATTAAACAGTCTGTGAGTGGCAGGGAATCCCAGATACAGTGTGACATTAAACAGCCTGTGAGTGGCAGAGAATCCCAGATACAGTGTGACATTAAACAGCCTGCGAGTGGCAGGGAATCCCAGATAGAGTGTGACATTAAACAGCCTGTGAGTGGCAGGGAATCTCAGATACATTAAACAGCCTGCGAGTGGCAGGGAATCCCAGATATATTAAACAGCCTGCGAGTGGCAGGGAATCCCAGATACAGTGTGACATTAACCAGTCTGCGAGTGGCAGGGAATCCCAGATACAGTGTGACATTAAACCATCTGCGAGTGGCAGGGAATCCCAGATACAGTGTGACATTAAACAGCCTGCGAGTGGCAGGGAATCCCAGATACAGTGTGACATTAAACAGCCTGCGAGTGGCAGGGAATCCCTGATACAGTGTGACATTAAACAGCCTGCGAGTGGCAGGGAATCCCAGATACAGTGTGACATTAAACAGTCTGTGAGTGGCAGGGAATCTCAGATACAGTGTGACATTAAACAGCCTGTGAGTGGCAGGGAATCTCAGATACATTAAACAGCCTGCGAGTGGCAGGGAATCCCAGATACAGTGTGACATTAACCAGTCTGCGAGTGGCAGGGAATCCCAGATACAGTGTGACATTAAACCATCTGCGAGTGGCAGGGAATCCCGGGAATAGAATGACATCACAGAGCAGAGAAGTAGGGAATTCCAGAGACAGAGCAACGTCAGAGAGCCTGTGAGTGGCAGGGAATCTCAGAGATAATGTGACATCAAAGAGATTGTGAGTGGGAAGCACTTCCGAGGAACGAGTGAGACAGCAGTGGCAGGGATTCCCAGGAATGAGTATGACATCACAGAGCCTGTGAGCAGCATGGCAATCCTGAGGCCAGTGTAAGTTTCCCAACCGTCTTGATTTTTTCCAGACTTACAAATGTGTGGGTGCTACATGGAAAGAAAAGGGAAGATAAAATGTTCACAAAGCCTCCAAGCTGCTGGCTAGCAACCAACCCTCCCCTGCAATTATGCAATACAGTCAGTGTTTGCTTCAGTAGTTGCTCTTAGTTCCATATGTGTTGGGTTCATTTACTTTCTGTCACATACGCAGACTTCAGTCCATGATTTAATCAGATACCTACAAATTTAAGGCCCCTGGGCTGGAGAATGCAAACCTTTTCCAGAGTAAAGAAATTCATGATATCAGGCCCCGAAAAGATAGGGGCAAGATCAAAAATGATTTCCTGACAAGGAAGGGTAGAGGAGACATGAAACAACCTCCCAGTGGAGGTGATAGAAACAAAACTGATAACAGCTGAGGAAAGCACTGGCATGCAGAGAGGATCATTAAATGTTAGGAAGAGAAGGGAACGTCAGAGATCAGCTGGGGTCTGGGACACTGTATCAAGAAGTAAAGTGGGATGAGCAGTTAGAATATAATAGCAGATAAGGATCTATGTTTCTGCCTTTTACTGTTAGTGGAGTGGCAATAAAAGTCACATAAACCCCACCAGTGAAATTATGAAACAGCATCTCCAAGTATTCGGAAATTTGCAGGTTGAAAATTGTCAGTCCTGGGATAGTAGGGAGATATCTCATGTTTTACCACTAGATCACAAAATAAACCATAATAGCCAAAGAAGTATACAGGCCCCAAACGTGTCACAGCAAGGGAAAGAATTTACCCAGGTGAACTTTAAAACAGCACTGTCTCAGTGGAAAATGAAGACCTTGCCTGATACACCTAAGGATACCTCATCAGGATGTGCCTGTTTGCATGTTCCTGTGTCAATAGAAGCAAAGCAGACAGAGAGACAACAACTTAAGCTCAAAAGCAGGAGTCATGGATGGGCCAAGCAAACAGAGGTATTAAAGAACCCCCCACCCTTGGAAGGGGGGGGGGGCAGTCAGAGACAGAGAAAACCACTGACACTGGCAGACAGCTTGGCATACAGACATGGCAGTTCTCTCCCCCCACCCCCCCAAAGAAATGGGGAGGGGGAAAAGAACTGCAATGTGGCAAGACCCTCTACCAAGCACATGGTTAGGCATGAGATTATGCATATTTATCAACTGGAAAGAGTAAGTCAGGGGGCAAAGAAGAAGAAGGAGGAGGAGGTTAAGAAAAAACCCTGAGGAGAAATCTTGAGGTGAAGGACCCCAAGAAGGCTGAGAAAGTGAGAACCTGTGGCCAAGCATCCCAGCAAGCGAACGGGGAGCCAGAAGCTGACCAGCACTCCCTGCTATTGAGGGGAAGAAGGCCAGGTGTGGCTAAAAGACCCGGCAGGAGACCAGAGAGAGGAGACCCCTGCTCAGGTGCTGAGAGTGACACAGAGGCTGAAATGGTGGGGGACGAGAGCCAGCCCCAGACAGACGACAAGTACCAGAACCAGAAGCCCATCTCCTTCCAGGACCACCTGCCCCCTCTGCCAGTACCAAGCCCTGGAAGCAACTTCTCCTCTGCCCACATTCTCCAGACCTCCAGCCAGCGGCTGCTTCAGAGATAAACAGAGAAGTATCACCTGAAGCTGGCAACAAGGGTAATTTATCCTTAAGTATTAATATAATAAACAAGCTAAGGTTTGTGGCATGTGTGAAATCCCCATGAAACAGAACTTTCTTTAGGGAAAACTGGTGCTTGGTGGCCAGGATGTTAGAGACAGGAATTGTTGTTATTTTCTAAATGCTAAATCCTGCCAAATCAGATAAATAAAAGACTGTTTTTAAGGAGAATACAAGTTATGAGTGGGATCCAAGATGGATGCCATAGAGCTCAAGACGTGAGCATGGTGTTTTTCTTCTCTACATTTTGGAAAGAGACTTGCCTCAAATGCCGCATTCTGCCCGAAAAATGTGAGCCAACTCCAAGGTGCCTCCGGACCCCCTTTTTGTCGGTCCGATGGACGCTCACGTCCAGCGGGGTATTCAATTGGAGGTATCGTCCTTGGAAAGGGAGGCAGAGGTGAAACTCCCTGCCTTCTCTCCAGACTCTATGACATCTTTATCCCCGATTGATAGGGATCCTCCGGCCAACCCGGCTGCTTCCAGGAACAGCTGAATCCTGGAAAGATGTGATAGCCCCTAGATCCAAAGCGGGGTCAGGAAAAGCCGAGGTCCCTGGAGGTTTGGGGCAAGTCCGGCTCACCTGTTGGAGATTTTGTTAAGATGGAGGAGCAATCATCTGTTTATACATAGGCTCCACTTCAGAAACTACCTGGTAAGACCTTTACATATATCTTTACATTCTATATGGGATGCCAATGCTAATTTGGGAACCTCCTTAACTATGAAGTTTAATCCTGTTATTGAGAGGATAATTTACATTGAAAAGCAAGTTTCATCTTTGGAACTCTCTAAGGTTTCTATACAAGAAGATGTTGTAAAAGATTAAACAGTCATCTCAAGTTTTTAATTCTTCTAATGATTTTCTGATTAAGGAAAATCTCTCTCTGCAACATACTGATTATAGGGATGACTTTGTCCATGGTGTCTGTTGTTCAACTCAAATTTCATGACATCCTTGAAGGCCTTCATGACTTGTACCACTTGCATCATGTGTAATCAATCCTGATGCCCCAACACCAACTCGCTTTCCACTTTACTGCACCATGTACCTGAAATAGCCCTCCCGAGTTGGTATGGCAGGCTCCTCCTCTGACATTCAAAACCAGTTTAAACACTCACCTTTTTTGGAACTGCTTTAAAATCCTAAGTACTGCTCCACAGCCTGACTAGAGTGTAAGCTCCACGGAGCAGTGGCTGTATATCTGGTAGTGCTTTAGAAATCATGTTGCATCATCCGACAGGTGGAAACCCGCCTGCTGCCTGTGTGCTGAATAAGCTGTGCACAGGTGTCCCAGCTGCTTCCTGCTTCTCATGGAGCTGCTGCCTGGCTTTCATGCTCCGGTTAAAATGTCCTGCCATTTTCCTGCACCTCTCCGTCAGTTTCCACTGGACAAAGCTACTTTCTCTGGCCCCGCAGCCCCATGATGTCTCTTACTGTCAGTTGCAGTGAATGGGTAACGCATGGGATCCCCTAGTATCCCCAACCGCTCACTGCCTTGGTCATGCTCCTGCCACTGTGTACAATTAATAAACAAACAAACCAGGTATAGTTATGTGCCTATGCTCAAGCGGCTAGCCTTCTATCATCCCTCTTTACGTCACTAAGATATGTGCCATGGTATGGCTCCAGTTCATCATTTAGGTGTGCAACACATGCCACTTGTACCGTGCTGGTCCCCACTACAGCTTCCGCCCGACTCTGCCTCATCTAGCTGCCACCAGGGTGCTGCCCTCCCCCTTGGCCATCTGCGCCTGCCTCTGGACACAGCACTGAGTGTGTAGGGTCGGGATCAGCCACTTAGTTGCGCTGGAGGAAACTTTGTAATTCAGGGCTAAGGCATGCAGCAGATGCTTAAATTCCTGCCCGTCCAGGGCATTCATTTTTCCAGCGGTCCACACTGTCTGCCTTTTGCCCCAGGGCAGTAATGCAGAATACCCCCCTATCTGTTCCTTGCTGGTTTGCTGCTGACATGGGGTGGAGAGGGGGGGAGCTGCTGCCCTATCAGTTCACCGAGAGAAGGGGATGGTGGGTCAGTTTGGGAAGTAGACCCCCTTTGGGGTGTTTTTTCTGCTCCAGAATGGGGTCCCCATCTAGTACCAGCCTGCCCTGAAAATGAGAAGAACGGGTGTTATTTTTGAAAATGATGATTTATACCACTGTTCGAAAGGTGGCCCAGGACCTTCCCCTCTACGGTGACTGCATTCTGCAACACGCTGATCCTCCATATCTATAAAATGCATCCACATCTCTGATACTTTGTGGGATTCCCCTTTCTGGATTGCTGCTGCTGGGGCTGGAGTTGACAGCAGATCAGTAGGTGAAAGGTCAAGGGTGCTCTTCCTGGGGAGTGACCTTGGCATGGGTGGAATTACTTCCTGCCTGTAGCTGCTCACCAGATATCATGCTGGTGACTTAGGTTCTCCAAGCCCTTCTTCAGCTACTAGACTTTCGATGTCCCCTTACACTGATCCTTTAAATCATCTATATCACTAGGTTAGACACTGATCAAAACAGTTTAGGGAGTGCTGTGCTGGTTTTGGCTGAGGCCCTTCCACTCCTAGCCCAGCTCCACTGCGTCTGCAGCCTTCCGCCGAGCCCGCCCGTTACTGCCCCCTGCAGATGGAAACAGGCCAGCCCTCCGTCTCTAGCTGATTCCCCCCTCTTTCTAAGCTTGCTAAGGGGATTCCCGGTCCTCATTCTGTGCTCTCATCATCACCACTGCTACATTTGCTGTCCCCAGCCTTCCCTTGTCCTCTCCCATTGCCATGTTTGCCTATTGGTGCCGATGACATGGTGGCATTTCTTAAAACAGATCACTACTTGGGTAGAGGCTTTTCGTGTTATAGTGTCGCTGCATGATGCTAGCTTGGACACACACAGGTAGCACAGCAGTGAATCATTTTTGTCACAAACAGAGCACAGTATGTGGACTGATGCTTGCTGAGTGACTGAGGACAAGAAGAGGTCAATGTTCAACACCACTCCGCCGGTTGTGTTCCAGTTTAGCTGGCTCAGTGGTGATGTGTGAATATTTGCTCTTGCTTGGTGGCCACCACTTACTTGGCTGCTATTCCGGGTAAAGAATTAGCCAGATAAGGGAGGGGCAGAATGGGACATTCCCGGGCAGAGCTACTTATGCCGATAATCTGCCTTCTCTGCTTTAGAGCTAGATTTACATTGAAGGAAACCCTTAGTAAATCAGGCCCTTAGCTATCTGGCTGTCCTATAGTTGGCCAGATAAACCTATCCAGCTAATTATAAGGCTAGCTAAGGACATTCAATGGCGTCGTTACAGTGCTGAATATCTCAGTCAAGTTAGCCAGAATATCTGAGTTAGCCAGATAACTTCTCTCGCTAACATAAGCCTTTCCTATTTAGCTGGATAATTAGTGATTTGTCTGAATATGGACCTCGTCAAGGCCAATATTCAGCCATTATCTGGTTGAGCAAGTGAGCCAGACAAACTTATCTCACTGACTATAAGATAGCAAAGTATATTTAGTGCTGTGATTGCACTGCTGAATATTTCGATCAAGTTAGCCAAATAAGTTTATCTGCCTAACTTGGTCAACCAGATAGTGGCTGAATATTGGCCTTGACGAGGTCCATATTCAGAGGTATTTAGCTAGCTAAATTAATATTTGGGCACTTGTCCAGCTAAGATCCCTGTACCTGCCTGGATCAGTCCAGGCAGCTGGGTTTTGCCTCCCCTCCAGCAAATGGAGATAGAAACGTTTTTTACTGACTCTGCCCTTAAGATGCGGTGCCACCTGCAGTCCCTCAGTATTTCTCTGTCTCCAGCAGATGATGGATTTGCAAAATCCTGCAGTCTGACAGAAACTAAAAAAAAAAAATGTTTAGTCTCTACAACCTCCCAGGGGGTAGTCAGGTCCTGAGGGGACCATCCCCCCTGGTATCGAGGAAGAGGGTCTAAGACCTTGGAGCTCACTGCTTGCAGCCACCAGGGTTGACATCGGGGAGCTTGGTTCACTCACCCTGCGAGGGAGTAAGGAGCTTGTCGCCATAGCTCCTGTGTTTAAAAAAAAAAAAAAAGAGATGAGCACAGGGGGTTTGGCCACCGGGACAGAGTAACGCGATAATGAGGTAGGCTCTCCTGGGGGTTGCTTGTCCCATTTTCGCTTGGCAAGGTTTTCTTTTTCAGCCATCCTGGCACCTTACCCGTGATCTTCCCTTGGCTGCCATGCTGCATGGTGCGGCCTGCTCAGCAAGGGGCACCACACGCAAGCCTCTCCTTCTGCTGCGTGGGGGAAAATTCCTTCTGGCCTGGAGACGGTGAGGCTGCCTTCAGCTCACAAACCCCCGGAGGACCCGTTCCCGCTGTCACCGTTTCCTGAGGCCCCTGGTGGGGGGCTGAAACGTGGCCTTGGAAGATTTTTCTTTGACTGGGGAAGCCTGATGAGACTTCAGATTCCCTCTTCCTATGATTCGGCAGATTTTGTGCGGCTTCTGCACAAACTATTCAAGACCAGGAAATCCAGGTGCAGCGGCTAGAAGGGGGCCCCCTCCTGTGCAGCCAAGCTCCTGTGAAGCCTGGGGCCCCGATCCACTCGAGGCCTCATGGATTGGTCGCCCTTTAAGGTCTTCGCTGCCTACGGTGCCCCTGAACAAAGCGCAGCCCTTGGGTCCATCTGGGGCAATGGCTGTGCCTGTGGACCAGGATCCAGATCTGGTGCCAGAAGATCTCCCAGCGGTCGACAGCAATGACTCCAGGGTGGTGCGCTTGTTTTGTAAAGAGGAACTGCCCCACTGATTCCCGCCGCTTTAGAGGAACTGGGCACTGAGGCCCCACCTGACAGTGAGAGCCTGGGTGTGGTGGATCCTGTGATGTTGGGCCTTAGGGTCCTGACTCGGACTTTTCCTTTTCACTCCTCAGTCACTGCCCTGCTCTTCCAAGAGTGGGACACTCCGGATGCTGGATTGAAGGTTAGCAAGGCCATGGACAAATTGTATCCACTCCCTGAGAAAGCGCTGGACCTTCTCAGGTTTCCTAGGGTGGATGCAGCCTTGTCTGCTGTGACCAAGAAAACTACAATTCCTGTGACTGGTGCTGTGGTGCTCAAGGATCTTCAGGATAGGAAGCTGGAGGTTCACCTCAAGAAGATTTTTGAGGTCTCCACCCTTGGGGTTCGGGCTGTTATGTGCAGCGGTTTTATGTTGTGAGCAGGCCTTCGCTGGGCACAGCAGCTTCAGATGGATAAGTCCTTATTGGCCATGGAGGCTATCCAGGTGGAGTGGCTGGAGGCTGTGGTCGCCTACAGTGCCGATAAGTTGTATGACCTATTGAGAACCTCGGCGAGAACCATGATTTCTGCGGTTTCTGCTCGCAGGCTCCTTTGGTTGAGGAATTGGTCAGAGGACATCTCTTCCAAGGCGCAGCTGGGTTCTTTGCCCTTTAAAGGTAAACTGTTTGGCAAGGAGTTGGAAGAAATGATCAAGTCCTTGGGAGAGAATAAGGTTCACAAATTGCCCGAGGACAAGCTGAAGCCAAGGAACCCCTTTCCCCCTCGCACGCGCTTTCGGGGAAACCGTAGGTTTTGGGCATCAGATCCTTTGGATCTTCTGCCCAACAACCCCCGAGCAGACAACAGTCATGGGGTCAGTCCTTTTGTGGCCGCTGGCCCGGCAGGGATGGGGCTGCCCCGGGCATGGGCGGTCCAAAGTCCTCCCAATTAAAGGAGGTCAGTCCACTCCTTGGTGCCATTCATCAGGGGCCGGCTGGCTCTCTTTGTCAGGGAGTAGGCCAAAATTACCTCAGACAATGGGTTTTGGATGTAATCTGTCAAGGTTACGCTTTTGAATTTGCTCGGCCTCTCAAGGATCATTTCTTCAGCTCCCCATGCTCTTATCAGCAAAAGAAGGCGGCAATGCAAGCTACCATCCACTGCCTCCGGGACTTGGGGGCCATAGTGCCAGTGCCTCCTGCAGAGCAAGGAAGAGGCAGGTATTCTATCTACTTTATAGTACCCAAGAAAGACGTCACCTTCAGACCCATCCTCAACTTGAAGGTGGTGAACAGAAGGCTTCGGGTGCTGTGTTTTCTCACGGAGATCTTGAGGTCGGTGATTGCGACAGCCCGCAAGGGAGAGTTCCTTGCATCCCTGGACCTGACTGAGGCTTACCTGCACATAGGGATTCATCCTGACCACCAAAGGTTCCTCCGCTTTATAATCCTAGGGGAGCATTTTCAGTTTTACATCCTGCCTTTCGGTCTAGCGACTGCGCCCAGGACCTTTACCAAGGTGATTGTGGCGGCAGCAGCCCTTCAGAAGGAAGGGGTCCTGGTGCACCCTTATTTGGACTACAGGCTGATTCGAGCAAAGTCGGAATCTTTCTGTTGCAAAGCAGTAAATTGGGTCCTGTTCCTCCTTCGATCCCTGGGTTGGATAGTCAATCTGGCCAAAAGTAATTTGGTTCCCTCCCAGACTTGAGAGTTTCTGGGAGCCCTCTTCGACATGGCTACGGGCAAGGTGTTCCCTATTGAGGGCCGGATCTTCAAGTTGCAAGCCCAAGTACGCTCGTTGCTGGCCATGCGCATACCCAGGGCCTGGGATTATCTATAAGTTCTGGGTTCCATGGCTTCTACCTTGGAGTTGGTCCCATGGGCTTTTGCACATATGAGATCTCTACAATCAGCCTTACTATCCCACTGGAATCCACTCTCCGAGCAGTTTCAGCTTCTGCTTCCGGAATCTGCTCAGTCCAGTCTCTCTTGGTGGCTCAACCCGGACAAGCTTCGCTGTGGAGTGGACCTGAAGGTTCCTTCTTGGACAGTGGTAACCACGGATGCCAGCCTCTCCTACTGGGAAGCAGTTTGTCAGAGCACTTCCGTCCAAGGAATTTGGACACCAATGGAGTCCTCCTGGTCCATCAACCAGTTGGAAACCAGGGCCGTGCATCTGGCTCTCCAGGCTCTCCTCCCACTGGTGGAGGGAAAGCTGGTGAGGATCCTGTCAGACAACGCCACAGCGGTGGCCTACATCAATCACCAGGGGGCCACCAAGAGCTGAGCGGTAGCCATGGAAGCCCAAGAGTTGTTCAGCTGGGCAGAACTTCATCTGCAGCGTATAGCAGACTCTCACATTGCAGGCTCAGACAATGTTCAAGCAGACTTTCTGAGTTGTCACCATTTGGATCCCGGAGAGTGGGAGCTGTTGAACCTTGCCGTTCATCTCATATGTGCCAGATGGGACCAGCCCCACATGGACTTGATGGCGACCTTCCACAACACAAAGGCCCCATGGTTTTTTAGTCAGTGTCGAGAGCCAGGAGCAGAAGGAGTGGACGCGCTGGTCCTCCTTTGGCTGTCAGATCTTCTCCCATCTGTGTTTCCTCCATGGCTGCTGATCTGCAAAGTGTTGCGCTGAGTAGAGGAGCACCGAGGAGACTTAATTCTCATGGCTCCAGAATGGCCGAGGCGCCCATGGTTTGCAGACCTGATGAACCTAGCCATGGACGGTCCCTTGCGATTTACGAGCTGGCCGGACCGCTTCTGACAAAAGCCCATTTGTTTGGAAATGGCGGATTGCTTCTGTCTCGCAGCCTGCTGTTGAAAGGGAACGCCTAAGGAATAAGGGTTATTCGGAGGCGGTGATTTCTACTCTCTTACAGTCCCAGAAAACATCTACTTCCCTGGTGTATGTCAGAGTTTGGGGTGTTTTTGACTCTATGTGCAGAGCACAGGGTGGACACTACCCGTGCCTCAGTGGCTGATGTCTTGGCCTTCTTACAGGATGGCCTCGTGAAAGTTTTGTTGTTTAACTTTCTGCAGGTTCATGTAGCGGCTCTAGGTTGTCTTCAGTGGACTGTGCGCGGCGTTCATTTGGCATCTCATCCAGACTTGGTTCGCTTCCTTCAGGGAATGAAGCATTTATGGCCTCCCATTCGGAATCCTTATCGCTCCTGGAGTCTCAAAATGGTCTTGAGGGCTATGTGTGTGCCACCTTTTGAACCTTTGAAGTGAGCTACGCTAAAGGATCTGACTTTGAAAGTGGTTTTTCTGGTGGCTGTTTCCTCAGCCCGGCGGGCGTCGGAGCTTCAGGCCTTGTCTTGTCGTGAACCTTTCCTGCAGATTACGGATACGGGAGTGTCTTTGAGGACGGTTGCCTCTTTTCTACCTAAGATGGTGTCATCATTTCATTTGAATCAGTCTGTGGAGCTTCCTTCTTTCCCATTTTCGGATGCCCCAACCCCTCAGTCCAGGGATTTGAGGAAGTTGGATGTCAGACGGGTGCTGTTACATTACTTAGAGGCTACTAACAGCTTCCGCCTGACTGATCATCTGTTTGTGCTGTGCAGCCACCCCAAGAGGGGGCAAAAGGCATCTAGGGCCACTATCGCTTGGTGGTTGAAGGAGGCCATTAGCTCTGCGTACATTGCAAAAGGTCAGCTGGTGCCGGTCGGGCTCCATGCGCATTCTACCCACTCGCTTGTGGCCTCTTGGCCTGAGTGTCAACAAGTCTCACCTCAGGAAATCTGTAGGGCGGCTACTTGGAAGTCCTTACATACATTTGCCAGGCACTACCATCTCGACATCCAGGCCCCAGAGGGGGGTTTTGGTGACAGGGTGCTTCGAGCGGAATTTTCGGGGGCCCACCCTCTGGACTGATCCAGGTATGTACAGGGAAAGGAAAATTGGTTCTTACCTGCTAATTTTCATTCCTGTAGAATACCAGATCAGTCCAGACTCCCGCCCAGGTTGGGCTGGGCTATTTAGAGAGTCCGCTCAATCAGTGTTTGGCCTCAGGTTCTAGTCCCACGCAGGCGTGTTCTGCGGACATCATTTCTTGTTCAGTTTCCAGGTTTCTTCTTCCCTCTGCTCGTTCGGGGAAAAATTTGTACATAGTGTGTGTTGCATTCCTTTCATCTGGCTTGGGTACAGTTCAATACTGACGGACTGCAGGTGGCACCTCATCTTAAGGGCAGAGTCAGTCAGAAACTTCTCTGTCTCCATCTGCTGGAGGGGAGGCAAAACCCAGCTGTCTGGACTGATCCAGTGTACTACAGGAACGAAAATTAACAGGTAAGAACCAATTTTCCTAACTTTGCTATCTGGACTGTGACTACATATGGAGCTCTTAGAAAATAAGTCAAACTTAGGGCAAGAGACACACACACACACAAGAATCAATACACTGTCACAGTAACTCTTTTACACAGAAAGCTAATTCACTGCAGTGCAGAAATACGCCACACGCTGCATGAAATAGACAATCTCTATGGCTGTATCTTTCCTGCAGCCACTGGAATAGTGTCAGCAGTAATTGTAGCCTTACCCTGATGATATACACTGTAACTGTCACACAAAGTTTGCAGACTTTTCCCTGCTACTAGTTAACTGAGTAACTTTAACTCACACTTTGCTTTATCCTGTGAACTATGTTTCTTCTTATCTTTTTTCACTCTAAGCTTCAAAATGTCTGCTTTCTCTGTCTCTCAGATCAAAGAAAGGAACCACTGAGAACAAAATGATCACTGCTCAAAGTGCTCTTAGTTTCCCTTTCATCTAAAAACTAATGAAGTTTTGGCATGCAGCTGCCAACTGGGATAGGCTAGTTAAAAAAAAAAAGTGCTAAAACATGATTGGGCCTGCTCCGTCCTATCCCAATTCTAAGTGAGTCCAATCTGTCTGGCTTCAGGTCTAAAAAATGCATTTCCTTTCTTCCCCCATACAGTTAAATGGGACAGAACCAATGAGCCAAAAAGAATTTGAGAGTCGATATTCAGCCATGGGGCATCCAGCTAAATTACCTAAATAAACTCAATAATGGATATTCAGAGGCTAAGTTTATCCAGCTAGCTCTTGTTGCGTCCATCGGTCCAAGACGGCTGTGACCGCTCTGCCTTACCTCTTTTCTTCCCTATTCTCTCTCCTTGGGAAAGATGGCTGCCTCCGGTGCTGAGTGCCGAGGGCCTCGGCGTCTCCAACTTAGCATGGGCGTTCCAGTCTGCCATGCTCACTCCCGTGACCTCCTAGGGTGCGTGCGCACATCTCCTATGTTCAAATACACGTCATGGGGGGAACCTCGGGGGCATGCCCACCGCATGATGTCAATACCTCTGGGTATATCAAGCCTCCATTTCGCTACCACCTTTGAGTTAGCAAGGACTTCGGTTTAGCTACTCTGACCGCTCTAAAGCTGCACGCTTAGACGCCGCTTTCACTCCAAGGGCCTCCCTCCTCTAGAAGCTCTGGACACCCACTCCTCGGGGTTCTCTCGCTTCCAACTACCTTTCGGGGTTCTCAACTAACTAGACAATCGCTCCTCGGGGGTATTTCTCTCTCTTCTACATTTCAGGATATCAGACTATCAGGTACTCACTCCTCGAGGGCCTACCAGCCTATGTATCCTGCACCACGGTCCTTCGGTCACACCATCTCATCATCAGGAAGACACCTACATTCCTGTGAGTACCTCTATGATCCGGTGCTCCAACTCCACCCACCAGCTGCGGCGTTACCTGCACTGCGGGCTCCCGCCTATCATGAACATCTGGGTGAGATTCTACATCCGAGCCTGTTGAACGTATTGGCACCTTCTGGATATCAGTGCCTTACCTTCCTGCTTACGTCATCTATCTACAGCAGTACAATAAAGCCTTCCATCCATCCTGTGTCTGCTATATTGAGTTTAGCCTATCGCTGTGGTTCCCCAGGGGACCCCTCCCCATGGGCGGAGTCATCTCCACAGCGACCAAGGGTCCACAAAGCCACAAACACAACAGCTCTAGGGCAGCTATGAGACTGTCTTAAATTTATCTGGCGAACTGGATAACGCCACAAGACCACCCCTACCCACCCCCGACTTATCTGGGCAAGATTTTAGCCAGCTAATGACAGGATTAAGTCAGGGACAGTGAAACCAGTTGGATTTCAAATCCTGGACATTGCTGACAAACTCTTTCAATATCGACACTTCACATTTTTCAGGGGAATGTGCCCACTCAGTTCCATCGACCTGAAATGAACCAGAAATTGTCTCATTCATTGCGTGTTTCATTTTTGGTTCATCCAAATGCACATTCCTGGAAAAGTATAGGGGGGGGGGGGAGGAAAAAGTATGATGAGGCAGGCCCAAGGAGGGGGAGCAGGATGGAGAGAGAGAGAGTAAACTGGGAGGATGGGGAGGGGAGGGGAGGGAAAGCAAGATGAAAGGATTGGGAGGAGTAAGGAAGGAGGAGGATTGGGATGGGGGTAACAGGATAGGGAATGAGAGAAAGGAAGGGGGTGTAGGAAAGGAGGGGGAGCAGAATAAGTTTTATCCACAGTCTAAGTGCCCCTGTGCTACCGGCCTTTGATGAGTTATCACTGATTCCAGGCCAGAGCCCAAGACACAGAGCATGCTGGGATCTGTAGTCTGATTGACAATGCTACAGATCCCAGCATAATTTTCAGGGGCAGCTGTAAGTCCCTGTGCAGGGGCAGTAGATTAATCACTATTCCTGAACCTCCACTGCTTAGCCCTTAGCCCCCTACTCCAGAATCTTGAACTGCTGAGCCCTTGCTGCATGCGCCCCTGATCCCCCAGTGCTGAGCCTTGCTGCATGCTCCTGATCCCCCAGTGCTGAGCCTTGCTGCATGCCCCTGATCCCCCAGTGCTGAGCCTTGCTGCATGCCCCTGATCCTCCAGTGATGAGCCTTGCTGCATGCCCCTGATCCCCCAGTGCTGGGTCCTTGCTGCATGCCCCTGATCCTCCAGTGCTGGGTCCTTGCTGCATGCCCCTGATCCTCCAGTGCCGGGTCCTTGCTGCATGCTCCTGATCCCCCAGTGCCAGGGCCTTGCTGCATGCCCCTGATCCCCCAGTGCTGGGTCCTTGCTGCATGCCCCTGACCCTCCAGTGCTGAGCCTTGCTGCATGCCCCTGATCCTCCAGTGCCGGGTCCTTGCTGCATGCTCCTGACCCTCCAGTGCCGGGTCCTTGCTGCATGCTCCTGATCCCCCAGTGCCGGGCCCTTGTTGCATGCTCCTGATCCCCCAGTGCCAGGGCCTTGCTGCATACTCCTGACCCCCCAGTGCCGAGCCCTTGCTGCATGCTCCTGATCCCCCAGTGCCGGGCCCTTGCTGCATGCTCCTGATCCCCCAGGGCCGGGCCCTTGCTGCATGCTCCTGACCCTCCAGTGCTGGGTCCTTGCTGATGCTCCTGATCCCCCAGTGCCGGGCCCTTGTTGCATGCTCCTGACCCTCCAGTGCCGGGTCCTTGCAGCATGCTCCTGATCCCCCAGTGCCGGGCCCTTGCTGCATGCTCCTGATCCCCCAGTGCCGGGCCCTTGCTGCATGCTCCTGATCCCCCAGTGCCGGGCCCTTGCTGCATGCTCCTGATCCCCCAGTGCTGAACCTTGCTGCATGCTCCTGATCCCCAGTGCTGAGCCTTGCTGCATGCTCCTGATCCCCCAGTGCTGAGCCTTGCTGCATGCTCCTGATCCCCCAGTGCTGGGTCCTTGCTGCATGCTCCTGATCCCCCAGTGCTGGGTCCTTGCTGCATGCTCCTGATCCCCCAGTGCTGGGCCCTTGTTGCATGCTCCTGATCCCCCAGTGCCAGGCCCTTGCTGCATGCTCCTGATCCCCCAGTGCCGGGCCCTTGCTGCATGCTCCTGATCCCCCAGTGCTGAACCTTGCTGCATGCTCCTGATCCCCCAGTGCCGGGTCCTTGCTGCATGCTCCTGATCCCCCAGTGCCGGGTCCTTGCTGCATGCTCCTGATCCCCCAGTGCCGGGCCCTTGTTGCATGCTCCTGATCCCCCAGTGCCGGGCCCTTGCTGCATGCTCCTGATCCCCCAGTGCCGGGCCCTTGTTGCATGCTCCTGATCCCCCAGTGCTGAACCTTGCTGCATGCTCCTGATCCCCCAGTGCTGAGCCTTGCTGCATGCTCCTGATCCCCCAGTGCTGGGTCCTTGCTGCATGCTCCTGATCCCCCAGTGCTGGGCCCTTGTTGCATGCTCCTGATCCCCCAGTGCTGGGTCCTTGCTGCATGCTCCTAATCCCCCAGTGCTGGGCCTTGCTGCATGCTCCTGACCCTCCAGTGCTGGGCCTTGCTGCATGCTCCTGACCCCCCAGTGCTGAGCCTTGCTGCATGCTCCTTATCCCCCAGTGCTGAGCCTTGCTGCATGCTCCTGATCCCCCAGTGCTGGGCCCTTGCTGCATGCTCCTGAACCCCCAGTGCTGAGCCCTTGCACCTTGTTGTTCTTTTCCTGAGGCCCCACTGTCGAACTCCCTGGAAGCCCTAATGGTGAGCAGACCCATTGATACTGAGCTTCAATTCCTGTGCCCCTACCTCCTGCTATCCTGCCCTGAAGCCCCAGGGCTGAATTCCTGCCTGCTGCTCTTGAGCCCCCATTGCTGTGCTCCTGCCCCCTAATCTGTCACTGCTGAACCTCTGGCCTCCTGTCCCTGAGACCTCACTCTTAAGTCCCCACTGCTTTTCTCCTGCTCAAGACCCCAATTCTGAGCTCCTCCCTCCTGCCCCTAAACCAACACTCCTGAACCCCCCTGCCCCTGACTCCCAGTTGCCGAGTCCCCACTGATTTACTCCTGCCCCTGGTACCCATCGACTGAGCCCCTGCACACTTTTCCTTCTTCTTCTTGCCATCCCTGGCACATATTGAGAATGAAATCCCAGCATAATCCACCTCTCCAGCAGTTTCCTAATACTGATCAGAGGAAGGTACAAAGGCTGCCAAGCTTGCATTGTGAAGGCAGAAAAGGGACAATGAATCACTGTAAGTGGGAAACTACTTGGGCTTTTGAAAGCAAGTAGATGTTGCAAGACATGTTGAGGTAGCCTTAGATTACAGCTTGAATAATGTGTAAATATGTATCTTCCAGGGGAGAAGACCAAAAATGTCACCAGCTCGTAAATCCCTTCTGTCTCCCCTTTCTACACCTTCCCCTCACCTCTTTGCCTCATACCCTTAATTGTTTGCATGTTGTCTGATACCATGGAAGTGGAAGCCCTGAGTCTGTGGGTCTTGCATTGTCTCTTGAGGAGGTGAAGGGGCAGAAAACCCATGAGTCTGTGGATCTGATCTTATACCCTGGGACAGTTGAGGTACCGTGGAAGCCCTAGATGAATGAATCTTGTGTTGTGACTTGGGGAGTTTGGAGGCACCATGATAGTCCTGACCAGTGGGTGTTTTCTGTGTCCTAGGGAGTTTGATATGCTTTGGAAGCCCTGTATCATGTGTGTCTTGTATTATATCCTGCGGAGATGAAAGAGACATGGAAGCTCCAAGTCTTTGGGCCGTGTGCTGGTTGAGGCACCATGAAGGCCCTGAGTTGTACATCTTGTGTCCTGGAGAGCTTGACGTGCTATGGAAGCCCTGAATCATGTGTGTCTTGTATTATATCCTGCGGAGATGAAAGAGACATGGAAGCTCCAAGTCTTTGGGTTGTGTGGTGGTTGAGGCACCATGAAGGCCCTGAGTCTGTATATCTTGTGTCCTGGAGAGCTTGACCTGCTATGGAAGCCCTGTATCATGTGTGTCTTGTATTGTATCCCGCGGAGATGAAAGAGACATGGAAGCTCTTTGGACCGTGTGGTGGTTGAGGCACCATGGAGGCCCTGAGTCTGTATATCTTGTGTCCTGGAGAGCTTGACGTGCTATGGAAGCCCTGTATCTGTAGGCCTTGCTCTGTCTTGGGGAGGTAGAGGTGTCAAGGAAGCCCCAAGTCGGTGGGGTTTGTGCTCTATACTGGGGAAGTTGAAGCGCTGTGGAAGCCCAGAGTGTGTATGACCTGGTGTCCTAGGGAGGTTGAAGAGTTATGAAAGCCCTGAATCTGTGGGTCTTGTATTGTATTCAGAGGAGGTTATGGTGTTGTGGATAATCTGAGTCTGTGGGTCTTGTGTTTTATATCCTGGGGAGGTTGAAGGGCCAGAAAAGCTCTGATTCTCTGGGTCTTGCTGTGGGCTCATCTACTCCCACATCATGAGACTCTCTCTCTCTCTGACAATGAGTGCAGCTCAAAGAAGAACAAACAAGAACAAAAAAGAAGGAAGACCCATCTATAAATTATTCTCACATCCACAGCACCAACGCTTCGTGCAGCCTGTAGAAACAGCGAACAAAGACAGATACAAAAATAGAGAAAACATCTCTTGCGCACATAGAAGGTTCTGCTCAGCTGTCTGTACTTCTCCTCATGCTCCACCCGGAAACAGTCAAAGTGTGCAGCAAAGGGGAAAAGAGAAATTCAAAGGCAAGAAGAAAATAGTTGGGATGAGGGCGGAGAAAAACAGAAAGACAGAACGTAGGAGGGGGCAGGGAGAGAAAGGTCACCCCCTCTTATTATAAAAGAGAAATTTCCATCTCAGTTGATTTTCCATCTTCCTTCTTTGCTTCCTCCTCTGATTTCATTTTCTGCCTCCCCAGAATGAGGGTTCATTGCCATGAAAGTCACTACAAGTCGTAAGTAAAGAAGTCTGGAGAAGGTATAAGGTTCCTTTCGGGACATTCCAGCATTCACGGAGTCCAGGGCTTTTGTTATTAGAGTTAGGCTTGTTTCCATGATGGACATATAATTCTCAGCAAACACAGCACAAAACCACAAAGCCATGCCAATAGACAGCCACACCCTTCCCAGTCGGCCTGGGAAGCCACATACCAACTGGCCAATATGTGGTCTGCCATGCACCTTCTGGCCAATTTCTGGGCCTCCTAAAAAATGCCTGAGCAGCCATGCACCACTTGGCCAATGCCTGGACAGACGCATGCCTCCTGACCATCATCTGGGCAAGCAACACAACATCCAGCCCATGCCATCAACTTTCCTTTCCCAGAGGATGGTGCACAGAGCACGCACACATACCTAATTCTCTACCAGCCCAATTCATGGTCCACAGCCAGATGTGATCATGCAAAACAGAAAAAGAGAGAGAATAAAACAAAAGGAAGAGGCCGCGTGGGTGGGGCCATAGGAAGAAATGTCACAGTGGGGAACAGACCTACCAGATGAGGAAAAATCATAATGGGAATAGAACCATTAGAGGAAAAGCCACAGCGGGGCAGGACCCAGATAAGGAAAAGCCACTGAGGTGGTGCAGTCTCAGGGAATACACCTTAGTAGGGGTGAAAATTTGGGAGGAAATTCCAAAGTGAAACAAGCTCATCAGAAACATCACAGTGAGGGAAGGTCATCAGGTAGAAAATCTACAGTGAGGGTAACAATTTTGGCAGAACTATGCAGGAAAGGGAACCCCAACTAAAGAGCAATGACTGGGGGAGGGCCTCAGGACCTTGCGGGGGAGATCCTCAGATGAAGAGCAGTGACTGGGGCAGGACCTCAGGGCCTTGAAGGGGAGAGATCCTCAGATGAAGAGCAGTGACTGGGGCAGGACCTCAGGGCCTTGAAGGGGAGAGATCCTCAGATGAAGAGCAGTGACTAGGGCAGGGCCTCAGGGCCTTGAAGGGGAGAGATCCTCAGATGAAGAGCAGTGACTGGGGCAGGACCTCAGGGCCTTGAAGGGGAGAGATCCTCAGATGAAGAGCAGTGACTGGGGCAGGGCCTCAGGGCCTTGAAGGGGAGAGATCCTCAGATGAAGAGCAGTGACTGGGGCAGGGCCTCAGGGCCTTGAAGGGGAGAGATCCTCAGATTAAGAGCAGTGACTGGGGGAGGACCTCAGGAGCATGCAGGAGAGATCCTCAGATGAAGAGCAGTGAATGGGGCAGGACCTCAGGAGCATGCAGGAGAGATCCTCAGATGAAGAGCAGTGACTGGGGCAGGGCCTCAGGGTCTTGAAGGGGAGAGATCCTCAGATGAAGAGCAGTGACGGGGGCAGGACCTCAGGAGCATGCAGGAGAGATCCTCAGATGAAGAGCAGTGACTGGGGCAGGACCTCAGAAGCATGCAGGAGAGATCCTCACATGAACAATGACTGGGGCAGGATCTTTCGTGAATTGTACATATGAAAACTGGCAATTTAGCCTCAGATTGTGTGAGCATTCCAAGCCTGTTCTCGATGAAAAAAAAATATGTAAGGTGTAGGGACCTGGTTAATGAGAAGGGGGACAGGGAATCAGAGTGGGAGATGGCAAGTGAAAGCATGCCTCAAAGTCAGGAGGAATTCACTGTTCTTCAGCCTCCTCTTCCTCCTCGTCCAGCAGTGACACGACCCCTGAAGATGCCACGTCAGACACTCTACGCCTGACCTGGCAGCTGTCCTTGTGCAACGCACAAACTGTGTGATAGTCCTTGCAGGAAAGCAGCTCTTCCTCCGTGGGAGAAAGGCAGGACTCGGTGAAGGACATGGAGTATGTGGAGTCCTCACACTCCAGCTGGCCCAGGCTCCTGTAAGCTTCTTCGCCAGATGGTGGCAGCTTAGAAAGAGGAGCCTCTTGGTCCCCACTCATGGAGCCCAGGAGCTTGGCTGCCAGCTCGGCTGGGGAACTGAGTTCCTTGAGAAGAAGCTGGTCCTCAAGGCTGCACAGACTGGAGCAGAGCGTTGCTGGGGAGTCGCTCTCCGGCTCACAGGAGCTCTGCCCAGCGCTGAGCTGGCAAAGACGGCTGTGCAGGAAATCCTTCAGATAACTCCCGGGTTGCAGATGTGGAGTCGTATCTACAAAAGATCAAAAGAAAATTGAGAAGAAATTATTTCCCACCTATTATGCCCCCCAGTACCATTCCCCAGCCTGGCACTGGTACAGAAGCAATGACGCCAACAGTGCATTGTGGGATATGAGTCTTTTGGAAAGGGGAGAAATAAATTGTATTAAAAACTGTGTTCAAAGTTGATGCCCTAGAAAAACACCAGTAAATCCATGCAGTGGTCCTAGGCAACTGAATAAGCTCTTCCATTCTCTCCTGGGCCTCTATTTCCCTCCCCTCCAATTCTACATATCTGACAGAAACCAAAGCTGGGATGAGGCTGACTGTGCAGGGGAAAGCATTTCTGTCTTACAGTATTCAAATCTTCCCAGTTTAAGATGCAAAACTCTGGCACTGCAAGATTTATTTAGTGAATTTAGCTCAGGCCTTTTCATTGTAACTCAAGGTGAGATGTATTCAGGTACTGGAGGTGTTTCCTTGCACCTGAAGCAATACAGGATGAAGTGACTTGCCCAAGGTCACAAGCAGCAGCAGTGGGATTTAAACCCTGGGCTTTCCTGGCTCTCACCCCGCTGCTTTAACCACTTATCTGTAATCAAGTCTGAAAGTAGTGGCATTTAAAATGTGCTAATTCAGAACTATCCCAAATATGAGAAAAGAAAATATTGCACCTATGAGGACTCAGCACTCCACAAAACAAGTATGGAAAGAAAGAGCGTGAGGGTGCTCTCAAGGACCCAGCTGATCAGAATCTTCACCAGACCAGGAAAGGAAAGAGAAACCAGTTCAACAAAGCAAGACTGGAAAGTCATTAGAGTGCTCAGCCTTGTAGTATAGAATCATACAGCACTCAGCCCATGCACTGCACAATCATAACGTGATCAGCCATACAGCACTCAGCCCATGCACTGCACAATCATAACGTGATCAGCCATACAGCACTCAGCCCATGCACTGCACAATCATAACGTGATCAGCCATACAGCACTCAGCCCATCCACTGCACAATCATAACGTGATCAGCCATACAGCACTCAGCCCATCCACTGCACAATCATAACGTGATCAGCCATACAGCACTCAGCCCATCCACTGCACAATCATAACGTGATCAGCCATACAGCACTCAGCCCATCCACTGCACAATCATAACGTGATCAGCCATACAACACTCAGCCCATCCACTGCACAATCATAACGTGATCAGCCATACAGCACTCAGCCCATCCACTGCACAATCATAACGTGATCAGCCATACAGCACTCAGCCCATCCACTGCACAATCATAACGTGATCAGCCATACAGCACTCAGCCCATCCACTGCACAATCATAACGTGATCAGCCATACAGCACTCAGCCCATCCACTGCACAATCATAACGTGATCAGCCATACAGCACTCAGCCCATCCACTGCACAATCATAACGTGATCAGCCATACAGCACTCAGCCCATCCACTGCACAATCATAACGTGATCAGCCATACAGCACTCAGCCCATCCACTGCACAATCATACAGTACTCAGCCATGCAGTGCACAATCATAACGTGATCAGCCATACAGCACTCAGCCCATCCACAGCACAATCATAACGTGATCAGCCATACAGCACTCAGCCCATCCACTGCACAATCATAACGTGATCAGCCATACAGCACTCAGCCCATCCACTGCACAATCATAACGTGATCAGCCATACAGCACTCAGCCCATCCACTGCACAATCATAACGTGATCAGCCATACAGCACTCAGCCCATCCACTGCACAATCATAACGTGATCAGCCATACAGCACTCAGCCCATCCACTGCACAATCATACAGTACTCAGCCATGCAGTGCACAATCATAACGTGATCAGCCATACAGCACTCAGCCCATCCACTGCACAATTATTCGGCACTCAGCCCATCCACTGCACAATCATAACATGATCAGCCAAATAGCACTCAGCTGTGCAGTGCACAATCATACAGTACTTAGCCATGCAGTGCACAAATATACTGTATTCAGCCATACAGCACTCAGCCCATTCACTGCACAATCATAACGTGATCAGCCATACAGTGCACAATGATACAGCACTCAGCTATGCAGTCCACAATCATACAGTGCTCAGCCATTAGTGCACAATCATACCATGCTCAGCCCATCCACTGCACAATCATAACATGATCAGCCATACAGCACTCAGCTGTGCAGTGCACAATCATATAGTACTCAGCCATGCAATGCACAAATATACTGTACTCAACCATACAGCATTCAGCCCATTCACTGCACAATCATACAGCACTCAGCCCATCCACTACACAATCATAACATGATCAGCCATACAGTGCACAATGATACAGCACTCAGCTATGCAGAGCACATTTGTATAGTGCTCAACCATGCAGTGCACAATGATATAGCACTCAGCTATGTAGTGCACAATCATACGGTGCTCAGCCATTAGGGCACAATCATACCGTGCTCAGCCCATGCAGTGCACAATCATTCCATGCTCGGCCCATTCACTGCACAATCATAATGTGATCAGCCATACAGCACTCAGCTGTGCAGTGCACAATCATTCAGTGCTCAGCCATTAGTGCCCAATCATACCATGCTCAGCCCTTTTAGTGCACAATCATACAGTGATCAGCCAGGTAGTGCACAATCATAGCATGCTCAGCCCATGCAGTGCACAATCATACAGCACTCAGCCATGCAGTGCACAAATATACTGTACTCAGCCATACAGCATTCAGCCCATTCACTGCACAATCATACATAAGAACATAAGAAATTGCCATGTTGGGTCAGACCAAGGGTCCATCAAGCCCAGCATCCTGTTTCCAACAGAGGCCAAAACCAGGCCACAAGAACCTGGCAATTACCCAGGCACTCAGGCATGCAGTGCACCATCATACAGCACTCAGGCATGCAGTGCACCATTATTCAGTACTTAGCCATGCAGTGCACAATCATACAGCACTCCACCATGCAGTGCATAATCATTCAGTGCTCAGCCATGTAGTGCACATCATACTGTGTGCAGCCATGCAGTACACATCATACAGCACTCAGCCTACATTGCTTAGCCATGCGGTGCACAATCATACCGCATTCAGCCATGCAGTGCACAATCATACAGCGCTCAGCCCTTGCAGTGGACAATAACAGCACTCAGCCATGCACTATTCTGCCATAAGGGTGTGAGGAGCAAAACCTGGGATAATTACAGAGGATCCTTAGGTATAAGGGATAAAGCACAGGATAAACAGAGGATCTTTAGATGTGAGAGGTAAAATGCAAAACAGGCACAAATAATTTATAGATGAGAGGTAAAGTCTAGGATAAGCACAGAGGATCATTAGCTGTGAGGGAGTGAGGGGTAAATCCTGGGATAAGCACAGAGGATCCTTAGCTGTGGGGGAGTGAGAGGTAAAGCCTGGGATAAGCACAGAGGATCCTTAGCTGTGAGGGAGTGAGAGGTAAAGCCTGGGATAGGCACAGAGGATCCTTAGCTGTGAGGGAGTGAGGGGTAAAGCCTGGGTTAAGCAGAGAGGATCCTTAGCTGTGGGGGAGTGAGGGATAAAGCCTGGGATAGGCACAGAGGATCCTTAGCTGTGAGGGAGTGAGGGGTCAAGCCTGGGATAAGCACAGAGGATCCTTAGCTGTGGGGGAGTGAGGGGTAAAGCCTGGGATAAGTACAGAGGATCCTTAGCTGTGGGAGAGTGAGGGGTAAAGCCTGGGATAGGCACAGAGGATCCTTAGCTGTGAGGGAGTGAGGGGTAAAGCCTGGGTTAAGCACAGAGGATCCTTAAGCATGAGGGGTAAAGCCCAGGACTGTTACAAAGGATTCTAATATCGTTATTCTGCACCAGAGCGACGAACTTGCTACCCTACTGCTCTTCACTGCCCGCTTGCACCCGGCTCATTGCCTTCAGCATGGGAGACCCATCGGGGTCCGAGCCAGAGCCGAAGGCCAAGTCCTACCCAGCCACACAACGCCAGAGGACCGCACACATTGGGTACCTTACCTCCGGTGGAGCTGCCACATTAAACCTCTCACGCTGAAGGAGTAGTCGCTCCTCTGGTCTCCTTCCTCGGACTCCTCCCTTCCTTCTACTAGCAACTCCTCAGAAGCGTTACCCGTCCCTTTTCCCCCCTACATTTCCCCTCTTCCCCTACTACACCCTCCAGTGACGTACCCTTTCTCCTCGTAACCAACCCTCTTCATATACAGGTTTCTAATCTCATTATACTATGTTTTCCCACTCCATTCCCATCCTCAAGCACTTTACCACCACATACAGAGCCCCATGGCATCATCAATACCCCTTGCACCACAGGTCTCTAATTACCATCATGGCCTCCCCACTCACCCAACTAATTGGATTTACCACCTTCACTATCCTCCTCCTAAACGCGAAATCTATTGTAAAAAAAAAAAAAAAAAAGCCACTATACTCAACGACATCCTCACTGACGACATCCCCGACATCTGCACAATTACTGAGACATGGCTAAAGGACTCAGACGCAGTGTTATTAAACCAACTCCCAAACGACCTATACAACATTTACTCAATTCCAAGATGCAAAAGAAGAGGAGGAGGCATTCTGCTTGCTGCTAAAAAGAAATTCAGTCTCACTCTACAACCTATCACACACCCCCTCCAAACTGGAGATAGATCTTTTTAAATCACCCTCCCTCCAAATCTGTTTAATATACGCTCCCCTAGGGATCCTTGAAAATAACCCCTCCCTCCTGACTGAATACATCACCAAACATCTAGACATCACCTCCCCTGCTATCATCCTCAGGAATCTGAACCTCCACGTGGACCGCAGCCCCCCTTCCCCGTCATGCGATTCCATCCTGGCCTCCCTGAATGCTCTAGGCTTCAAGCAGATTATCACCAATCCCACACACAAGGCAGGGCACAAACTTGACCTCATCTTCACCAACTCCCTCATTCAACCTGAACCCCCTCGATGCATGCCCATCCCCTGGTCCTACCATTTCCGCATTGATACCAGCTGCACAATAAAAAATTCCCCCCACCCCACACTCATTAAGAAAACCATCAACTTCTGCAAACCATGTAAAACAGACAACCTCATTGAAGCCCTCTCAGATGAACTTCCTAAGCTTGACCTTACTGATGCCAACACCGCCTTTTCCTCTTGGCTTCAACTTACCAACAATGTGGCTGACAAACTTTGCCCCACACAATATAGAGAAATCAACCCTGCCAATAATAAAAAGAAACCATGGTACACTCCCGAACTCAGAACCATGAAAACTAACCTCAGAAATCTCGAAAAAAGATGGTGCAAAGAGCAAGCCCCTGCCCTACAATCTAAGTATCGATCCTATCTCCACTCCTATCGAGAAGCCACTGACAAAGCCAAAAAAAGACTTCTACTCCCAAAGAATTCACCAGTTCCAATTCAACCCCCGAGCCCTCTTTCAATATGTTTCCAATCTAATTACATCTCCTCTCAATCCCTCCCCCATCAATGACAACCAATCCAAATGCGAAAAATTGGCCTTATTTTTCCACAACAAAATTGAGACACTGATGTCACACTTCACCTCCCCACACACACACACCAACACCCTTTCAGCTAGCACAACGTCTACCATGCTCATGCTCAACACCACCCAAGCAGCGAATACCACTGCTACATTTACTTCCTTCGAGAATACCATCCCCTTAGAAATAGAATCCATTCTCAAGAAAATCAAACCAGCAGTGCATCCCTCAGATACCATCCCAGCAAGACCCTCCTCACCATTCCCAACATAATATCTAAACCCATAGCCAACATTATTAATAAATCCATATCACTTGGCTCGGTCCCAATGCAACTTAAACAGGCCATTATAAAACCTATTCTAAAAAAACCCACCCTTGATCCCTCTGAACCTGCCAATTATCGCCCTGTCTCCAACCTTCCTTTACTTTCTAAAATCCTAGAAAAAATCATTAACCGGCAGCTGACTGACTACCTTGATGATCATCCCATTCTCTTCCCTTCCCAATATGGGTTTCGCAGACACCATAGCACCGAAACCCTTCTCATCTCCCTCTCTGAATGCATACTGAAAGCTCTTGACAAAGGGCAATCCTACATTCTTGCTCTTAGACATTTCATCCGCCTTCGACACAGTCAATCACAATATCCTTTTAAAGCGCCTCAAAGAAATCGGCATCTCTGGTTCCCCTCTCCGCTGGTTCCAATCACATCTAAACGACAGTCAATACAGTGTAAAAATTGGACACTGTGAATCAAAACCTATTAACCTGTCGCAAGGGGTCCCACAAGGCTCGTCACTCTCCTCCACCCTCTTCAATATTTACCTCCTCCCACTCTGTCAACTCCTCTCCAAACTTGGTCTTCCGCACTTTATCTATGCCGATGATGTGCAGATCCTCACTCCCATAACTGACTCATTACCGAATGCCTTGAAAACTTGGGACTCAGCACTCACCGACATCAACACTCTACTCTCAGACAACTTCCTGGCTCTTAACACTGCTAAAACAGAGCTCCTTATTATTTCACCTCACGTCGTCTCCCTCCACCCCCCTTTAACCCACACACTATCTCTTCCCACTACCTCCTCTCAGCAGGAGATGAGATTAAGTACCTCCCTTAAATAAATAAATAAATAAATAAATAAATAAATCTGTAGGGCAAATTCTAGGATAGGAGCATTTTGGCTTTCTGCATCATAGGATGATGATTCAAGGATTGCAAAGCAGAGATGGGAGTCACTTATCAAAGAAGGGGTGCAGCATCTTCCAACATAGAATAGCAAACATACTGAGGGGGGCTTTAAACTAGCATCATCAGGAATGGGTGAACATAAGTGGGAAAAAGGGCAACATCTGGAAATCTATCTAAGCTAATGCTCACAGTATGGGAAATAAAGCCCCAGATCGAGAGGCGGTCATGGAAGAAACTGGTTTAGATGTAGTGGTTTGTGACAGAAAGCCATGACCTGGACATAGCTGTACCTGGCTGCGATCTATTCAGGAAGGACCAGGTAGGAAGGAAGGGAGTGTGGCATTATATATAAAGAACAGTATTAAAACAACAAAATTGCTAAGCTTACGAGGTAAGGAGGAGGCACTGTGGGTTAATCTGGCAGGAAGTAAATAAAGGGAAGAGGAAAAAGAGGCTGCTATGATTTCCTAAGGAAGCAGCTGAAATAGACCTTGTGTTGTAAGGTCTACTCTTGGGAGAATTAAGGATTGGCCAACTTGCTTTGAACTGTCTGCAATGAAAAAGGAACTGACTCATTTGAAAGTGGAATTGTCTTAAATTTCACAAACCCTGCCCGTCCTTGCAGTATTCAGCATCTCTTCCCCAATTTCCACAGAGGATTGAGAAACCCAGGAATAAATGGTTTCAGCAGGCTCTGACAGAAGACGACCTGTGACTTTGAGACCCCAGTTTCTCCCACTGTGCAGCGTCCTGCTAATCTGTCCCCACTCCCACAGAGACGTCAGACATCCAGGATTCAGAACCCAAGAATAATTGGATTAGAGTGGGCTCTGGCAGAATAAGGCTTATGATGAAGAGAGACACTCACTGTCCCCACTGTTACCCTTACATAACGCCTATGCTGCATTGAAAAATGAAGAAGCTCCAGCAATAGAACAAGAAGTGATGTCGTAAATGGAAGCAGTCACCCAATACACCCAGATACCCTTCAACATGATCAAATGTCATAAAAGAAAGCTGCTTCTGCTGGGAGACTCGTTCATCAGTGGAATCAGTCTGGGGACTCGTTTTGATGGGGACACAACAGTTAAATGCTTTCCAGGATCCTCAGCTAATAGAAATGCACACCAGATACTCAGTGCAATTACAGACGGAAGTAAGGGCTCTAATATGAATATTATCATCCATCTGGAGAACAATGATCTTGTTATAAATGATATGCATGCAGCCCAGAATGATCCCCTAAATCTAGGGAAGAAGATTAGACACATGGCAAAGACTATTGCCTTTTCAGAAGCATTACCTATTCATGGAAAGGATAAGGAAAGGTCATGCCATACAGATAATTTCAATTCCTGGCTTAAAACTTAGTATAAAGCAAGTGGCTTTGGTTACATTGGAGGCTGGGGCCATGTTTGGAGTAGCAAAAGGTTTATGCTATAAGGATGGTCTATATTTGTCCTTAGCAGGAAAGAGGATGCTAAGTGAGACATTCAGAGCATACGTTATTGGGCTTGTAAACCAGAAAGCAGGGCTGGCAGGAGGTTAGCCAAGGAAATTGGCAGGTTACCTCCAAGCAATACAGGAATTGGGAGAAGAGAATAAAATCAGAAAAAGTGACCAGGAAGAGCAGCAAAGCAAGGGAGAAAAGTTGGAAAGCTCTGACCACAAATGCTCGTAGTCTGGGCAATAAAATTCCAGACCTGCAGGCCTTTAATGGTGGAAGCAGACTTTGACATTGTTGCTGTTACAGAGACCTGGTTCACGGAGTCTCATGGTTGGGATACGGCAGGACAGAAAAGGGGGAGAAGTAGGTCTTTATGTCAAAAATAATATCCATCTTATTTATAAATAAACCACGTTTATTGAAGATGCCAATAAAATATATTTCTTGCAAAAACAACCCTCATACGGGAGCCCAATCTTAATGTATGTATGTATGGAGCAGGAGAGGGACCTTGGCATGACTGTGCCTGGCGATCTGAAGGTGGCAAAGTAATGTGACAAGGCAATAGCTAAAGCTGGGCCACACAGAGAGAGGAATAACCAGCAGGAAAAGGGAAGTGATGATGCCCTTGCACAGAACACCTTGGTGAGACCTTGGTGAGGCCTCACCCTGGAGTGTGTGTTTCGTTCTGGAGATTGTATCTCAAAAAGGATAGAGACAGGATGGAAACGGTCCGGAGGAATGTGACCAGAATGGTGGGGGCTCTGTTTCAGAAGAGCTACGAGAAGAGGCTGAAAGATCTAAATATGTATAACCCTAGAGGAGAGGACGTCTAGGGAGATAGGACACAGACCTTCAGATACCTGACAGGTATTATCGATACACAAACTTCAAACTCTTCAGTAGGAAAGTAAATAGTAGAACTAGGGGTCATGAAATAAAACTCCATGGGAGGCGACTCACAACCAATACCAAGAAGTATTTCTTCACAGAGAGGGTGTTGGATGCCTCTAATGTCCTACCAGAATTGGTGGCAAAGACGAGAACGGTTAATGACTTAAAAAGGGCACGGGAGAAACACTGCCCGTAACAGAACAAATGGGGGTAACCTGCGTGGAGTGGCAGTTACTACCATAAGGAAATTGCTGGGCAGACTGGATGGATCACTATGTATGTAAATGGATAAATGTTCATAAACTACAAGAGATTGCAGAAAGAGAAAGACGGGCAACAATATCTGGAAAAATTAAGAGAAGATGGGAAAGTAGTCAGGAAAGCAAAAATTCAAATGGAAGAAAAAAATAGCAAAAATATGGTAAGATGGAGGGGATAAGACTTGTTTTTTTTTTTAGATATGTTAGTGATGCAAGAAAGTGTGGAGTAGCCTCGTGGATAGAGCAGCAAACCAGGGAGACCAGGGTTCAAATCCCATTCCCACTCCTTGTGCCTTTAGGTAAGTGACTCAGGTACAAACTTAGATTATGAGCCCTCTGGGGTCAGGGAAATAACTATAGGACCTGAATGTCACCTGCTTTGAAGCACTGAAAACTGAAATATAAAAATCAGATAAATAAATAAATAAGTGCAAAAATGGCACTGGGAGACCCAAAGGTGGAGAGGAATACGGAGACGACGATGAGGAGGAAAAAGTGAAATTGCTTAACAAATATTTCTATTCAGTGTTCACTGTGGAAGGGGCTGGAGCAGGACCACATAAAACAAATAAGATTGGAAGTGAGGTAATCCTCAAGCAAATTTCAGAAAAGTGTGTTTGTAAGGAGTTGCTAAATTTCTTCAGTATACTGGGTAATGGATAAGTTATCCAGCTAAAGTTAGCATGCAGTGACGTATATAGTAGGGGATTCAGTCTTGTCCCCCACATGCAACCACATGTCATTATGCCTATTGTAATGGGGGGGTGCTTGGCCCTCAGAAAGCCATAAACAAGCAATTATAATATAGTAAACCTCCCATCCCACAAACTGCACTAACAACCTTACTTATGGAAAAGCATCACTGCCAATATTACACCAGGATCTAAAATACCAATACACCTCATATTTGGAAAACAGAACAAGCCGGGCTGTCTGAAATACTTGTAAAATTAAAAATGCATGTACCTAAAAATATTGTACAAAAGCTTTAAAAACTACATAGGTCCCTTCTTCATATGTCAGATCAGAGCCATTCTCATCTAAAGCGGGTCCCTTATTGTCTCAAGAGCTCACAGTCGGTATTTTTGGTTAATGCTTAAAAAGTCCAATAAAAACTATCACAGCCTTCCAAGAATACAATTCACCCCGAAGACACATCTGCCATATCAAAACAAAACAAACTCCCAAGCAACCCTCTCCAGGAAAGATCACTACTGCAGATATTACAGCGGACCCTAGAAGACTAATACAACTCCTAGTTATTTATTTGCTTTTATATACCGAAGTTCGAAGGAAACATCACATCGGTTTACAATGTAATAAAACAGCATTAAAAGGTATACAATAAGTTACACGGTTACTTAAGAAAAACGTTAAGCTAAAATGTACAAAAAATGTTTCTATTTTAAAAAATCTTTAGAAGGTAAGTACTAAAATCAATAAAAGAAAACTATAAAAGAAAGACATCAGATGTACCAGGTGCGCTCTAATTTCTGAGGATAGCATGAAATCAAGTGTAGCTGGGGTAGTGTTAACGTAGCCATCGTTGGATTAAGCATAGGCCTTTATTTTCTTCTTGAAGACTGCGGGGTTTGGCTTCTAGTGGTAGAGAATCCCATGAGTGAGGTCCTGCTAGGGATAAAGCTCGCTCTCAGGTGTGCTGGTACAGATAAAGTACCATTGCTGGCTGAGCGCATGACAACAGAACAAGATGGACTGCTATAGACCCCTAAGCAGACACTATACACTCTTAAATGGTTTGTATCATTTCTCACAAATAGATCCTTTCAAGTTAAATTTAATAATTCATTTTCTGAAAAAATTCCAATTATGACAGGTGTACCTCAAGGGTCCACCCTATCTGCGACCCTTTTTAATGTTTATATTTTGCCTATTTGTCATCTACTTGCGGGTCTGGGCTTACAATTTTATATATACGTGGATGACATACAGTCTTTAGCACCCATTGAAAAATCCGTTGAACACACTTATCAAGTTATTAATGTTTATATCTCAGAATTTGAAATTAACACTTAACATGAATAAAACTGAAGCAATTCTTTTAGAGAGAAAATGTAGTTATAATTGTCTTCCCGATCTGATTCTTGACAAAAATGTTATTTTGCTCGTGATCTTGAGATTGTCTTAGACACAGAACCGAACATGAGAAAGTATATTGCAATTAAATTAAAGGAAGGATACTTTAAATTATTCACATTGAGAAGACTTAAGCCATTCTTGCACCACTATGATTACAGGACAGTTCTCCCAGCACTTATTTTTGCAAATCTAGACTATTGCAATACGCTCTTCCTTGGATTGCCTGCCTCAACAATTAGACCATTACAGATCCTGCAGAATTCGGCAGCTGGAAAAAAGAAATTCGACCAGGTTACCCCTGTATTGATTTCTCTTCATTGGCTTCCAACAAATCAGCGAATCCATTACTAAACCGCATGTATAATTCATAACCTAATCTATAGAGACAGAAGAGAATGGCTGAACTTTTCATTAAAGCTACATGTACCCCAGAGGAATTTAAGATCTGCTAACAAGGCTTTCCTATCTATTCCAACCATAAGATCTGCAAGACTGAGACAAGTGCGAGAGCGTGCAATGTCTACAGCGGGATCCAAACTGTGGAATACCTTTTACCAACACATTTGAGACTACTGTCAGATAGAAAGAAATTTAAGGCCGAACTTAAAACCTGGCTTTTTAAGTGCACGTACACAGAAAATGAACGACAGGCAGTTGTCTAAAAAAAAGTTCTTTAAATGTTTGTTATTAGTTTTAGTAGAGTTTATTTTAGCACTATCTTATGAACAAATGTTATCCTGTTTTTATACTGCTTTTTATCTTTTTAACAGCTAAATTTTCTATTGATGTTCCTTTTTAATTTTTAGCTATTAGTATTTATTGAATATTTTATTGTATTTCCTAAATGTATTTAAACTGTAAACCGTTATGAAGGCCACAGCTAATGTGACGGTATATAAAGCAATAAAACCATAAACCATAAAACCATAGCAGAATCCCCCACCCAAGCAGTCACCCCCCACCTTGGCTACGCTTACAGAACACAGACAGACCCTTGCCAAAGACAGATTAAGAGACCAACAAACAAAATAAAGAAATATAAAACATCAGTCATAAAAGTAATACCTCTAACCCACCCACCCAGGCTCTCAAATACCCACCCAAGCAGTCACCCACCCACATAGGCAGTTACCTATCTAGGTTCTCACCCACCCACACACACACAGACTGTCACCCCACCCCACACATACAGGATCTCACCCAGCTACACCCCCCCCATACACACACACACAGGCTCTCTCCATACACACACACCCCTTTACCGGCTCTCACCCACATACTCAACCCAGGCAGTCACCCACCTACATAGGCAGTCACCCATCTAGGTTCTCACCCACACCCACACACAAAGGCTCTCACCCCCACACATATTCACCCACATGTTCTTACCTCACACACACACACACACACACACACACACACACATAGGATCTCAACCCTCCAGCCACATACACAGGCTCTCATTCATCCACCCAGTCACACACACAAACAGCCTCTGAGCCCCCCCCCCCCACACACACAGGTTTTCATCCACACAAACACAGATAGGGGTCTCACCCACCCCACCCTCAACATACAGTGTTCTTTCATCCATCCAGCCATATACACACAGCCTCTTACCCACACACACACACACGGCCTCTCACCTCTCCAACACACACCCAGGCTCTCACCCACCCACAAACACACACCCAGGAAGTCACCCACAAGGCTCTCACCCACACACAGATACAGGCAGTCACCCATAGACACACACATACATAGGCTCTCACCAACCCACACACACAAACATGCACAGAGCCTCTCACCCACTCACCCAGGCTATCACCTATACACACACACATATAAACTCTCCCCATCCATCCACCCAGCCAGGCACACACACATGCATACAGTGTCTCTCACCCAGAGTCTCTCACCCACACATATGCAGTCACCCACCCACACACTTGCACATATATAGGCTCTCACCCACCCACCTTGCCAGCCACACACACACAAACAGAGCATCTCAACCACCTACCTGCACACACAGGCTCTCACCCACCCACACGCACACATATAGACTCTCACCCAGCCACACCTACACACACAGAGCTTGGGCCTCTACTTCAGCCACCACTGGGATGGGTTATGCTTGTAGCTGCTGGGTCATCCTTCTTTCTTTGGTCATCAGTGGAATGACCACCACGCACTTCCTCTTTGGCGTTCATGATATGGGCTCTGCAGCGGCCTACCAGGCCACTCATATTCTTCAGCTGCCAGTGGGATGAGGCCCACTGGTGGTCACTAGGTCTTCCCTCTCTCTCTTTCGCCACCATAGATCCATGGTGGCCTGCCAGCTGAAGAGTTGGTGACAGCAGGAGTTGTATTTATCTGAATGTTATCTCCTGCTGCCACAGGGCCGGTCTCAAGGTAAGAGCTGCGAGACTGACCCAGGGTGGCAGGAGATGATATTCGGATAAATGCAACTTCTGCTGCTGGCTGAGGGAGGCTAGGGAGGTGTGTCACCACTGATTGGATCGGGCAGAGTTTGCTTTAGCCCTGCCTGATCCAATGTATAAAATTGGGATGGCACTTGCCACTGTGTAGTGTTGACTACCTACTGTATGATCTGGGGATTTACCGAATCCTTTGAAGAGGCCCTGACTGCACGCCACTGCTTGTCCTCTATATTCAGCGGGATAAACATCCCGCTGAATATACTCAACTAAAGTTATCCGACTGCATGTAACCAGAAAACTTTAACCCTAGCCAGCCACTGTTTGAATATGGTCGGTTATGCCTAAAGTTAACTGGCCTTGTGTGGCCGGATAATTAGCTACGTAACCAGATATCTTCAAAGATATCCAGCTAAGCAGCACTCCTTTATAAAATAAAACCATTCATGGGCCTCTTGGCTCGATTCCCACCCCCACCACAAACATTCAAACCAACCCACTGGCCAGGACTCCCTCTCCAACCCCTTGTACTGCCGCACTGCCATCCGGTACCTGAATCACAGCCCCCTTTTCTATCCCAGGATCCAGTGTGATGTGATCCCAGACGCTTCTAGCGTTACTTAGGTAATAACAGTGCAAATATACTCTATCGATGTATACGCACAGTTGGGCAAATTCAGTAAAGTCCACGGGAGAGCCCGCTATCCCAGTGCGCGCACAGGCCACTCGCCTGTGCGTGCGATACAGTATTTAAATGAGGCCCGGCGGTAGAAATGGGAAAAAAAGAGGCGCTAGGCACACTAGCGCCTCCTTTTTGACAGGAGCGGTGGCTGTCAGCGGGTTTGACAGCAGACGCTCAATTTTGCCGGCGTTGGTTCTCAAACCTGCTGACAGCCACGGGCTCGGAAACCGGACGCTGGCAAAATTGAGTGTCCGGTTTTCGGCCCGACAGCCGCAGGCCGACTTCAAATTTTTTTTACCCTTCGGGACCTCTGACTTAATATCGCCATGATATTATTTCAGAGGGTGCACAGAAAAGCAGTTTTTACTGCTTTTCTGTGCACTTTCCCGGTGCCCGAAGAAATTAGCGCCTACCTTTGGGTCGGCGCTAATTTCTGAAAGTAAAATGTGCGGCTTGGCTGCACATTTTAGTTACTGAATCGCGCGGGAATACCTAATAGGGCCATCAACATGCATTTGCATGTTACGGGCGCTATTAGGTTTGGCGGGTTCGACGCTCGTTTTCCGCCCCTTACTGAATAAGGGGTAAGGGAAAACGCGCGTCCAATCAAGGGTTAACAGTGCGCTCCATTGGAGCGCACTGTACTGTACCAGCCTGAAAGTGTGCTGATAAAGTATACTTCCACCGTTATTACCTGAGTAATGCTGGAAGTGCCTGGAATTAGATTGAACTATGATCCTGGGATCAAAAAGGAGGCGGTAATTGAGGTATTTGGTGGGTGGGAAGGCTTCAGGAGAAGGGTGCCAGCATGGAGGGTTTGTTTTGGAGGGCAAGAAGGCCTTATTTATGGAGTCTTTTGCAAAGGGGGGGGGTGTGGGGAAGGCACGAGGGCTGGGCTCTGGCTGGCAATGTGAACTAGTTTAGACAATTCACGGAGTTGGGGAGGGCCTGGCCGGTGAGTAGGTGGGAATCAGGCCTGTAACTGCTTAACCGAAGATCTTTGAAGATATCTGGCCATACAAGGCTGGTAACTTAGCTGATATATCTGAAATTCGGTTAATTAGCTGGATAACTAAAGCCCTCCCCGGAGTGCCCCAGAACGCCGCTTTTATTGGCTAATTATTGCTGGATAATTACTTATTCGACTATAATTTAGCCAGATAAGTGGCTGAATATTTATTTATTTATTTAAAATCTTTTCTATACCGTCGCTAAGTTATATACCATCGCAACGGTTTACATGTAGGCACATATTTAATGTAGGGTAAAAGTGTACTATAGTACATTCTAACAGGTGCCATCAAAGGTTCGGTTACAATATATCATTAGACAAAATAATTTTTAGAGAAGTGGGTCATGACCGAGTGTACTGAAAGTACTTTTATGGGTAAATGTATCATACATAGTGTTATTAATATGCTAGTTGTGATGTGGGGTTCATAGACTACTCTACTGTATCGTCCTAAGTACTGTGTGTCGGTGCTTATCTGCTTATTCCTGAATAATTTCTATTCTCCCGTCTCCTTGTAAAATGCCTGTTTAAAAAGCCATGTTTTTAAACTTTTCTTAAATGCCTTGAGATCACTTTGTAATCTGATCTCTGGAGGCATTGTGTTCCAAATTGTGGGTCCTGCTAATGATAAGGCCCTTTCCCTCACTTGGGTTAGTCTTGCTGTTTTAACTGAAGGGATGGTTAGGAGGGCTTTATTTGCTGATCGAAGATTTCTGTGTGGGACGTGTACCCGTAATGCTGTGTTTAGCCAGTCTGATTTCTCATCATGAATTAGTTTATGGATGGTACATAGGGCTTTGTATTTAATTCTGTGTTCAATCGGTAACCAATGTAGTTCTGCTAGGGTTTCGGTTATGTGGTCCCTTCTCCTTTTTCCGGTTAGTATTCTAGCTGCTGTGTTCTGAAGTATTTGAAGTGGTCTTAACGTAGTATTTGGTAGTCCTAGCAGCAGGAATATGGCAAAACTTGCCATTTAGATGGATAACTTGTGAATTAGCCATTTAATGGATGCCATTGGTGAGTCAGTCTCATCTCCTCACCTACTCAAGTTTTTACTCTGCCTCCTGTGCATGGAAACCTTTCAAATATTTGAATGTCTGGCATAGCTCCCCTCTCGCCTTTCCTCCAGGGTGGACTTGTTTAGGTCTTTAAGTCTATCCCCATGTGCTTTAGTACGAAGGCCACTGAGCATGTTAGTAGCTTCCCTCTGGAGCGACTCCATCCTGTTTATATCCTTTCATTCATTTATAGTCCACATTTCCTCTTTATCAATTCATATGAAAACAACAAACAATGGCACAAGAACAGCAAATAAGACAAACTAAACGCTTATAAAAACAAAAACATTTTCATCTTCTTTCTAAAACGGAAATACTCTAGATCACTCACACAGCAGAGCTCCAGGCCTAATCTAGAAAACGCTTTGGTTGTAGGTGTGGTCAAGTAAGCAGCAGACAATGCGGGAACAGTTAGAAGACACTGGGATGCTGAGTGGGATGAACGATTTTGGTGCCTAGCTTTTTACAGTGTTTTTGAAACAAAATGTATCAACATATTTAGACTGATGAATCAGTGTCAACAATCTGAACTTGATCCAACGTGGAACAGGCACCTAATGCAGATCTTTCAAATAGGGCGTGATACTAACACAAGCCTGTAAATAGACACCGTGTTTCCGAAGGGGCGCTCTCCAGAACTGTGCACAATTTTCCGAACGAGGTCTCACCAGGAGCTATGCAGTGCCAATATCACCTCCCTTTTTCTGCTGCCCATTCCTGCCCCTGTACAACTAAGCATCTTTCTGGCTTTTGCTGTTGCATTACCCACCTATTTAGCCACCTTAAGATCATCAGATATGATAATTCCCAGATCCCATTCTTCTTTCATGCTTAGAAGAATTTCACTCCCATTACTGTACCTCTCCCTTTGGCTTTTGCATCCTAAATGCACAACTCTGCATTTTTTGGCATTATATCTTAGCTGCCCGATCCCAGACCTTGAGCTTTGCTAGATCCCTTCTCATGTTTTCCTCACCTTCCTGGTTATCTGCCCTCTGGCAGATTTTGGTATCGTTAGCTACAGATGAACCTTTCCTGACAATCCATCTTCGATGTCACTCATAAAAATGTTGAAATGAACCAATCCAAGGACAGATCTCTGAGGTATACTGCTAGTGTAACACCCCTCTCCTCTTACCCCTTTGTCACTTCCTGCTTTGTAACCCAGTCACTCACTCTAGGGCCCATACCAAGGGCAATCTGTTTATGGCACCTATGCAGAACTGTGTCAAGGGACTTGATGAAATCCAAGTATGTAATGTCTAGCGCTCTCCCTGGATCCAACTCTCTAGTCAGCCAATCAAAGAAATTGATCAGATTCATCTGACAAGATCTACTTCTGGTATAACCATGCTGCCTCAAGCTTGCAGATTCCAGAAACTGTACCATCTTCTCTTTTATCAATGCTTCCATTAATTTGTTCATCACAGAGGTCAGACTAACTGGCCCGTAGTTTCCATCCTCCTTCTTACGTCCACTTTTATGAACAGGAATCACATCCTCCGGATGACAAGGAGAGGTATAGGGAGAGATAAGGAAGGAGAGGAATTGCAGAGGAATGGCTCTTGTAGGGGAGGAAGAGATCAGAGTGACTTGCCAGTGAAGGTGATGAGGAGGGGCGTAGGGAGAGATAAGTGAGGAGAGGCAGTCCGGGCTGCAGAGCAAAGGCTCTTTTAGGGGAGGAGAAGAGAGCCACAGATAAGCGCTTAGGTGCATGATGAACACGTGTGATGTTGCCACAGATAAGAGCTTAGGTGCATGATGAATACGTGCGATGTTGCCACAGATAAGAGCTTAGGTGCATGATGAACACATGTGATGTTGCCACAGATAGGAGCTTAGGTGCGTGATGAACACATGTGATGTTGCCACAGATAAGAGCTTAGGTGTGTGATGAACACGTGTGATGTTGCCACAGATAAGAGCTTAGGTGCATGATGAATATGTATGATGTTGCCACGGATAAGAGCTTAGGTGTGTGATGAACACGTGTGATGTTGCCACAGATAAGAGCTTAGGTGCATGATGAATATGTGCGATGTTGCCACAGATAAGCGTTTAGGTGCGCGATGAATACGTGTGATGTTGCCACAGATAAGCGCTTAGGTGCATGATGAACACGTGCGATGTTGCCATGGATAAGAGCTTAGGTGCATGATGAATACGTGTGATGTTGTCACGGATAAGCGTTTGTGTATGATGAATACGTGTGATGTTTACGAGTAACTAAGAGCACATCCTGCTTTGTCTGATTTATTTTCACTTTTGTGGAATCAACGTCTGGGGTTTAAACTCCCAGCCTGCAGTTCTCATCAAAGTAGTAGTCACTCAGCCGGTTCCTACTATAAAAATTACAATATTGAAAAACAATGAGAACTTTTGCGAAAGAGTGCCATGAAGTCACTGCTATGTGCCTTTGATAAGGAAATGAGCTGTTCAGTTGTCATTAGAGGATAATAAATATGCAGGGCAGTAGAGCAAGCGTTGGTTCCTTCCCTTCATTTCATTAGCCAGGCTGGGTGTGGCCTGCAGCCCTCATCATGAAAACACAACCTGCCAGGCCCATTTCAGCATGGGATCTCCATGCCCAAGAAAAAGGAGAACTGCAGCTTGAGAAAGACTAGGAAAGTGAGGTGAGATCATGGGAGGGAAGCTAGACGCACACATGTTTCCCCCGCCCTAGGCTCTCATTTACCAGTCGGTAGAACGTTGTCACTGGCAGAGGCAAAGTCCTCATCATACGACTCATCGTTGGAGTCTTCGCCATCGATGGAAGACCAGGCCCGCAGCTTGGCTTCAGCAATGGCAAACTGCTCAGCCACCCCTAAGAAGGAAGGAGAGAGAGAGAGAGAGAGAGAAAGAGAGGGTAAATGAGGCAGGGCCAGATCAACAGCCAGGCAACCAACTTAAAAGCAAGACCTTTATTCTAAGTCTTTGTACGGAAGCCATTGCAGGCCTACACTCCAGAGTCAACAGGACAGCCTGCTGCAAGCCACCATTGCTGTCTCCACTGCTCGCCAGCCAATGCCACAAACTAGAACTTCTCTTTATTGCCCCTGCTTTTTCCTCGTCTGCCTCAGTTTCTCTCTCCTTAGCAGCTACATGGCATTGGTTTCACCGCTTCTGCCTCCCACCACCCCTCCATGTCCCTAGCAGTGATACTGTAAGGGGACTTTCCCTTCCTGGCCCGTTGGATGATATTGGGAACCCATACGGTATGGGGGCGCTGGGGTTTGAGGCACTGCCACCTGACCGCTTTGGAGAAAACTGGGAGCATTAAAATGGAGTCCGTGCAGGAATGTATGCGCTTATCTCCCTAAATCAGAGGAAGAATCTCAGCTGGGCAGGAACTTTGTCTGCCATCATTTACTATTTTATTACGCAAAAAAATCATATCACCTTATAGCAACGCAATAAAGAATAGAGAGACATGTACAGGTAGAGGCAGGAGACTTATCCTACATCATTTTGATTTGGGGGGTAATAATCCACGCTGCCCGTGTTGGTGCAAACCCCATGGGCACTTTAAATCCACTGATTTTGCACCAAAAATCAAAGCTGAACTATGCAACTAGTTCTACTTTGATTATTGACCCCAAACATATTCCATGCAGACTGTGGTGCCTGGGGGTAATTTTCCATTGGAAATAATGTGCAGAGTTTTAATTATATAAAAAGCCATGCACTGTTGCGTAGCCTCTGAATAATGCAAACAGAATTACCTGCACTGAACACCAGGGGCAATTTTGCCCACATTGAGAGTGCACAATTTTCTCTGGCAAAAATGCTTTTTACTCTCAGAAGTGGATTTGAATATTGCCCTCCCCATCTATGACACACTGATGGTGACAGTGCTTTTTATTGTAATCATTACTATTAGTCCTCTGCTCAAGGAGGGAGGGAGATCAAGCAGTGCCTTTCCTCATAACCCCTTTATATGTTTGAAGGCTGCTGTGGTCCCCCTGCTAAGTAAATCCAGCTCCTTCCTCCTGTCCGCGTTGCTTGTACTATTGAGGCCTCTTCTTATTTTTGTTCCACAGCTTCTCCGGACCAGAAACCGGGCTTAGTGGACCAAAAATGGCCTGACCAATGTTGAGCACAGCATCTTACACGTAGCACTTCTGCTAATACGTAGCCATGTGTATGGCAGTCACTACACAAAACAGCAACCTGGTGCCTGCCGTCCCTGTTGGGCCCATGCACTCACAGACTGACCGAAAGGAGTGGCATGGCAGCTTGGTGCCCAGGTTGGGTTGCTGCTCTTGTCCATTCCTTGTAATGGCCCCGACTATACGGTGCTCCAGTGTTAGCATTCAACCACATCATCACGTTTTAACAACACAATCTTCTACGTTTGTACATTTGTGGCAGGACCTTCATCAGGGCCGGGATGAAGGTCAACTGATGCCCTAAACACGGTCCAATAACGGTGTCCCAATTAAGTGCCCAAGGTAAAATAAGAGATTCAAAATTCAGTTTTCTTCCAGGCCATTCCCCAGGTCAGACTCCACAATTATATTAAATCTAAACTTTAAAAAAAATGTATTTAACAATAAATATCAGCAAGCAATATAAGGAAATGATTTACTTATAACTAGGGAGCAAAAGAAAAAAAAAATACAGATTTTCAACCCTCTGCAGTTCCTCCCTTCCCTTGGTGCCCTGTGCATGTGCTTATTTTGCTTACTGATTAATTTGGGGCTGACCCTCATACAACTGGCAAAGTTGTCAGGTACTTAAAACTTTATTGTCAGGTTCACTAGAACCTTTTATGCCAGCAATATTATATAATTGTTGGTCCATTTTTATCTTATTTTTTGGGATTTTTCAAAAATTGCATATAAAACTTTTAAATTAAAACCACGCTTCACTTGACATGCAGCATTTCACCCAACGTATCACATTTCGAAACTTCTAGTCTCTGGATCAGTTGCTTCATACAAAATTTGACTGCATACACTCCAAACTTCTGATAAGTCACCTCTTATATTCTGGCACTAACAAATACTTCTGGCCTTTGTCAGCTTTCTTTCTAACAGCATTACGTTGCTGGCTCTTGCTCACTTTTTGCTCTAGATCCTTATCAACAGTGCTACAGCCTGAGCAATCAGTCCCTAATAATGCATCTGAGCTTTGCTTCCTAAGATCATTTCACATGCATACAAGAGAAAACGTTTCCTATGTACCATAGGCTGCTTAGGGTAACACGCTGATTCATTTCTATTTATTTCTGGCCACTTCTGCCAAATGGCGTTGGCAAAAGGAGAAATTACTACTTACCTGATCATTTGCTTTCTTCTAAGGAAGGCAGGTCAATCCACACTAGTGGGCTGTGTACCTCTACCAGCAGATGGAGACAGAGTAAAGCTGACGTCACGGACATATAGCCCTGCCCCGACATTAGCCGCCAGTATTCTCTGGACATGACTATTAACAATCAACCACTCACACTTCCAACCAATTGGGAACATTAAGCTCAGACAAAAGAATTAACATTCATTAACTAAGGGGCTGGTTATGACCATTGGTCAGATGTGAACCACCCAGCTCTGATAGACACCTGCCTATTTCCTGCACCAATAGATCAGTCCATGCTCTTTCATTGTGAAGATCAAGGTGCTTTGGTCCTGGAGCCCACATCCTTCTGGGGATTTCTGACCCAAAAGAACTGAGATCTACCGAAGGGATGAGGCCTCTGAGTCACTCCACTATAAGGATGAAAACATCTGTAATCTCTAGTGTGACCTCTTGCCTCAAAGGCAAGAGGTCACTCTGGAGATTACATATACTCTAGAGTTATATTCTAGAGTATATATAGAGTTATAGAGTTATGTAATATACTCTATAACTCTAGAGTATATTACATTTATTTATTTATTTTATTTGAGGTTCTTTATATACCGCCATTCGTTTAGTAACATCATGTCGGTTAACATTCAACAAAATTTTAGCAGCAGCGCTGGAACAGATAGAAATTAGTGGCAGTGATTTACAATTAATATTCAACTTAAGAATATTAAATTTCATGGGTATTACATATACTCTAGAGTTATAGAGTGTATTACATACACTCTAGAGATTGCCATATACATAAATTTCCTGTTAGCTGTACTTCAATTTGCACTCATGCTTATTAAGTCGGTCGTAACTCCGAGTTTGTTGTCCGCTATTTGTTATTTATAATAATTTTATAATTTTAAATTTTGTTGACTTATTTTTGTTATTGGTAATATTTTACATTTTAAGTCTTCCTCAGCTTTATCTATAAGTTCTCACGAAGTTAGCCCTGTTATTTGCACCCTCTTACTCAATGTAATTATCTTGTTTCTTAATTTTCCTGTTCGATGTAATTTTTCTAATTTTTTCTAATTTTCTTGTTCGATGTAATTTCCAACTTTGGTTCTATGTAAACCGACGTGATATGTACCAGTACATGAACATCGGTATATAAAAGCTCTTAAATAAATAAATAAAGGGAAGTGAGGCCAGCTTTTTATCCTCCAGCAAATGAGGGACCAGGGATTCTCCCCATCTATTTTCCATTTTCTTCAACTCACTACTGAATAAAAAAGAACCCTTAAAGTGTAACCTTGTGAGATTGGACTCGGAAATTGTTTCCACCAACTAATTACGCAGCCACAGCTATCACGTAAGCCACTCCTCTAGCAGCAAATCAAACAAGGTACAGCTTGCATCAGCTAAGAAGGCAACTCCTGGTTCCATTACTGTTCTGCCAGCTGACCCCACGCCCTCAGTCTCTTGAGAGAGACTCAGACTAGCCCAAGCCACATCACTTTGCCTCTAAGGCCTGCTTAAGAATAGCTTTAATTCTCATATCCTTTAGAGATGCCCCTCATTCCATCTGAACGGTGGTCCACTTGGCAACAGAACACACCAGCACATCTTGAATTGCCTCTAGAAGGGGAAAGAAACATGACACTTTGCGTAGGGTGACCAAAATGGGGTCCTTCTTTTGTGCACCCAAAGAGTCTCCCCCAGCCTCACCAAGTGTCTTAAGAGTCTGAGACAACAGAATCGGCAACTATGAAAGAAACGGAGCAGCATCTTATGTGACTCTAAATCCGGTGGAATTTCCCCATCTTTCAGAGGGGAGAAACCCAAATCCTCAGAATCAACAGACATATCCTAATCCACAACCTCCTGAACATCACCAGGGACAGTTTCACCGCAGTGCTTACATGCAGTGAAACTCTGAATACATGAACCTGATTTAGGAGGTATCTCCACCTCCGTTGGGTGACCCTGCAGAAAAGTCTATAGACCCTGGAAAAATTCCACCCAGGAAAAGGAGGATGGGTCTACACCAGGCCCCATAGGCCCAAATCGGATGCTCTCCAACAGATCAGTCCCCAAAGATGTCTCTGTCATCAGGAAGGAAGAAGGGGACACTCCCATTTTGTCACCTTCAACCCCACTCCCCCCTCTGTCCGAGGGGATGGACCAGTGTCAACAAAATCAGTAGGAGGCAAATCACCTTGAGCATCCAGACAGCACGGACACAGATTCGCAGAAAGCCCTGGCTGTATTGCCCTTACATGGCAAGCTGCACAGATCGCAAGGTGCTTAGACTTCTTTGTCATTGGCGCCATACTTCCCTGCACTGAGCTGAATGCGATGACTTGCACGCCTAAAAATAGGGTACATGCACAAATGCGCGCTCACCGGAAGGTCACAGGAGTGCACACTGGAAAACCCGGTGCGTACCTATGCACATAAATATAGGCCGCAGCCTTATGAGCACAAGTAGGTGCGCATATGCGCACTGATATCACATCACTGCGCGGCAAGAATGCACACACAAGCATGCAGGAAAAATGCAGCTGCAGTCTACCACATGGCTGGAGAAACCAAGTCTGAGAGCGGGGCGTAGCCAAAGACTGCTCAACTCGCCAAGCCTGCGCCACCTCCGCACCTCACTTCTCCAGAGAAGTGAGAGGTGAGAAGGGGAAAAGACTCTAACCAACACCAAGGGAAAAAGACCCAGTAAAGGAAAGGAATGGGGAAATAAAACTTCCCTACTCTCTCTCTTATTTTATTTTTAAAACTGTCTTTTACCTGAGCTCAGCCCTCCTTGGCTGAGAGCAATCATGCGTGTCTCTGGCTACAGGGGGAGAGGATGAAGGCCTTCACCACTGAGCCTTCCTCGTCCTGCAACCACTTGTTTTGTTTTTGTTTTTTTAAGTCTGTGCCTGAGAAGGCTGCCGGACTCAAAAGGCTCAACTGGTGTCACCTCAGGAGTTCAAGCAGTGTTTCCAAACTTCTCCTTCTTATTTTTCCTTTATCTATTTATTTATTTTTTACTACAAGAATTCCCCAGTAGGGAGGTGCATGTCCACCATCTGGTGACAGAGAATACCGGCGGGCTAATGTCGGGGCAGGGCTATATGTCCATGAAGTCAGCTTTACTCCATTTCCATCTGCTGTTAGAGGTGCAAAATCCACTCATGTGGATTGGCCTGCCTGAGTGCAGAGGAAGTTTCCCTTAGCTGAGGTTATAATAAGAACATAAGAAGTGCCATGCTTGGTCAACAAAGGTCATCGAGCCCAGCATCCTGTCTCCAACAAGGCCTCTCTGGGTCACTTGGAAGTATCTGGTGGATCCTCTCTCCCAGAAGTATGAAGTGGTTATCAACAGGACCCTACACATGATCTTAGTCACCTCCACCCTCTGCACCTTCTTCCTTCTCTTCCCCTTACATTATTCGGTGTATCCGCCCTCAGGTCTCAAAGAGCAATCATGATGCAGAGCTCAGAAAACATCCTTCTCCCATGCAAGCACTTCTGGCTGATGAAATAGAACTAAGCTGACACTTTGGCTTTCCGGTACAAAATGTGCTCCATGTAGAGTGAGCTAGAAGGGCTTTCATTCCACTTTGCCTAATCAATCATCATTATATTATTCCATGCAACTACCTTGCTTTACAACAAATAATTCTTCAATTATGCCATTAACATGTTAGCTTTACATCACAAAACCATTCGGGGGGGATCACTGAAGTCTGGAGGAACTTAAAATGTACATCTCTGTCTTCAAATACTGAATACACCTGGTCCATCCCTCAGAAGTTGCAATGTGTGTGTGTCTCTCACTCTCCATATATATATATTTTTTTTCCCCAATTCTGCAGGAAGCTCTGGGCTGGATCAAACAGGCCCAGCATAAGGTAGTGTCTTGGCAAGGCACCAGGAGGTCCCGCTTTCACGGGACCAATGATGTACATGTGCTAGATGACGTCTGTCATGTTTGATTCAGGGGCAATAACTCCAAATGATTGATTTTGTGCATAACTTTCAGGAATGAGCCTCATTTATATGCCAGGGTGTCATCCTCTCAAATTTACTCCTAATGCCCTTAATTCTTGCATTGTGCCAAGGAGAGTTTCCTTCTGGAGTCAAAGGGTGTTATATGTGCAAGCAACGTGTCTAGATGCACCTGGAAATTCTTTTTAATCAGGCCAGTGGTATCCAAGAATTTGTGTATATTTCTGCCACATTTTCTTGATCTCTGATTACATCTTTTGATACTTGAGGATCTTCTCTCTCTCCATTTGAGCCACAGAGTTGTCCCTGGGTGCTAACACTTCTATCAGCAATGCTGCTCTTATGCTTTTCTCCTTTACCACAATATCTGGTTTTCTAACAACAAGCCTTTTATCTGTTGGGATGGGGATTTTCCAGGTGATCACAACGTCTTCATTCTCTCAGGGTTGTGATCCCAGTGCTTTTCTGGTACAAGTGAGGTTATGGCACATATCCATTTCCAGCAGTCCTAGTCAAGTCAAAGAAGACATAACTAATCTTGGAGTCAAGATCAATCCAGCACTGACTTTCTCCAATCAGTTCTCACACTTCTCGCAAACTTTATATTTTTTCTGCATTCCATTCGTCGACTTAGATCTTTCCTGGACCCTTCTGATCTTAAATCTTCGACCTATGCTTAAATCCTATCACGGCTTGATTACTGCAAAACATTATTTCATGGATTTTCCTCTACACAGATCCAAAACAAGGCAGTTAAATTAATTTTTGGGAAAGGAAAATATGATCAAGACTTGCACTGGCTACTTCTATATTTGTGCATCCAATTCAAAATTGGGTGTTTAACATTTGAGGGCCTTCGTTCGGGCATCTTACTACTCTGGGTGACTTAGTGCATTCTTCCTACCATGGATTATCAGTTCTATCTTCCCTTAGGGACATTAGGCTGAAAAGAACCAGGGAATTATAATTCTCATATTTGGCACCGAGCTTGTGCATCAAGAAAGATTTTAACTTCAGGAAGACCTTGACCCTCCTGTTTCTGCAGGCTTTTCAACCCAGCTAGGACTTCCCCTGCAGGTCTATGGCTTTTCTAAAATTCTTATGCAATTTGGTCTTCTTTTTATATACTGGCACTATCCTAGCATTTGCTGTTCCTTTTCGTTGTGATACTTTGTGTCTGTTTTATTAAGTTTCTTTTTATGTGGTTCTGTTTTAATTCATTACATTCTGTTCTGTTAGATTTATCAGGCTCAGTATTGAATGCTTTCCAGTATGGCTGATCTAACTTATCTGTTTAACTTAACCGGATAAGAGCGAATATCGTTATTTATCTTGTTAAGGTAACTGGATACGTAGTGCTGCCCAGATCTGCCCACAAACTGACCAGGTAAAAGATAGCGAATAAGTGACTTATCCGGCTATCTAATGGCTGCTGATTCTCAGCGGAGCGCTAGATAGCCAGATAAGTCCTAGTTATGCGACTATTGACTGTTGAAAATGCTTTCAATATTGGGCTCATCATGTTTAGCTTTAATCTGCATCAAATTGATTGATTTATAATTTACTTTGTTTTAAGAGTGACTTTGATGGTATGCAAGATTTTTTATTGTACATCGCATTGATTTATGTAAGATTTGCGATTAATCAAGTAATAAATAAACTAAACTATTCCAAAGCTATAGGAGAATGCTGCAATTGCAAGTTTGTTTCATGCTGTTAAAGCACTTTTCAAAATCAATGTCACTCTCCTATAGTACTCTTTTACTGTCTTTTCTCTCAGTGATTTGTGATAAATTAGTGCACTGTCATCCGCCCCTTCATATTTGTATCTGCCTTCCTGCAGAAGTTCTTTTCTGCCACAGTCCCTTTATGGAAAGTTGCCTTAGTGCATTTATCCAGGCCGAATGTCCTCCTGATATCATTTGAGAAACCCTTTACTACTCCTGAGCTGCTCCACTAAATCACGATGACGGGAGTTGTAAAGCTTCAAGTCATCTACAAAGCGCAGGTGCGATGGCCGAGCATCATTGGTGTCTCTAGAATTAAGGCGTGCCGGACAATGTCTCTGTGGTGTTTGACATGTGGATATAGGATGTGTCTGCTGGAACCGAGAGCTACTGCAACCAAAAGAAAGCAAACTAGGGACACAAAAACATTCATAGGCAGGAGACCCTACAAGTACTGCCTAGAGAATTCTGCAAGTACAAGTCCTGTGTGATTTACACATGCACACTATACTCAGTATCTCAAAGAAATAACTTTTAAATGTGCGCCTGAGTCTCTCTCGTTCCTCCCCTCCCTCAGAGCCACAGGTCTGCTCCTACCTGCTGCAAACCGGGCCTCTTGTTCACCTTCACTCAGGTCTGAGTATGAGTTGAAGTCGCTCTCCAGAGCCATTGGAGAGTCCACGGGCTTACACCAACCTTTCCACTCAATGAGGTGAGCCACACGACCTTGGGCCATGGCAGTGGGTTTAGTCACATGATCCTTCACCACCTGGGAAATACCTAGAAACACAAAAAAGAGACAACTTAGACATTTCACAAAGAGCAGAATGCAGCAGAAACAGCAACATCCCCATGTCACAGCCCCATGTGTACCAGTAACAGCCTCCTGTGTACCAGTAACATCCCCACGTCACAGCCTCCTGTGTACCAGTAACAGCCTCCTGTGTACCAGTAACATCCCCACGTCACAGCCCCATGTGTACCAGTAACAGCCTCCTGTGTACCAGTAACATCCCCACGTCACAGCCTCCTGTGTACCAGTAACAGCCCCATGTGTACCAGTAACAGCCCCACGTCACAGCCTCCTGCGTACCAGTAACAGCCCCATGTGTACCAGTAACAGCCCCATGTCACAGCCTCCTGTGTACCAGTAACAGCCCCATGTCACAGCCTCCTGTGTACCAGTAACAGCTCCATGTCACAGCCCCATGTGTACCAGTAACATCCCCATGTCACAGCCTCCTGTGTACCAGTAACAGCCCCATGTCACAGCCTCCTGTGTACCAGTAACAGCCCCATGTCACAGCCCCATGTGTACCAGTAACATCCCCACGTCACAGCCCCATGTGTACCAGTAACATCCCCACGTCACAGCCTCCTGTGTACCAGTAACAGCCCCATGTCACAGTCTCCTGCTGTGTACCAGTAAGCAGCTCCATGTCACAGTCTCCTGCTGTGTACCAGTAACAGCCCCATGTCACAGTCTCCTGCTGTGTACCAGTAACAGCCCCATGTCACAGTCTTCTGCTGTGTACCAGTAACAGCCCCATGTCACAGTCTCCTGCTGTGTACCAGTAAGCAGCCCCATGTCACAGTCTCCTGCTGTGTACCAGTAAGCAGCCCCATGTCACAGTCTCCTGTGTACCAGTAACAATTTGCGTAGTTGAAGAACGGAGAGACAGCCGTCTGCTGACAACGGGTTTTCTTTGCGGTGCAGTTAGCTATCGCTAAGTGATTGAAGATGCCGATGGCTACTGGTGCAAGAAGGTTTCAGAGCCAGTACAGGCCAGTACACTTCAACTACGCAAATTGTCCACCTATCGACCACTAACATTCACGCCGAGTCCTTGAAGAAGGGGCTCCTATGCTCCGAAACATTGCGATGTCGGCGGCTGTATTAATTAATGAAGTGGATTTCAATCAAGATAAGTGAGACAAAGAATCTATCACAATATTATCAAGTCACCTAATGATTATAAAGCCCACTCTCAGGGGCTTATCAGCACGATAACCAATACATTGGTATCGTATGAAGGTTGACTTGTCCAGCTAATGAGAATTCCCATATAGCAAGTTTCATATTTGTGCTTCTAAATACATGCTATGCATTTGGGTCTTTTTTTTTACGTATATTGATAAAATAATATAAGCATAGCCAAAATGGCTCAACTTTTAGGACAAATACATTCTCAAACTGACATTGTAGGAAGAAAGAGATTAAGCCCAGGCTGTTGGAGAAAACCGTTTTGATCTTGCAGAAGAAATTCACCATCATAGTGTCGAAGTCAAAAGGTTTTATTGCATCTCTCTGCTCAGTTCAAAGTAAAAAGTCCCATACTTAATCTTTTTCTAAATACTATTCCTTACATAAAACCAGATGTATCAGTTGTTGCAAAACGTGATCCCTATACTAGGTAAAATACTGAAGAACGTAAGCAATCCTTAGACAGGGATAATACCACTATGCCAAGGCTGAAAAATTAATTGTGTGTGGTAGAAAATAGATGTAATGCTGAGACCTTTATTTATTTATTTAAAGTCTTTTTCTATACCGTTGCTAAGTTATATACCATCGCAACGGTTTACATGTAGGCACATAAGTAAATAATCATAAAAATGCGTACAAATGTTTAGTGATGTAGGTTCTGGCCAGGTGTCCCTAGAAGGTACTTTTACAGGTAAAAAAAAATAAATCACATTTACTGTATTATATTATTACATTCATTGTGTACTCAATTTGTTAAAATATCGTAATGCACATTTATGAGAATAGTGCTGTGTGCCGGTGCTCTTCAGTTTATTCCGGTGTATTTTCTGTTCTCCGGTCTCTTTATAAAAGGCTTCTTTAAAAAGCCATGTCTTTAGACTTCTCTTGAATGTTTTGGGGTCTCTCTGTAATCTGATCTCCAAAGGCATTGTGTTCCAGAGTGTGGGGCCTGCTAAAGTTAAGGCCCTTTCTCTTACCTGGGTTAGTTGTGCTGTCTTTACTGAAGGAATGGTTAAGAGTGCTTTGTTTGCTGAACGAAGGTTCCTGTGTGGTATGTGTACCCGTAGTGCGGTGTTTAGCCAGTCTGCTTTTTCATCATGTATTAGTTTCTGTATGGTGCATAGTGCTTTGTATTTTATTCTTTGTTCTATGGGTAGCCAGTGAAGTTCGGCCAGAGTTTCAGTAATATGGTCTCCTCTTCTTTTTCCAGTTAGTATTCTCGCTGCTGTGTTTTGTAGAATTTGAAGTGGTCTTATTGTTGTATTTGGGAGTCCTAGAAAAAGTGCATTACAGTAATCGGTACTGGCGAAAACTAGTGCCTGAAGCACTGTTCTGAAATCTGCAGGAGTTAGGTTTAAGTTTTCTGAGGATCATGAGTTTAGCATAGCCTTCTTTTACTTTTAGCGATATGTGTTGTTTTGGATTAATTTCGGGGTCCATTATTCCTTGTTTGTGACTAGAAGTGTGCTGCACTTGTATGTAATTGCAATGAGGGCCTGGGTTATGCTGACCTGTTAATTTAGTCATGATTTAGAATGAGATGAAGAAACAAAATATAAGAAGTGAAATTATCTGAAATGGGTTTTTTTAACCATGATTTTCTAACAGAGAACATATAAGCTTGGTTGTATGCATTAGTTTTTCAAAAGTACCCCAAGTGTACTTCTCATGCTATATTACAATGAATTAAAATAGATACTTATACTGTTTTAATGACTTGTTTATTTCTATTTTGGGGAAACAGAGGGAAAATGTTTTTAAATTCTACAGAAGCTCACATACATTTTTGTCACCCAAACAACTCAGGGAGCTGCCTCTTCAATCGAATTAAAACATTTCTGTGCAAAGGCTACATCCTCACATAGATGTAAGGTTTTGTTCTGCCAAACTCTCAGTCTGGCAGGGTATTGCAGTGCAAAGGGAATCTACAGCGAGCAGATAGGTTCAAATTCGCTTTGCAGACACTTTCGCAGAGAAGTTCTGAAAAAGCAGCAGATAATTTCTCTTGATATTTCAGCTCCCTGCATTTATGGCAGGCTTGTAAGATCGAAGCTTTATGGGCCGCATTCCTAGCCTGTGAGCGCGCCTACCAATGTCATCAGCCCAAATGCTGTGGGTAACCGGGTTTCCAGCAGCTCCAATAGGCTCCCTTCAACCACAAACTCTGTTAAGCCAACTAGCCACAGATGACTTCTCTGGAATCAGTTCTCTATTTTACCTGCCTGATCCGCAATCTGCTTTTCCAGATGAAAGAGCGCTAAGTTTGCGTTGCGAGTCATCCTCTACAAGGCTCAGCCGCCCCTCTACTGCTTCTATGCCGGGCCTGTAATTAGACGTAAAGAACTCTTTTGCCAATACCTGTGCCGATATCGATTCAAATTTTTCATCCAATGCTGCAACCACAGATTCTGTAAGGTTGGCCACAATCGCCTCTCGCTCAACGTAAGCGGGAAGGCATTTTCTGATCTAACAAGCATAGCCTCTCTTTTTATCCTTCTAGGCTAAGCTAATGGTCATATCTCTTGGCGACCGTACTATAAATCTGTCTGCAGATTGCTCCTCACTGTTAGACTTGCATTTAGGAGCACAATTTGATGTTATGTTGCTGCGATTATAAAAGATTGGCAACCGGAGCCCAGAGTTAGGCCTCCATCCGGGTTCACCGCACCACCTGACGTCCTGGCTTTCGCTTTTAATCTTATTCTGGTTGGCCGAGGGTCTCCGGTGCCCAATGCATTTGTGTTGCTTCCTCGTCGCTGGCCATCAGCGTCCTCCTTGTAGAAATGCTTGCGTTCACAGAAAGTCACAATAGTACAAACCCCAGGAAAAGAAATGAACTGACAACTGTTGTGAACTGCCTCTGGGGCAAAAGCTTCCTTGCCAGCAGAGTTTCCTTTGCCCCTTCCCTCTGTGGTACTGCAAGCAAACAAAAAGCAGCCTCCGATAAAGAATGAGATCAAAAGCCAAGGAGTGTGATATAATATTTCCAAATTTTCCATTTCTGAACATCAGAAGGAAAAAAAAAAAAAGGTAAAACCATTCCAAATCTGCAGCCTCATTACAGCTCCTTGCCTGTCCCCTCACCAAACACAGAATAACTGACCGCAACTTAGAGAGAGAAACCTGGAGGCAAAAGCTGAACTGGAAACCCTCCCAAAGCCAGATTCTGCCTGCAGTATAAAAACAATTACATTTTCCCTGTACTGTATATATTCAGAGCTACATATCCCAAAAATGACAGAGGAAATCACATTCTTTCCCATCTCAGAGAAAGATAAGCAATAGCAGCCTCACTCCCCTGCAGTCTGGTTCCTCTCCCAGGCGCTCCAGCCAGACTCAACATATGCAGTGCAACACTGCAAAAACAGAAACATCACCAATCTTCATAAAATAAAATCAAGAAATATAAATCCACCACATACTATACCAACAAAAAAAAAATATATATATTTCATAACAGATTAATCAGCATCCAATAAATATGAAGGAAGATTTTTTTTAAACGTGTACCAAAAATAAATTACTTCAAAGCAGCAGACATAACAAATAACACCCAATAATAATTAAAAATAAGGATACAAAATGGTCCCCTCTCCATACCTGGGAACTTTGGATTTACAGTCACCCTGAGCTTATGAAGGGGGGAGAGTTAATACACAAATCTTCTCCTCTCTGTTATATTCACACACACACACGCACCCTTCTACCCTCACTCCCCTCCTCCACCCACCTCTCACTCATCCTTTTCCTTTCCCTCTCACTCACATATCACTCACCCCTCTCAGTCACTAACCCCCTCCCTCCCCTCCTCCCCTCTCACTCACCCTTTCCCTCCCCTCACAATCACTCATCACATTCACCCCCTTCCCTCCCGCTTCCTGTCCACTCTTATCCCCTTTCCTTCTCTTGCTTTCTTACCCTCAGTCATACCCCTTCCCTTCCCTCTTAGTCACAGCCTACCATATCGCTCATTCCTCCCCCTCTGTTCTTCTCATTTTCTTTTTCCTGCTGGCTGGGTGCAGGAAGCCGCTGGGAGGTCACCATCTGACTACCAGTGAACCAGACATCCAGTACGCAGCCTATTTTTTATGGTGGGGATTGGAACCCACCAGCACGTCACCCCCGGACGCCACTGTGCAGGTTCTCTTCTTGCCTACTCCCTGTGTACGGGTGAAAAAAATACAAAAAAGCCACCAAGCCTTGGTCCCCCACTCCTACATCACTGCCTGCCCTCAGAGTACGAATAACAGCTTCTCCTGTACCAATAACAATCCCGCGTCCCAGCCTCTCCTGTACCAATAACAATCCCGCGTCCCAGCCTCTCCTGTGCCAATAACAATCCCGTGTCACAGCTTCTCCTGTGCCAATAACAATCCCGTGTCACAGCTTCTCCTGTGCCAATAACAATCCCGCGTCCCAGCCTCTCCTGTGCCAATAACAATCCCGTGTCACAGCTTCTCCTGTACCAATAACAATCCCGTGTCACAGCTTCTCCTGTACCAATAACAATCCCGCGTCCCAGCCTCTCCTGTGCCAATAACAATCCCGTGTCACAGCCTCTCCTGTGCCAATAACAATCCCGTGTCACAGCCTCTCCTGTACCAATAACAATCCCGTGTCACAGCCTCTCCTGTACCAATAACAATCCCGTGTCACAGCTTCTCCTGTACCAATAACAATCCCGTGTCACAGCCTCTCCTGTACCAATAACAATCCCGTGTCACAGCCTCTCCTGTACCAATAACAATCCCGTGTCACAGCCTCTCCTGTACCAATAACAATCCCGTGTCACAGCCTCTCCTGTACCAATAACAATCCCGTGTCACAGCTTCTCCTGTACCAATAACAATCCTACGTCACAGCCTCTCCTGTACCAATAACAATCCCGTGTCACAGCCTCTCCTGTACCAATAACAATCCCGTGTCACAGCCTCTCCTGTGCCAATAACAATCCCACGTCACAGCCTCTCCTGTACCAATAACAATCCCACGTCACAGCCTCTCCTGTACCAATAACAATCCCACGTCACAGCCTCTCCTGTACCAATAACAATCCCGTGTCACAGCCTCTCCTGAACCAATAACAATCCCGTGTCACAGCCTCTCCTGTACCAATAACAATCCCGTGTCACAGCCTCTCCTGTGCCAATAACAATCCCGTGTCACAGCCTCTCCTGTACCAATAACAATCCCACGTCACAGCCTCTCCTGTACCAATAACAATCCCACGTCACAGCCTCTCCTGTACCAATAACAATCCCACGTCACAGCCTCTCCTGTACCAATAACAATCCCACGTCACAGCCTCTCCTGTACCAATAACAATCCCGTGTCACAGCCTCTCCTGTACCAATAACAATCCCACGTCACAGCCTCTCCTGTACCAATAACAATCCTACGTCACAGCCTCTCCTGTACCAATAACAATCCCGTGTCACAGCCTCTCCTGTACCAATAACAATCCCGTGTCACAGCCTCTCCTGTACCAATAACAATCCCGTGTCATAGCCTCTCCTGTACCAATAACAATCCTACGTCACAGCTTCTCCTGTACCAATAACAATCCCGTGTCACAGCCTCTCCTGTACCAATAACAATCCCGTGTCACAGCTTCTCCTGTACCAATAACAATCCCGTGTCACAGCCTCTCCTGTACCAATAACAATCCTACGTCACAGCTTCTCCTGTACCAATAACAATCCCGTGTCATAGCCTCTCCTGTGCCAATAACAATCCTGTGTCACAGCCTCTCCTGTGCCAATAACAATCCCGCGTCACAGCCTCTCCTGTACCAATAACAATCCCGCGTCACAGCCTCTCCTGTACCAATAACAATCCCGCGTCCCAGCCGCCACTGTGCCAATAACAATCTTGCATCACAGCCTCTTCTGTACCAATAACAATCCCGCGACACATCCTCTCCTGTACCAATAACAATCCCGCGACACATCCTCTCCTGTACCAATAACAATCCCGCGACACATCCTCTCCTGTACCAATAACAATCCCGCGACACATCCTCTCCTGTACCAATAACAATCCCGCGTCCCAGCCGCCACTGTGCCAATAACAATCCCGCGTCACAGCCTCTCCTGTGCCAATAACAATCTTGCATCACAGCCTCTTCTGTGCCAATAACAATCTTGCATCACAGCCTCTTCTGTACCAATAACAATCCCGCGACACATCCTCTCCTGTACCAATAACAATCCCGCGACACATCCTCTCCTGTACCAATAACAATCCCGCGACACAGCCTCTCCTGTGCCAATAACAATCCCGCATCACAGCCTCTCCTGTGCCAATAACAATCCCGCATCACAGCCTCTCCTGTGCCAATAACAATCCCGTGTCCCAGCCTCCACTGTGCCAATAACAATCCTGCGTCACAGCCTCTCCTGTGCCATTAACAATCCCGCTTCACAGCCTCTGCTGTACCCATAACAATCCTGCGTCACAGCCTTTCCTGTGCCAATAACAATCCCACATCACAGCCACAAACCATCGTTTACTGTGCAGCACTAAGAACTCCATGTCACAGGTCTCTACCCAGCTTTCCTTCATCCCGGGGGTGCCTCAGGGTTCTGCTGTTTCTCTCCTGAGTGTTCCCAGGCTCCTTCAGCTGAAGATAAGCAGGAGCCAGCAGCCACAGCAGTGTAGGAAGGGCTCTCCAGGGTACACCAGCCAAAGATAAGGAGGAGCTGTCAGTCAGATCAGTGGGACTTGAAAGGCTTACCAGGCTGCACTAGCTGAAGATAAGGAGGAGCCAACAGCTGGAGTGACAGGACTAGAGGGAGTCACCACGCTCCATCAGTTTAAGTTAGGGAGGACCCCGCATTCAGAGTCATAGAGGGGTTCCTCAGGCTCTATCATCTGAAGATAAGGAGGAACCAACAGCTGGAGTGACAGGACTAGAGGGAATCACTACACTCCATCAGCTTGTTAGGGAGGAACCCCGCATTCAGAGTCATAGAATTAGAGGGGTTCCTCAGGCTCTATCATCTGAAGATAAGGAGGAGCCAACAGCTGGAGTAATAGGACTAGAGGACTCCCATCAGTCAGAGTGACAGACCTAGAGATTCTCCCAAGACTCCATCAGCTAAAGATAAAGCAGTGCCCACAGTCAGAATCACAGTACTAGAAGGGCACCCCAGGATTAATCAGCTGAAGATAAGGAGGAGCAAACAGTGACAGGACTAGAGGGGATCCAGGGTGCTAATGTCCCCTACTGAAGTCTCTCTTCAGCTGTTCATGATGTAGCCATACTTTGGATATCTCTGCATGTCATCTCCTCCCTTTACTCATAAGTCAGAGCTCCATGAGACTTAGAAATCAGAGATCCCTAAAGATAGAAATCTGAACTCCTCTAGACTCAGGAATCAAAGACCCTAGAATTAGAAATCTGAGATCCCTGAGACTCAAATCAGAGATCTCTAGAGATAGAAATCTGAGATCCCTGAGACTCAGAAATCAAAGACCCTAGACTTAGAAATCTGAGATCCCTGAGACTCAGAAATCAAAGACCCGAAATCTGAGATCCCTGACTCAGAAATCGAAGACCCTAGACTTAGAAATCTGAGATCCCTGAGACTCAAATCAAAGATCCTTAGAGATAGAATTTTGAGATTCTTGAGACTCAGAAATCAGATATCCGCAGTTAAAAATCAGAATTCCTCTAGATTCAGAAATTAGAGATCCCTACAGTTGGAAATCTAAGTTCCTATAGACTCGGTAATCAGAGACTAGAATTAGAAAACTGAGTCCCTGAGACTCATAAATCAGAGATTCCTCGGTAGAAATAAGAGATCCCTGGAGTTAGAAATTCGAGACCCTGGAGTTAGAAATCTGAAATCTCTGACACTCAGACATCTGAGCTCCTCTAGACTCTGCTGAAGCTGTTTGTGTTTTCTTCATAATTTGGATGTTTCATGGTGCTACAGTCTCTTGTCCTGAGGTCTTTGGCTGTTGTGCTGTATTCATTCTTTGGGTGTCTCCTGTCCTGAGATTTGGAGGGGGGGGGGAGGTTGCTGTATTTACCCTTTGGGTTCTATCTCTTGTCCCGGGGTCTATCTTTGGCTGTTTGTTCCGAATTCACACTGTGGGTGTCTCTCTGGGTGCAGTCTTCTCCCTGAAGTCTCTCTGACACTCTGTACTGCTAGCAGAAGCTTCTAGTTACAATCAGCACAGTGGCATCGTTGCTCACTAAGGAACAGTGTTGTGTGTGGGCTGCCTCTTAGGATGTACAAGACTCTTCCGGAAGACTGACACACTTAAGAAAACCGAAAAGGAGTGAGAGAGGAGCAGAGAAGAGGCCCTGAGACCCCAGATCTTACCATGAAGGGAGGACCTGGCCAGGGCTGCGATTTCCTGTATGGTGAGTGCTCGCCGGGACTTTGGTAACATTTCAGTTGTGTCTTCAACATTTACCTATCGGAAAAAAAATAAGATGTATCAAAAATCGGCCCCAAAACGCCATAGACACAATATGTTAGTTTAATTAAAAAAAAAAATTAGAAACAGCTTTCTCCAGCAACCTATGTCCAGGCAAATTACATTATAAATATAACAATGCATATATTACAAAACAATAGCATAAATTACCTCAATAAGGCATTTAAAATTCATTATAAGAACATAAAAAATGCCACACTGGGTCAGACCAAAATAGTGACTAGTCCGGGCCGCAGGTACCTGGCAGATCCCCAATACTTATATCTCACTCCCATTGACAAATATAACCAACCTAACTCCATCCCAAGACAGCCCAGTCCCCAAACCCAGCCCATCATCAACCAAACAATAGACACAAAATCACTGAAAATTATTACAGCATAACAGACCCCTAAATCTGTGTTCCTGAACCCCTGTCCCCATTCTAGGTCACAGACTGTCCAGAACCAGGTCCTATAAGCTCCACCGTTCTCATCTCACATAGCGAGCTCCCAGCCGCACTATCCTAGCAAGAAAGTGTTTAATGAGAAAACTACTCAACCTTCAAATGGCTAAATAGCCCAGATTTTACATTTTGATGAAACTGTATATAATTTTCATTTTCTTTCAACTCCCAAGGGAGTAAATTCCAAAATCTGGGGGCCACTCCCGAAAAAAGCCCACACCGTAGCTTTTACTTGCTGAAGTGTTTTAACAGAAGGGACAGTAAGATTCACTGTTTGACTAGACGGCAGTAGCCTGGAGGGCTGAGAGAGTCTGGATCTCAATGTGACCCCACCAAAACGGGATACACAACACGTGAGAGGGCTGGGTAATTGAGTGAGCCAAGCACTGGGCTCTTGGGAGGATTCAAGAGAACTTGGGTCAAGCGGATGATGTGGCACGGACCCAGGCCCACAGGCAAGGAGGGTGTACAAAAGGCCATGAGGTGGATAGCGATCTAAATTTTAGGAGAATCCCCTCTATGACCCCCCAGCCACCTCTGACTGCTCTCTCCTCACTGCCCAAAACTCACAATATCCAGAAAGTAGGGACTCGTTCCATAGGTATATTCCAACAGACACAGCTTTTATTCTCTGGCGTCTACCATCAGCAGTCAGAGTTTATAAGATAGAAGTGAAAGTCACGTTTCCACAGCAAGGCTGCAATAGTTACACAGTACAGGAAAGGGGAAAGCACCAACTCCTCAATAGTTACTGTATATAGATCTTCTCCTTGCTTACAAAACCTTTCCCCACGTCTTCACTCCAGAAGCCTAAAGTGCATTCAGAGATGGTAAATTCTATAGATGTGAATCGGAACCAGAATCGAGTCGGATTTCAGTTCCGATTCACATCTCTAGTAAATTCCACTCACTTTATCCACTGTTTCTCCTTTGACTCAGTAGACCATGGTTCTCATCATCTTAGCATAAAATATGTCTCATTAGATACTTCAGTGGCTACTCACTGGACACAGTCATTCTCTCTCTATAACCCTCCAGACATTTCCTTTTAACTTTCACCCAAGCAATAGCAAAAGATTTCTCACCACCGACTGTGGGATCTCCATCTCAGGAAGAGTCCCCTGGTTATTTCCCCCAAGGAGATATCCCTACTACATCGGAGGGAAAACCCCTGCAGGGCCCTCTCAGAAGAACGCACTCCCCCACCAAATCCTAACCCGGCATTTTATATGGAAATGCTCTTTCCATCCTTCTTAAAGGAGAACCTAACCTAAACCTACCCCATAATGGTCTTTTAACCACTCTTCTCATAGTTTACTCCAAGCAAATACATTTTGTAATTTTACCAGAAGGGATGTCGTCCAGTGGCTGCTCAAAATATCAAACCCTCCACTCAGCAGTGACTGGCAGCTTCTGTTCCTCATTCTACAAGTTTAACTTATCATCCAAATGCAGGTCATGTAGGTCTTCCCTGCCCAAAATCCTCTCCATGAGCTAGATTTTAAAAGGGTTGCTCGCGCAAAAATTGCCATGTGAATTTTAAGAAGCCCAGGAAGGGCGTGCGTATGTGCCCAGAATAAGGAAACAGAAAAGGGACAGGACCAAGATTAATGCGCATAACCACAAATTTTGCAAAGGCAACACGTGTGTGCGTGTTACCTGAGAGAGACTCTGTATAGGGTCAGTCTGATACTCTATGTATAGGTACCACTCTAGAGGGGCAACTCTGAATCGGGGATGAGCCAGAGTCTCCGTATGCAGTGTAACAAATGAAGAAAAGAAACATCATCCATCCTTATAAAACAAATCAAGAAATATAAAATCAGTAGCAGTAAAGCCATGCTAACAAAAAGAACAGATTATTTCAAAACAGCGGATGAAGGGAATATCCAATAATTAAAAACTCATAAAAAATTTCTAGATACCAATAAAATATTTCAAAACAGCTGACACAAAGACCCAGTAATGAAAAATAAGGATAAAAAAATGATTTACTCTGCATACCTGGGAACATTTGATATCCAGGTGTCCTGAGATTGTTTTGAATTAGCAGGAGGAAGGGTGGTTTGCTTGGAACTTTCTCCTCTCTGTCACACACAAGCTCTCTCTCTCACTTATATAGGCTCTTAATCACACATTTACACACATGCTGTCTTTTCACACTTACACACATACAGGCTTTCAATCACGCACTTACATATATGCTGTCTCTTTATCTCAGATACATAGACTAATTCACACACTTACACACATGCTAAGAACATAAGAAATTGCCATGCTGGGTCAGACCAAGGGTCCATCAAGCCCTGCATCCTGTTTCCAATCCAGGCCATAAGAACCTAGCAAGTACCCAAAAACTAAGAACATCCCATGCTACTGATGCAATTAATAGCAGTGGCTATTCCCTAAGTAAACTTGATTAATAGCCATTAATGGAAACTTATCCAAACCTTTTTTGAACCCAGCTACACTAACTGCACTAACCACATCCTCTGTTCTCTCTATTTAACTCACTCACATACTCTCTCTCTTACTTATACACAAAGGTTCTTAATCATACATACACATGATCTCTCTCACTTACACATACAGGTTCTCAATCATACACTTTCATTCATGATATCTGTCACACACAAAGGATCTCAATCACACACACATACTCTCTTTCATACAAATAGGTTTTCAATCACACACTTACACATACAGGCTCTCAATCACTCACTTACATACATGCTGTCACACACACATACGATTTCAAACACACACTCACTCCCCCACCAAACTAGCGACAGTGACAGCCTCCTCCACTTCCAGTCCTCGCGGTCTCGAGAAAAGACTCCCATTTGCCGCGGGGGTGTTGTGGGAACTCAAGTAGCGGACCCATCTCTGGTGGTAATGTGTGCCCCTGGGCCATGATGCAGCTGCAGAGGAGCTCCAGCAAGCGCCAAGGCAGGTGAGAGGCATCCGAGTGTAGGCTGGTGATGATGGACCTTGACCACCGCCACACCTGTGCACAGTAGAGAGACCCAAACAATGCAATGTTTGGTCTCATGAGTGGTCCTCCGACTACTCCTAGCCCTTTCGGACCTGCTGCACGGAGCAACTGCAACAGAGCGAACGTGGTCGAAGGAAGAAAACATCAAGACGAAGACTGGATACGTGAGGGCTTCATGGGTACTTGATTGAAGATAGACGAAGACGAAGACTTGTATTGCTTGGAAAGTACTGGGCAGGTACTGTCACATCACGCGCCCTACTCAGTCGATGAGAGCTGGTTGCGGGCCATGCCAGCCAGAGTGCCCTACACAGCCAGTCAGGTCTGGTCACAGATCACGCTAGTGATTCCCCGCTCAGGTAATTGAAGAATGAGAGACGAGACTCAGGTTGGTTGGAGAAGGTGAGACGAGGCAGGGCTCAGATAGGTTGAAGAAGGTGGTCTGAGGCATGACTCATAATTAAAAGGACGACTCCGGAAGGCTGAAGAAAAGGTCTGAAAAGACTTTGAATTGGTAGAAAATAGGAGGACTCCGAAAGAGTCACAATGTCCACAATGCTGTCAAGGTGACCACGCTACTCACCTTACACAGCCAAGCCTGGCTGGTCGCGGACCACGCTGATGGTTCCCAATATAGACTGTTAGACGATTTGAACAAAGACTCCGATGAGACCTGCTCCGAGGGGCGCCTTCCACAGCCAATCAAAGGCCAGGCACAGACCCCACCGTCGGGACAAGTTTAAGGGTAGATTTCATTCGTGATAATGGAGGCAGATGCAATAGACTCCGAAGGTCTGGCAGGATATAGGAGAAGAAAGAAAGCTTGGAGATGGGACTCGGAGCCAGGATCACCGAGGCGGGACTCGGTGAAGGAACACTGAGACGGGACTCAGTGCAAGGAGGATTGAAAGCTTCAGGAGGTTGTGCTGCCAAGGACATGAAGATCAAATACATGAAGACTGGATCTGAAGAGACCTCTGAAGAAGAAGATTAAGTTATGTGAAGACATATGACGAAAATCAGGATGTGAAGACATCAGGAGATGAAGGTCATGTTACGTGAAGACATCGGGAGATGAAGGTCAGTTACGTGAAGACATCTGGAACACAGAAGCTTGACGAGATAGGAGACTAAAGAACGAAAACTATCTAGACTAAGACACAGGATCCCACATGGAACGAAACCCTTGAGAAGCTGGAAGATGAAAGTCCTAAGGAGGACTGGCTCCTTGCAAAGGCCAGGTTGAAGTGAAGACTGGAGCTTTTTATACTGAAGAGAAGGCGACTCCCTGATGACATCTTTGATGCACCATCTCCCTCGCTGTCCCTTTAAGAAGGAAGAAGAGGTGCGGCTTCGCCCCCAGGAGAGGGGGCAGGACCACGGACAGTGGCCCTGCTGCAATGCAGAACTGCAGGGCCGGGCCGCAAATCAGACCCCGATGTGGCAGTCAGCTTCCCTGCCATGAAGGATTGACCAGAGGTGGCTTCCAGCGCAGGAAAGGTCGGTGCTGAGGGCCTTCTTCACCCAAGGGACCGCAGGTAAGGTCGGCAGGCTCCTGGATGCAAGGAAGTGCCCCCAGCGGCTCCTGTCACTCGGGAAGCCTGTCGGCGGCCTCCATGCCGACAGGCCTCCATGCCGCATTAAAAATATAAACACAGCCCCCAGCCACGAGGAGAAGGTGCCAGCAGCCTCCAGGCTGCTTAGAGTGAAGAAGTGCGGCACCTGCCACTTGTAAAGCATGTCGGCGGCTTCCTGGCCGCATTGTTGGCAACAGCGTGGCTCTGGCCATGAGGGAAGGCGTCGGCAGCCTCCGGGCCACAAGAAGGGCGCAACGCGGCTCCGACCGCGCGAGAAGCATGGCGGCAGACCCAGCCACAATGGCAAAACATCGGCAGCCTCCGGGCCACAAGAAGAGCGCAACGCGGCTCCGACCGCGCGAGACGCATGGCGGCAGACCCAGCCGCGATGGCAAAACATTGGCAGCCTCCGGGCTGCAGAAGACGGCCGAAAAGGGTGAAGAGACTGCCCATGGGGCAGAATCGTAACAGGGGCTGACGTTGCTCCTCTTTTGCTCCGCACTACGCTGCTCTTCTTCAGGCCAAGCCTTTCTTCTTCAGGCAATGTTGCACACACTGGCATGACCTCTTCTTCCTGCATGCGCGACCGCTGCATACCACTTCCTCTTCCAGGCCGGGGGGGGGGTGGGCGGGAAGAAGACCATGCTGGTGCCGCTGACTCAGCTCTCCTGCCACGTTCTGCCCGAGCTATCAGCATTTTAAGCCCAGGCAGAGGATGAGTTCCTATTTTTCTGGGGCAGGGGGAACAGCTGGGTCAGTGGGGGACCAGGAAGTGTGGCAACACACCTGCATGTGCTTGGCGACACTCTGGTGTGTCGCGATACACTGGTTGAGACCCGCAGCCCTAGAGGAAAGGCAAAATAGAGGAGATATGATAGAGACATTAAAGTATCTCAAAGGTTTCTATCCACAACAGGAGAGCCTTTTTCAATGGAAAGAAGGCTCTAGGATGCGGGAGTCATTAGATGAAGTTGAGAGGGGGGATAGAATCTGGAGTAAACTTAGGAAATATTTCTTTACAGACAGGGTAGTGGATGTATGGACAGCCACTCAGTATAGGTGATAGAGACAAAAATAATATCTGAATTCATGGGATAAATACGAGAAATCTCTAAGGAAGTGATGAGAATTTTTAATTGGACAGATAAGAAGACTGGATTGGCCATATGGTCTTTTTCTGCCATCATGTTTTAATGAATAGCCAAGCCATAAATAGTTTTCTGAAGGTAAGGTAAGATAACTCAAGGAGTAGGAGTAGTGGAATCTTGTTCCATAGATTTGGGGCAAAGCAGCAGAATGCATGGAGTCTTCTACCCAAATTCTGAATCCCTGCTCTCCCACTCTAGTTTCCCCCTACCCTATCCCGTTCTTGAAGTTTCTTAAGTCTCTGGTCTCGATTAAGTCTCCATTCTTCCCCTGCTCTACCTTCCCATCTCTCTCTGAGTTCCATTCTTTCCCATCTCTGTTGCTGGCATGGACCCTTAGGAAGAGGCGGAGTTGGCACAACCTGCAGGGAGGAGCTTCATAGGTCCCCACCATTGGCAGGCAGAGCTGACTGAAGCAGAAGCCCAACTGGAGCTTCACCAATACCAGTGAACGTTCCCCTTAGGTTGAGCTCTCAGGTGCTGGTGCTGGCTGGACTTAAGTGCAGGCCTCTATGAAAGCGAAGATTCATTGCATAGAAGACATTGCAGGCCAGCATGAAGGAATATAGCAGAGTCAGGACAAGCAGGGATCAGAGCAAGCGGCAGACAAAGCAGGGTCAGGAACAGGCTGTGGATAAAGGTTTGCAAAGTTAACTTGGTGTAGTGGCTCAGGCAGTGGCCGGGGCAGACAAAGTTCAGTTGATAATGGGAAGTGGTCAGTGGTAGGCAGAGGTCAAGCAGCATCAGGGTCCAATCCGAGGTCAAGCCAGAAGTCTAATCCAAAGTCATAACCAGAATTCCGATCTGAGGTCAAAGCAAGAAGTTCAAATCCAATAAAATAAGGAACGACAAGAAGAAAGGACAAGGGGCCTCAGAAACAAGGCAAGCCACTGAAGACAGATTAAGGGGAAAATGACCACGAAGACAAAAACTCAGAAGATGAACTAGACTGCCAGGAAATCAGAAACAGGTCACGGGAACTCAGGAACCATTCACAGCGGAATCAGGAACCAGGAGCGCAGAGGCAAAGCACTACTCCAATGGAATCGAACTATTGCTGAGGCACTGGAGAGGTGTCCAAGGCAGGTTTAAACGGTGCAGGTATCTTCACATCATCGGCGGGTGCCTCTCTGGATTTCCCGTCGCTGGCCCTTTAAGTTCAGTGCAGGTACTGCACAAGTGCACTAGGGGAGACGGGTCAGAGTCGACAGCGTCCTGCTACAAATGGAGGAGTATGCAGTCGTGCTTTTGGCAGGCCTGCCAAGCCGAGGAGGGAAGCTGGAGTTGGGCCACCCCTGGGGAAGCCCTGCGGCAGAGGTAAGAGCGGCGACTCATGGGCTGATCTGGTGTACCCTCTGGAAGGAAGACCCAGGATAGAATATCCGCTCAAATGTTCTTTATGGCTGGTTAATATCTTAGCTCGAAGTCAAAACGTGCATAAAACAGAGACCAGCAGGCCTGACGAGCATTCAACCATTGTGCATGATGGAGATATTCCAGATTTTTATGATCGGTGTAAATGGTAATGCAATGTTGAGCTCCTTCGAGCAAGTGCCGCCACTCCTCGAGTGTGAGTTTAATTGCCAGAAGTTCTCTGTCTTGTTTCCACAGTAGAGAATTTTTGTGAAAAGAAGGAGCATGGATGGAGAACACCCTTATCCGAAAGCTGATCAGGACTGCCCCCACCTCCAGGGAGGACGTGTCCACTTCGACTATAAAGAGGCAAGTGGGATCAGGATGATGGAGACAGGGTTTTTGTAGAAAGGCATCCTTCAGTTCTTGGAAGGTGGCAATGGCGGCTGGTGGCCAGACCCCAGTATTAGTCCCCTTATGGGTGAGAGGCATGGGAATGAAATGTTGGTATTAGTTGGCAAAGCCTAGAAATATTTGTAGGGCGTGGAGACAAGTTGGTTGTGGCCAATCTTGGATACTTTTGACCTTATCTGGATCCATGTGGAAGCCCTTGCTAGATACGATGTATCATAGAAAAGGAAGACTTTCCTTTCAAAAAGGCCCTTCTCTAATTTTGCGTAGAGTTTGTTGTCTCACAGTCTCTGGAGTATTACACATTCGCCCTGGCGAGGAGTTCCTTAGAAAAGATGAGAATATCGTCAAGATAAATGATGAGACAGATGTAGAGAAGGGCTATAACTTAAGGAAGGACAGAGAGGACAGAAAAGGGGGAGGAGTAGCTCTTTAAGTCAAAAACAATATCCAAGCAACTGAACCGCAAGGAATTTGGGGTAGAGAAGAAGTATTATGGGCTGTCCTAAAAAAAAAGAGTGTGCATCCATTTTTACTGGAGTGGTTTATAGGCCTCTATCTCAAATGGAAGATCTAGACAGAGATCTGGTCGAAGACATCAAAAAGGTGGGAAAGAAGGGAGAAGTGTTGATTGTTGGAGATTTTAATCTGCCGGATATAGACAAGAGAATCCCTTCTGTGGAATCTACCAGAAGCATCCACCTCCCTCTCTGTGAAGAAATACTTCCTGTCATTGGGTTCTGAGTCTTCCTCCCTGGAGTTTCAAATCGTGACCACTAGTTCTACTGATTTTTTTCCAACGTAAAAGGTTTGTTGTTGACCATGGATCATTAAAACCTTTCAAGTATCTGAAAGTGGAAGGCAGAGTGGGGGCCTGACAGAGCACAGTGAAAGGGGTCTGGCTAGGGGAATAGGGAGACAGGTGGGGCACATACAGTGAATTTCTAGGGAAATTCTGTTCAAAATATTTAAAGCTCTGCATCTTTGAGTAATTACTTTTCTGTATTACATTTTAAATTAATTATTCAAAGACTGTGATGTATGTTGTGTTATTCTGACCATTATAAAGTTTGCCGACTTTTGGAGAATTTTACATTTTTGTGCACAGATTTCCCCCAGGATAAAAATTTGCAGTGCTGCCTTTTCATGGGTAGGGCTGATGCTGCGTGAGCTCGGAGTGTTTGGGCTGTTTTGGTAGGGCAGGCTTGCTAGATAGGAGCTACGGTAAGTGTTTTGGTTTCTTTAAGCCGGTTTTATCTTCCTTCACGGGGTATGTGGTAGCGGAGGGAATGTGTGCTGCTATTACGGAGGAGCCACCAGAACTGGAATATTATTTTTTTCTGTGGTGAGTAGTAGAAAGGGCAGATGACTCTCCCTTGTGACTCTCTCTTCCTCCCTCTAGCTTTAGCAAACGTCTCCAAGGGAAAAAAGCTTCCATCATTGTTTGCTGAGAGCACACATGAATGAGCAGGCTAATGTTTCTGTGCAGCTGGTGCAGACTCCTGAAATCTCTGTTCACAGCAGCAGGCCAGAGCCTTGCCCTCTTCTGCCTGAGCTTTATGACTGAACTGAGGTTTTTTTCAGATGCCAATGACTTCATCTGATATAATAACTCAGCTAGGAATAGAGGGGTGGCATGGGATAACGCGCCGTGGCTCTCGTTAGCCCTAATTCATTAAAGCACAATAGTGCAGTCAACAAGCATCAGACCTTAGTAGAGAGAGACACAGAAAATCAAGAGAACCAGATTTCCCTGTCTCCTGACCGCTCTTCTGACCTGTCCCAAACTGGCTTGGTCTACATGCGTTATTCGGAGAGATGTAAACAGATGACAGGGCTAATGGGCTCACAGCCCTTTTTTGGAGCCTTCCTCAGGATAGGGCTTCTTTGTCCTTACTGTACAGTAATGTTTGTCCATCTAGGAAACGGAAGACACTCATTTAGGGGTAAATATCCAAACACTGCTTAGTCTGATTTGTTGGACTTGTCAAGCTAAGTGGCTGCTGCTGAATATCTGGCAATACCACTGAGCCGTGTAAGAGACTTATGTGGCTATAAACAGTCAGCCTTTTAGAGAGTGGGCAGGCAGAGGACGGAGCTACCCATCCAACTAATCCTGGGATTCATCATTCCGCTATAGTAATTATAATTGGAGAGGAACGATGAGTCGCGAAAATAAAAAGGGGAGCGACAGTGTGTAGCCAGCCACATTGTGGTGCTGCGTTTTCTCTCGCCGCACACTATCGCCCCCATAGTGCCCCTGCAAAAGGGGTAAGTTAAAGATTATCACCCGCAGGGCAAGCGGCCCCAAACACCACCCTAACCCCTCCCTTTTCCCTCACTTAAATTTTATCAGCGCGATGCAGTAGTTATCACGTTTAGATAAATGACCCTGAAACTTAGCTGGATAAATAGCTACATTGTGCCTTATCTGTTTAAGTTAACCAGATAAATGAGACGTGGTCCTTAGCAGATCTGACGTTAGCCGGATAAACTTATGCAGGTAACTTTCATACTTATCGTTGTGCTGCTGAATATCCCGTGTAAGTTAACTGGATAAGTCTCCTCTGGCTAACTTACAGCGCCACATATATTTTAATATTGGCCACTCAGTACAGTTCTTTTTTTTTTTTTTTTTAACAGAATTGCTGTTTTTCTTCAAGACAGTACCATCTAGACATAATGAAAGGACATTCTTAAAGCAATCCAGCCATGTTAAATTGGTGAATGCCCCTCCCTATCTGAAGCTTGCCCTCCCTCTGGTTGGGTTTTCCATGGTTCACATCCTTCATTAGAGGGACTGAGGAAGCACTCCTGAGTGAAGTGGCACAGCGCATGCCAGGCACATGGGGAGGCCGTTTAGTGGACAAGTTATCCGGCTAATGTGAAAGTTACTTTTTCTTATCTGTTTGCTTCAGTAAAACCTCATCGATTGCAGTTCCTTCACTGTGTAAAATTGATTATTGTTACCGAGTCCCTAATCACTGCACGCACTGAGGTAGTTTTACGCGTGCCATCCGCGGTAGACCCACGGCACGGCCCCCTCACCTTTCTACAGTGACTCCAGCCTCTGGTTCCTCCTCGCTGGCGGCGGTGGGCCGTCAGCTTCGTCCTCGGGCCTCCCCCGGTGCCTCCGGCTCTGCCACAGTCCCCGGCGTTCCCGGCCCTGCTTCCACTTCTCGTCGGGCCTCTCCGCGTGGCCCTCTCCGTGCTACTCTCGCCGCGCCCCTCCCTAGGCACGCGCGCACCATTGATTCTTAAGAAGGGACCGCGGCGGGAACTTGGCCGCGGCTTCGGATGATGACGTCAACCTAACCATAGTATTTAAGCTCAGGCTCCACTCCCTATCATTGCCTTTGCAACAGGTCTCCTTGCTGGTCGAGTACTCGTTGCTTTCTAGAGATTCGTCTCATCCCTGCGTTCCTGTCTCTTCGTTCCTACCCTGCTTATGCTTCGGATTGACTACACGGACTGACTTTGCTTTGCCTGACCTCGCCATTGATTATCTCCAGACCCAGACCTCTGCTTCACCTGACTACGCTACTGCCTATCTCCAGACCCAGACCTCTGCTTCACCTGACTACACTACTGCTTGTCTTCAGACCCAGACCTCTGCTTCACCTGACTACTCTACTGCCTATCTCCACTAAGAGTATATAAACCTACCAGAGAACTTAGATCTGCGGCAAAAAACTTATTAGAAATTCCATCAATTAAAAAGGCTGCTTTAAGTATTACCAGGCAAAGAGCCTTTTCAGTGGCCGGCCCCATTCTGTGGAATTCATTGCCTGACCCCCTAAGACAAATTTCCAGCAGAAATTAATTCAAGAAAGCGTTAAAAACCTATTTATTTATGGAAGCATTCGGGAAGATCGATCACACTCAGTAGTCACTAGCCCAGCTTCATATATGGGTACTTAAACTTCAATTAATATCAGGAGATTACCATCTTGATAGTTATGTTTGTGTATATCTCTTCTTTTCTTTCTATACTTTTATTTAAAATAACAGTTAATTATTTTAATGTTCTTCTTTTGTTATAATTTTTAAAATATTTTATTTATATTGATCATGAAGTAGATTGTATTTTTATTCTAACTTTGTTTTATTATTTTTATCTTATTTGAATTTTTATGTTACTACCATTGTAAACCGCTTTGGTCAATCTTGTACTGGTAAAACGGTATATAAATATTTTAAATAAATAAATAAATCTCCAGGCCCAGACCTTTGCTTCGTCCAACTACGCATTGCCTATCTCCAGACCCAGAACTTCACCTTGGCCTACTTTTGCTCGAGTGCCCCCTGTCTGCCTTTGTTTCATTGGTGCCCGAGTTTCCAGAACCTTACCCAGTCCAGAGTAGGACTACTCCATCCTTCGCCTGCTGTCTCTGGGCTGAACCATCTTGTCTTGCTATTCTATCTCGAGGCCCACCTAAGTCCTGCTGGCCCCGGCACCCAAAGGCTCAACCCACAGGGAACAAGGGCTGTTATAGGTGAAGCTCCAACGGCCTCTGCCTATCAGCCCACTCTACCTGCCAATGGTGGGTCCTTACCTACGAGTTGTGTCAACCCCACCTCGGCCCAAGAGTCCATCTCCGGCGCAACAGGTAGCAAAGCACACAGGAGATAGATTAGATTTGTTTTCCTGTTCCAAGTGCAGAAAATTGCAGCCAAATTTCATCTTGAACTCTGGGAAAAAGTGAGGTTATGCTTTGCCCCTCCTCTCTGCACTTGCAGAACCTGCATTGAGATGTGAGAGAGGGTTGCACATGCACTGGTATGCATACTAAAAGCAGCTGCAGAGCGCACGGACACACGCTGTGTTTTCAAACAGTTATTTGGTTATCCTATAGTTATCTGGCTAATTATAAGATAGCCAAGTAAATTCAGTAGTGTGGTTGTACTGCTGAATATCACAGCCAAGTTAGCTGGATATTGGCTGAATAGTGACCTCAGAGTAAATGATGGCAGATAAACACCAAAAAGACCCATCTAGTCTGTCCAGCAGCAATTTCATGCACACTTGGCTTAGCCAGATAAGTAGTGGTTTCTTTCACACTTATCCAGCTCTCTTACTTAGCTAGATAAGTCTGAAAAGTGTTACTTATCCAAATATTAGCTGGGTAAATGTTGCATCAGATATGCCAGGGAGGAAACGTTTCTAGATGAAATAAAAGATTGCTTCATGGAGCAGCTGGTCCAGGACTTGATGAGAGGGGGTGCTATTTTAGACCTAATCCTAAGTGGAACATAAGATTTGGTGGACGATGTCATGGTAAAGTGGCAATAGTGATCCTTAAATGATCATCTCTTATTAGTACTGGGTTGCCTAATTTGTTAGCTTCACTAATTTCTGTTAGCATTTCATCTTCCATCTGTTCATTTTGGCCAAGTGAACAGTAGTGTACCCCCACTGCTATACTCTTCCCCATCACACATGGAATTTCCACCCATAAAGATTATACTGTGCATTTAGTCTTCTGCAGGATCTTTATATCCTGTTTGGATTTTATGCCATCCCGAACATAAAGTGCTACCCCTCCACCAATCTGATCTATCAATTCGATATAATTTGTATCTTAGTATCAGTGTCCCATTGATTATCCTCCTTCCACCAGGTCTCTGAGATACTAATTATGTCAATTTCATCTTTCACTGCTATACATTCTAACTCTCCCATCTTCTTAGACTTGTGGCATTGGAATTCAGACATTTCAAGAAACATTTTTTATTTGCATATACAACTTTCCTAGCAATTGACAAGATTAATTTGGAATCTTAACTTAATCTGTTCTTTACTTATAGGCACATGTGCTACTTTTGCATTTATTGGAACCTCTTTGTTGGGTTGCCATTTTTCATTAGTATCCTTCAAAGATACCTCCCTCCGAACCATGTGCTGCTGAGCGACTGTCAGCTTTCCCCCTTGTTCTAGTTTAAAAGCTGCTCTGTCTCCTTTTTAAAGGTTAGCGCCAGCAGTCTGGTTCCACCATGGTTAAGGGAGAGCCCGTCCCTTTGGAAAAGACTCCCCCTTCCCCAAAAGGTTCCCCAGGTCCTTACAAAAATGAATTCTTCTTCCTTGCACCATCGTCTCATCCACGCATTGAGACTCCGAAGCTCTGCCTGCCTCTGTGTTTCCACATGTGGAACAAGGAACTTTCAGAGAATGCTAACGGGAGGCCCTGGATTTCAAATTTCTACCTTTGGCTTCCAGTATCTCCCTCCTACACCTTCCTATGTCTTTGGTGCCCACATGTACCATGACAGCCAGCTCCTCCCCAGCACTGTCTAAAATCCTATCTAGTTCCTGCTACACCAAGATGCAGCTCTCCATCCAGGTGGCCTTGCTCCTCCAAGGCAGCACAGGGGCTACCAGAATGGAGTTATGACTTGGCTATTAAATCCCTGAAGGTCTCCTCTCTATACCTGTCTGTCTCAGCAACTCTCGATCTACCACTCTAGATTCCAGAGATCGGACTTGTTCTCTATGAGCCAGGTTTTTTTGCATCGAGCACATGCATATAACCTTTCACCAAGTGGTAGATAATCATACATGTGGCACTGGAAGGCCCCTATCTTGCTGCTGGATTGCTGTCAGCATCTTAATATTGTTGAGTTCTTAGTTAATTTATGCTGCTAAAGGAGTAGAAATACATTAAAGTTCTTTAAATTTATGTGGTGAATTTAATATTAATTTAGCAATGATCTGCAAGGAGACAATAATTAATCTATTGATAAATGCTCGGTCACGCCCTTGTTTTAGATAAAACCTCGATTGACTTATGGTGTGAAAATGTCTCTTATCCTCTTGTATAGGATAAGAGTCTACAAATCAAAGAATGTGCTTAGGGATGGGTGGGAGGCAGGGACAGAGACACACTTAAAATTATATTCCTATCCTTTCTTTTAGTCAGGCACACACACTTAGAGGAGGAGAGAGGCAGTGATATGGTCACTTTAATGGAAGAGGGAGTAGTATTACAGTCACATTACAGGAGGGAGAGGGGCAGGGTTACAGTCACTTTAGAGGAGAGAAGGGGAGTGGAGGGGCAGTGTTATGGTCTCTAGGGGAAGGGTTACGCATGCCGCCCGCGGCAGACCCACGGCGCGGCCCCCTCACCTTCTCACACAGACTCCAGCTCCTGGTTCCTCCTCGCTAGCGGTGGTGCACCGCCGGCTCCGACCTCGGGCCGCCCCCGGTGCCCCGGCTCTGCCTTGGTCCCTAGTACTGCAGCTCAAGATGCCATTGCTTGTCAGGCCTCTCTGCGTGGTCCACGGAGAGACGCCACTACCCGCGCTGAGCCCCTCCCTAGGCGCGCACGCATCTCTGATCCTTATGAAGGGCCCACGGCGGGAACCTGGCCGCGGCCCCGGATGATGACGTCAAACTCTTCAGTGTATTTAAGTTCAGGCCTCGCTCCATAGCGTTGCCTTTGCAACAGGTCTCCTCGCTATCCGAGTACTCGTTGCTACTAGAGAATCCTCTCTAATCTTCGTTCCTGACGACCTGTGTTGTTCCCGATTCCTGTCTTCTTCGTTCCTTCCCTGTCTATGTGTTGGACTGACTCTACGGATATCGACTTTGCTCTGTTTTGACTACGTTACAGCCTATCTCCAGACCCAGACCTCCGCTACACCTGACTACCGCTATTGACTTCTCCGTAATCAAACCATTGCCTGGATTGACTATCACTATTGACTTCTCCGTGATCAGACCATTGCCTGGATTGACTAACGTTATTGATTTCCTCAGAGATCTGAACTCAGCATTGCTTACCATGACCTCTGCTTTGCCGCTGGCCCTGATCCTAGCCTGTCATTGACGCCTCCTCTGCCTACTCCCTGGACGTGGACTTATTAGGCTCCGGTCTATCTTTGCTCGAGTGCCTCCAGCTAATCTCTATTCCATTGGCGCCCAAGTTCCAGAACCGAACCCAGTCCAGGATAGGACTACGCCACCTATCGTCTGCTGTCTCTGGGCTTAACCAACCTCGAAGCCACCTAAGTCCTGCCGGCCCCAGCACCCAAAGGCTCAACCCGTGGGGAACGAGGGCTGGTATAGGTGAAGCTCCAGCGGCCTCTACCTTCAGCCCACTCCACCTACAGATGGTGGGGACCCGTAGGGCCTCACCTATGGGTTGCGTCAACCCCACCTCAGCCCAAGGGTCCACCTCTGATGCAACAGGAAGTATTGTAGGTGGGTATGTAAGGAAGTGTAAAATTCCACAGAATTTTACTGTGGGACGACAGGTGTCTAGTTGGGTGTAACACTCTATAGGGCTATATTATGGGTGGATGAGCTGTATGGCTGGAATTTAACTGACTGCTTCAATTTAATAGTCATAAGAACATAAGAACATGCCATACTGGGTCAGACCAAGGGTCTACCAAACCCAGCATCCTGTTTCCAACAGTGGCCAATCCAGGCCTTAAGAACCTGGCAAGTACCCAAAAACTAAGTCTATCCCATGCCACTGTTACTAGTAATAGCAGTGGCTATTTTCTAAGTCAACTTAATTAATAGCAGGTAATGGACTTCTCCTCCAAGAACTTATCCAATCCTTTTTTAAACACAGCTATACTAACTGCACAAACCACATCCTCTGGCAACAAATTCCAGAGTTTAATTGTGCGTTGAGTGAAAAAGAACTTTCTCAGATTAGTTTTAAATGTGCCACATGCTAACTTCATGGAGTGCCCCCTAGTCATTCTATTATCCGAAAGAGTAAATAACCGATTCACATCTACCCGTTCTAGACCTCTCATGATCTTAAAGACCTCTATCATATCCCCCCTCAGCCATCTCTTCTCCAAGCTGAAAAGTCCTAACCTCTTTAGTCTTTCCTCATAGGGGAGCTGTTCCTTCCCCTTTATCATTTTGGTTGCCCTTCTCTGTACCTTCTCCATCACAATTATATCTTTTTTTGAGATGCGGTGACCAGAATTGTACACAGTATTCAAGGTGGGGTCTCACCATGGAGCGATACAGAGCTGTAATGTTTGGGAGTAGGTGACCGGCTCATAGGGCGATTATTAGGGGTGGGTGAACGTAACACTGCATAGTGCTGTATGGTTGAGGGCTACTGACTGGTTGGGTGTAGTACTGCATAGAGTTGTATTATGAAGAAGTGAGGTAGGGAGTTGGTTAGGTATAACATTCCATAGTGCTATAAATGGGGGTGAGACTAAAACCATATAGTGCTGAATTGTGGAGGGTAACTGTAATACATTAGTGTCCTCCATCTTCCTTCCTCGCTATCTTTCTTTTTTAATTCCAGGTCATTCAGAAGCAGGGCTGGGACCTGGCACCATGGGCTGCTATTCACAATTATCTAGGGATTCCTCCTCCACTTTAACAGGCCCTCCCACTGCTCCCAGCCCTGGGGCTCCTTCTGGAACCCTGTATCATGGGCTTTATCTCCAGTCCCAGGGGACCCCCTTATCAATGACCATGACTCCCTTCCCAGCCACCCCAGCCCAGGCTCTTCTTTACACTTCCTTTTACCCTGCCTCTGTATGACTCACCCACCACCTTTATCTCCCAAGCATCGGGAACAGCAGCCCGGTGCCCACTCCTCCTCCTCTGTCTTGGATAAGTGTGGCTAAGCATTTTGCATTTTACTTTGCCAACATGTGTAAAATTTCCATGCCAAGAAAGTGATGTGACTCTAAATTTAGGGAGGACGAGGAGGCTTGATGCAGAGAACCAGAAAGCAGCTCATAGAGTGACTTCACGCTCATTGCTCTGCAAGGGGTGCCATGCTCCATCGCAAAGCATTCTGGGATTGCTTGTTCGCCGGAGAACTCAAGTAACTTGTGTTTTTCTGAAGTAGAGAGATTGTGTGTATACTGCTGCAAGGTTTGCACAAACTTTGCAAAAGATAGGAGAGAGCCGTGACTGCATGGAGTTCTCCCTTCAGGACTAGGCAGTCAGCTATCAGAGTTATCATTCTGTGGAAATAAATGTACAGGCCCAAGTGCTCACTTTCCACCATTCAACTCAAATGTAGAGACTCAGCTAAAGTAGACAGATGATGAACTCTTGGCATTGGCTAAGCAGAGGCAGTGCTGAGAGCAGGATGGTCCCTTCATGGCCTACTGGCCGAGAGTGAGAAGCTGTACAATTTTGGGGACAGGTTAACGCCCTGCCACACAACCCCACTGGGGAGATAACCATTGCCAAACCAGGAGAACTTTAAAAAGTCACAACATAAAGCTTTTGTATATCAGTGAGAGCTCAAAGGTGAAGTACATATCACACACACGGAGTATTCTGCGTGCACACACTAACACACGGAGTACACTGCGTGCACACACACAACAGAAATGTTAAAGTGTTGCTCGAGCTACGAAGCCGTATACGTGAGTATGTGGGCCAGACATGAGCGGTGTGTGTTTTAAAAGCCGGTAGTTACCCACATATATACGCGTGCACGAGTAAGAGAAGAGGAGAAGAATAAGGCCGGAGTTGGGGGCGGGGAATGGGTGCTGTTATGCGCATTACTCCATATTTTAAACGAGGCCACAGCGCACAGTGGATTGTTAGCCGCGTAACTTTACTGCCTGTCCTGATGAGCAGCAAGTCTGCAGGTCTCGTGTTTACATGACAGGATGCGGATTCCGGGTCAACTAGGGAGCGTGCAGTATGAAGAACCAGAGGGGTCTGGATGACCTCAAGATTGACTGGGCAAACGGACTAATTGGAAAAAGTAAGAATGTCCCTCACGTGATCGTGCTTTAAAATCCGCTCACATATTCGCATTAAAGCCAGCAAAATAGGTTTGCTCGAGTAACCTCTTAAAATTAGGAGCAAACCACGCAATAGGTGAAATTTAAATCATACGTGCGGAAGTGTGCGCATGATTTAAAATTCAAGTGCATCTCCGCTTGCACACCCATACGTACGTGTATGAGCACACACGCGCTCATTTTAAAATTAGCCTGACAGAGTATTCTGCACACCCGCACACACACAGAGTATTCTGCACAAATACAAACTCACACACACACATAGTATCGTATATACACACACACACACAGAGTATTCTGCACAAATACAAACTCACACACATAGTATCGTATATACACACACACACACACACAGAGTATTCTGCACAAATACAAATGCGCACAAACACACATAGTATCGTATATACACATGCACACACACACACAAACACAGAGTATTCTGCACAAATAGAAGCGAGCACACACACACACACACACACAGAGTATTCTGCACAAATACAAGCGTGCACACACACACACACACACACACAGACAGTATTCTGCACAAATACAAGCGCGCACATGAACATAGTATCGTACATACACACTTGCCAGATTCTTATGGCCTGGATTGGCCACTGTTGGAAACAGGATGCTGGGCTTGATGGACCCTTGGTCTGACCCAGTATGGCATTTTCTTATGTAAATACAAGTGTGCACACACACACACAGTATCGTATATACACACACACACAGTATTCTGCACAAATACAAGCGCGCGCACACACATAGTATCGTATATACACACACAAACAATATTCTGCACAAATACAAGCTCGCGCACACACATAGTAACGTATATACACACACAAACAATATTCTGCACAAATACAAGCTCGCGCACACACATAGTATCGTATATACACACACAATATTCTGCTCAAATACAAGCGCGAACACAACATAGTATTGTATACACACACACACACACACACAGTATTGTATATACACACACACAGTATTCTGCACAAATACAAGCGCGCGCACACACAGTATCATATATACACACACAAACAATATTCTGCACAAATACAAGCTCGCGCACACACATAGTATCGTATATACACACACACAATATTCTGCACAAATACAAGCGCGAACACAACATAGTATTGTATACACACACACACACACAGTATTGTATATACACACACTCACACACATATTATTGTATATACACACACTCACACAGTATTCTGCACAAATACAAGCACGCACACACACACACACACACAGTATCGTATATACACACACACACACAATATTCTGCACAAATACAAGTGTGCACACATACACACAGTATCGTATACACACACACACACATTATTCTGCACAAACACATACACACAAAGTATTCTATGCACACACACATGGAGCATGCTGTACACATACAGACTTCTTCCACTTTTCCAGATATTCACCAGTAGGACGTAAGATACTTGCAAGCACAGGCAGGAATCTCTGCAGCAAACAGAGAAACTGTGCACAAACGCTACAAAAGAGAAACAGGGGAAAGTATGTAAAAGCTGAGGCTTCCTGCCCACCCCCAGGGTGGCACCCCAAGGTCAGAGAGAAACCAAGCACCTCTATGGAGTCCTGACTGTCCAGCGAGGTCTGCCTGACAGGTCTCCTCACCAGACACGTCCTGGTCTGCCCCAAAGAATACAGTGCTGGGCTGGATCGCACGTCTGTCCACTCCACCTGCAAGGTCGTATCCACAGCCACTGTAAGAAAGCAGATGAGAGTCAGAAACTTGGGGCAGTCCCTGCCGGTTGCCAAAACAGATCCCAGCTCATACAACACCACCACACACTGAACATGGCTTTTTCTCATCCATGCGTATAAATCAGAGCAGCTACTTCCAGGCTAAAGGAGCAGGGCCCTGGACATGTGACGCCAAGGAATCAAAGGCTCCTGAACGCCAGAGAAACATGATAGCAGAAAAGATGATAGAGGATATCTCATCTGCCCATCCACACCAACTGCTCAGCGCTATGAGCCCTACCACTCCCTACAGATCCCCATGCTTGAATTCATATTCTGGGAGGTTACGCCATCCATCTACCATGCTCTTTGTAAAGGAATATCTCCTTAGAATACTCCTACTCTTTCACCCTCCTGCTATGTCTCCTTATTCCACAGCCTCCTTTCTATTGAACGAGACCTGCCTCCTGTGCCCCTTGCAGGTATTTAAATGTCTCTATCATATCTCCCCTAGCTCACCTTTCTGCTAGGGTATGCAGGTTTACATCTTTAAGTCTATGTTTTAGAATGAAGACCACTGACCATGTTAGTAGCCTCCCTCTGGACAGACTCCATCCTGTTTATATCCTTTCGAAGGTGCGCTCTCCAGAATCTTACAAAGTATTTCAAGTGAGGCCTCACCAGGGACCTATACAGGGGCAATATCACCTCCCTTTTTTTTCTGTCGACTTTTCCTCTCTATGCAGCTGAGCATCTTTCTGGCTTATGCTATCACCTTATCCACCTGTTTGGCTATCTTGAGATAATCAGATACAATCATTTCCAGATCCTGCTTTTGGTTCATGTCTGGAAGAATTTCGTCCCTATATTGTACCGCTCCCTTGGGTTTTTGTAACTTAAATGCATTACTCGGCATTTTGTAGCATTAAATCTTAGCTGCCAGACCTTAGACCATTCCTCGAGCTTTGCTAGATCCCTCATGTTTTCCACTCCTTCCGGGCTGTCTATCACCCTATTGTAGATTTTGGTATCATCAGCATAAGAAAAAAGGAGAAATTACTCCTTACCTGATACTTTCCTTTTCTTTAATGAGGACAGGTTAATCCACTCCAGTGGGTTATGCACCTCTACCAGCAGATGGAGACAGAGCAAAGCTGACATCACGGTATATATACCCCTGCAATGACATCAGCCTGCCAAGATTCTCTGCAAAAGCCAAACTGCGCACCACTAAACAATACATGATCATAACTATTACCAGAGAACCATTCCAACACTCAGTTAACAGGAAAACATTGAGTTCAGACAAGGAGTGTAATATCACTAATCTAGGGGCTGGATTTGGCACTTACCAGTAATCGCCGGAGTTGCAGCCACTCAGGACGACAATATCACCACCATCTGGCAGCCAAGTGTGGGAAGGTGGATTAACCTGTCTTCATTAACGAAAAGGAAAGTATCAGGTAAGGAGTAATTTCTCGTTTGTTAGCATTCAGACAGATTAATTCACAACCAGTGGGATGTACCAAAGTTACTCCTGAACAGAGCAGGAGGCTGCCCACGGTTCAATCAGTATTGCATACACGAAGGCTGCGTCCTCCTGAGCCTGCACATCCAAGTGGTAGTGCCTGGAAAAGGTGTGTAACGAGAACCACATCACAGCTCAGCAAATCTCGACGGGAAACAACAATCTAATATCTGCCCATGACACTGCTTGAGCCCTAGTGGAACGAGCTCTAACCTGACTAGGCAACAGCTGCTCAGTATCCACATATGTGGCCGTAATAAGCTCCTTAACCCTGTGGACTATTGTAGCCCGTGATGCCGGCTCACCTTGTTTACCCCCCAACGAGGAGTATAAACAGCCGGTCCAACTTCCTGAGAGGTTTAGAAATCTCCAAATACCTCATGATCCATAACAGAAGATATTCATCCACATCTTTCTCCTTGTCCAGTGTCAGCAAGAAAATTGATTGATTGAAAATCCGAGAGCACCTTCGGCAAAAAAGATGGAACAGTTCACAACTGGACCACCCCTAGAGTCACTTGCAGGAATGGTTCCTGGCAAGGTAGAGCCAACAATTTGGAAACACTATGTGCAGAACACTGTCCTCTAGTATGTAACCTCAAGGAGAGGCTATACATTGGTCGAAAGGTGGGACCCTCCAGAAAATCCAGAACCAGAGTAAGACTCCACAGGGGCACTGGCAACCTCAAAGAGGGACGAAGATGCTACATCCTTTTCAAGAACCAGGCTACATCCAGATGGCCTGACAAGGGTTCACCATTCACGTGACCTCAGAAACAGGCAAGAACCATCACCTGTACTTTAAGGAATTAAGGGCCAAGCTCTTAAATAATCCATCCTGCAAAAAATCCAAATTGAGTGGGATTTTAACTGAATGAGGATGAACCCCTCATTCCTCTCACCAAGCCTCAAACATGCACCAAACCTGAACATAGGCTAAAGAAGTGGAGAACTTTCATGCTTGAAGCAAGGCAGAAATCACAGCAGTGGACTATCCATGCTTCAGCAACCGAGCCCTCTCAAAAGCCATACCGTAAGACAAAAATCAAATCAGATCTTCGAGAAGAATAGGCCCCTTCCATAGGTGATCCCTGTGGACCAGTAATTGGAGAAGACAGTCCACCAGAAGCCTCCACAGATCTCCATATCATGGCCTCCTGGGCCAATCTGGCACCACCAGAAGAACCAACTCCATGTGTGTCTCTCGAACCTCCGAATCATTCTGCCCAACATGGGCCACAGGAAAAGCCATATAGAAGTTTGCTTTCTAGCCACTCCTGCACGAGGGCATCAATGCCAAAAACTTCATATCTCTCCCAGAACTGAAGAAGCAAAGAACCTTCACATTTATTTATTTATTTATTTAAACCTTTTTATACCGACATTCAAGATGGGTATCTTATATTGGTTTATATTGAACAAGGGAAAGAGAACTTTAACATTAAATGTAGCTGGGAGGCTACAGGAGGAGGTGGGAGAAGAGATGAGAGATAAGTTACATTGAACGAGGGTTACTGAACTTGGAGCAGGAAGTGAAATGGAGAGGAAAAGTTGCATAATAATAAATATAAGAATACGCTGGATAATATATATAAGCTATATGCTTATATATATAGGTTACCCTATATATATATATATATATATATATATGCATATATATATATAAGCATATATATATATATATATATATATATATAAGCATATAGCTTATATACATGGTTACCCTATATATACCCATGGTAAGAGGAACAGTTGAATAAATATGATAAATAATATAATAGTGTTATGTCAAATAGCAAATGACCAAAAGTAGCGTTACAAATTATATAGCACATCTACTATAGTGTATGAGGAAACAGATAATACATGAATTGTATAAATAAATATATCGTACATAAATGAGGTACGTATAAATGTATAGCATTGAAGTCTGCTGCACCATTGGTGATTTGAAGGTGGCTGGGGATGTTTTATTAGCAATAGGATAGGAAGGTATAGACTAGATTGGTGGGGGAGGGGGGTATGTAGACGGGTAGGGCAGGAGGAGGGTTACGGAAAGGCTTGTTTGAACAGCCAGGTCTTTAGTTTTGTTTTGTTTTTTAAAAGGTCAAGGGACAGCGTTCCTGGCGTAGATCTGGGGGCAGGGTGTTCCAAAGAGATGGCCCTGCCATGGAAAAGGCACGTTCCCTAGTAGATGTGTGGAGAGTGAGTTTGGGAGAGGGAGCGTGGAGGGTTCCTTTATAAGCAGGTTTAATTGGTCTTTTTGAGGTGTGTAGGCATAGAGGGTTAATTAACTCGAGAAAGTGCTGACTGTGGATAGTTTTATGAATAATAGTGAGGGTCTTATGAAGGATTCTGAACCTGATCGGGGGCCAATGGAGATTCTTGATGATGGGCGTGATGTGGCCTTTTCGACTGGAGTTGGTGAGAATTCTGGCAGCCGCATTTTGGAGCATCTGTAAAGGTTGTATGATGTCACCAGCAAGTCTAAAAATGGGAGGCCCCAGCAACCCACTATGAGCTGGAATGCTTCATTTGACAATTCCCATTCTCCTGGATCCAGACTCTGTCTGCTGAGAAAGTCAGCTCTTACATTGTCTTTTCCTGCAACACTTGCTGGCTCTTGGTTCTTCCCTGGCAGTTGAGGTAAGCCACCGTATTCATATTGTCCAACATCATTCGAACCGCTCAACTCTGCACCAGTTGACACACCACAAGCATGCCAACTGAAAGGCACAGACTTCCAGATGATTGATGCTCCAGAGATACTCCTCTGTACTCTGCTCTGTCAATTCCTGACAGTGAACCCCCAACCCTGGAGGCTTGCATCATTCATGAGTATTAGCCAGTCCGGTGTTCATAGGGGAACGCCCTTCATTAGATGACCCACTTACAACCACCACTGCAGTTGGATGTTGATCTCCACTGGAAACTGGAGCCGAATTGAGTAGTCCTGAGACTGTGGACTTCAACATGCAATCAGTGTGCCCTGAAGAGGACGTATATGCGCCCTTGCCCATGGAACCACCTCTAGGGTGGCTGCATCAACTCAAGTATCTGTAGATAAGACCACATCACTGGGCATATTGTTTCTGTCAATATTCACAGCAGAGCCATCAGTTTCTAAATGAGGATCTCCAGCAGGAACACCCTGCCTTGCTTCATGTTGAAAACAAACACTGAGATACTCCAGTGTCTGGGATAGCTGTAGAATGCTCTTGGCCAAGTTCACCACCCAACCTAGTTCCTGTAGCCAGGAGATCACCGTGTGCGAGGCCTGAAGATTTTCTTTCATACTCTTGGCCTGAATTAGCCAATTGTCTAAGTATGGGTGGACCAGAATGCCATCCTTTCTCAACACTGCTGCTACCACCACCATGACCTTGGAGAAGGTTCTGAGCACAGTGGCCAAACCAAATGGTAGCACTTGAAACTGATAATGTCACCCCAAAACAGCGAAAATACAGAAAACCATTGATGCTCCAGCTGGATGGGAATATGCAGATATACCTCTGACAATCCAGTCATAAGAAACTTCCCTGACTGTTCTGCCATTATCAGCAAGTATAAGGTTTCTATGTGGGAATGAGTCACTTGCAAAAGCCAGTTGACTCCCTTGAGATCCAGGATGGGGTGAAAGGAACCCTCCTTCTCGGGTACAATGAAATAAATGGAATGTTGGCCTGTTTTTTCTTGTGACATGGGCATTGGGATCACAGCCCACAGGCTGATGAGTCTTGACAATGTACACTCCACTGTCTGTCTCTTCTGTGAAGAGCTGCAAGGAGACTCCATGAAAACGTCCCAAGGAATGCTGAGAAATTCCAGAGTATAACCATATCTTATCACCTCTAGAACCCACTGGTCTGATGTGATCTCGACCCACCTCTGTTCCCATATCCTGCCTGGGATGAAGGACTGAGACCTACACAAAGGTCAAGCCCTCTGAAAAGCTACTCCTCTGTACGGTTGAAAACGTTTGAAACCCCTAGCATGACCTTTCACACCAATGAGCAATGGTGCCTGCTTTTAATCCTCTGGTAACCAAGGAACCTGGACTCACCCCACTTATTGGCCTTTTTTTTTTTTTTTTTTTTTTTTTTTTAAACTCACTACCAAACAAGAGCTACCCTTTAAAAGGCAATTTCGTAAGATTAGACTTTGAAATTGTATTGGCTGACCAATTCCTCAGCCATAGCTGACACCTGGCCACTGCAACCTGGCAGAAGTGCAAACCAGGTCGCAGCCCTCAGTCACCAAAAGGGCGGCTGCCGGTTCCATCACTGCCCTGGAATTCAGACCAGACTCATCGACTTCCTAAGAGAGAAGCAAGCAAGAGCGACCCACCAAGGAGCAGCAAAGAGGCCATCCGCAAATTCATTGCTACCGCCTCAATGCTGCTTAAGGATAGCCTTAGTTCTCCTATCCTGTGCATCCTTCAATGCCGCTTTCCCTTCTAAGGGATCCTCATCTGCTTGGTGACGGCACACACCAACGCATCCACTTTCAGAAAGCGCAACTGCTCTCTTGCCACCAGATCCAGGGGGTACAGCGCTTCCAAGGCTCGTCCCCCATTAAAATTAGCTTCCAGGGAGCCCCATCCAAGATCAATCAATTCTTGAATAGCATCCGTAATGCTTTAAGCAAAGAAATTAAAATGGGATTCTTCTTTGGCTCAGACATGGAACCAGCACTCGGCACCCCTAACATCTTCAGTGTCTGGGAGTTCAGAGCCGGCAACATGTTTTATACATTTCCAACCCCAGAGGAATTTTCCCATCCTCCAGGGAGTAAGGATCACCTTCATCATCCATGCCATCTGGATATCTATCAGTGTGACCTGCAGCAAGTCTAGACATACTCTGAAACTTACCCATGGCACCAGGCATGTGGGGATCCACAGTCTGCAATCCTGAACCCTTAGGTTTGGCCAGCTCTGCTGACTGTACCTGAAGAAAGGACCACAGCCCTTGAAAAAATTCCACCCAAGAAAAAGTAGAAGGATCCACACCAACACCAGGGGGCGTCGGTCCTGCACCCACTGAGCTTCTTTCCCCTGCTGATGAATCAGTTAGGGGAGCCCCAAAACCAGGCCAAACCTCTAACAGGTCCCCCTCCAGTCTCATTCCCGTATCATGCTGAGAAAGGCTGGGTTCAGCAAAATCATAGAAACATAGAAACAGAAATGTCAGCAGAAAAGGACCAAATGATCCATCCAGTCTGCTCAGTAAGCTTATGGTAATATCTGCTGTGCCCTGTAGGTTACCCCATGCTTATCAGTTTCCCACACCATAAAAGACAGAGTCCTCATTGGTTGGTGTTTGAATCCAATTTCCCGCTATGCCTTACCGTTGAAGCAGAAACCAATGTTAGAATTGCATCAACAGTATCAAGGCTTATTGGTTTAGGGTAGTATCCACTGCATCAGCAAGTTATCCACATACTTGTTTCCACAGACCATATTAGTCATAAGAACATATGAACATAAGAAATTGCCATGCTGGGTCAGACCAAGGGTCCATCAAGCATCCTGTTTGTTGGTTGCTGTCTGAATTCAATTTTCCCCCTGCTGTTGAAGCAGAGAGCAATGATGGAGTTGCATCAACAGTATGAAGGTTTATTGGTTGAAAGGTAGTAAGTGCCACACCAGCAAGTTACCCCCATGCACCTCTCCGCCGCATTCGACACAGTAGATCACAAAAGCCTTATATCAAGACTAGCAAACATAGATCTCTCAGGCAAAACTCTAGACTGGTTCTCATCCTTCCTAAAAAACAGATATTTTAAAGTCACCATCAACAACTCATCTGAAGCCATTCCCCTTGAAACAGGAGTGCCACAAGGATCAGCTCTCTCGGCCACACTATTTAATATCTACCTACTCCCTCTATGCCAACTCATCTCAAGTCTAGGCGTAACATACTATATGTACGCCGATGATATACAACGCCTCATTCCAATAACTTCCACCCTAGAAGATGCACTGACAGTTGCAGCATCTCATCTTAATTCAATTAGAAACATTCTAAACCACCTAAAGCTATGCCTCAACATGAACAAAACAGAATGCATTCTGAAAGAAAGAAAAAACTCAGTATCAAAAACCATCCATTCCCTTCAAATTGACAACATCTGTATCCAACTAAAGGACAACGTAAAAGACCTCGGCATATGGATCGACAATGAACTAAACTACAAAAAACACATCGCAACAAAAACAAAAGAAGGCTTCCATAAACTCCAAATACTTAAACATCTAAAACCGCTACTTCACCACCAAGAATTCAGAACTGTCTTACAATCTCTTATTTCACTAGCCTAGACTACTGCAACTCACTCTTGATAGGACTCCCAAAAACGACCTTGAAACCACTCCAGTTACTACAGAATGCTGCAGCTAGAGTTCTATCCGGCAAAAAAAATCAGACCACATCACCCCAGTACTCAACAGTCTGCACTGGCTACCGGTTGAAAAAAGAATTGAATTCAACATACTGACAATCCTACACAACGCAATATACAAATCAGACAACACTACACTCAACAACATCATACAGATACTCAGAGCACAACACACAACAAAAACCGCAAGTAAACTTCACCTAGTCATACCATCACTTCCATCAGCCAAGCTATTCAACACAAGAAACAGAGCCATTTCCATTGCAGGCCCGAAATTATGGAACTCACTACCAGATTACCTGAGCTCACAAAGCAACATCAAATCCTTTAAAAAAGAGCTCGAAACATGGATCTTCAGCCAAACTTTTAAAGACGGTATCGGTTAAACTCATTTACTCAATTAACACATAACCAACCTTGGTTATGCAAGAACAATCCCAAGACTATTACACTGAACGTTTTAAACTTGATTGTTCTCCAACAAGAATGCTACTATTTATTACCCACAGACTTCTAATATTAGCTTCTCATAGATAAACCGAACGTTAACACTCTCCTTTCAATAAAAAAATAATTTCCCCCATCAATAATAATATATTTCCCCCGTCAACGACATCTCATTTAAAATTATATAAATTAGCCCACTCTAAGCTGTTTTTATGTACATAATCTCATTCAATTTCTTGATTAGCACCCGGTTAACCTCAGTTATACCCTGTTTGTTTCAACTGTTGACAAAATGTTTTTGTATATATTATTGACAAAATGTACTAAGTTGTTATATCTGTAAACCGGAGTGAAGGCATCTAGCTATACTTCGGTATAAAAAAACATTTAAATAAATAAATAAATATTTTTCCCAGCACTGAAGTCAGGCTCACTGGTCTATAGTTACCCAGATCACCCCTGGAGCCTTTGTTAAATATTGGGGTTATATTGGCAACCCTCCAGTCTTCAGGTACAATGGATGATTTAATGATAGGTTACAAATTTTAACTAATAGATCAGAAATTTCATTTTTTACTTTCTTCAGTACCCTAGGATGCATACCATCCGGTCCAGGTGATTTGCTACTCTTTAGTTTGTCAATCTGGCCCACTACATCTTCCAGGCTCACAGTGATTTTGTTCGGTTCATCTGACTCATCACCCCTGAAAACCATTTCCAGAACTGGTATCTCCCCAACATCCTCATTAGTAAACACGGAAGCAAATAATTCATTTAGTCTTTCTGCAATGGCCTTATCTTCCCTAAGAGCCCCTTTAACCCCTCGGTCATCTAATGGTCCAACTGACTTCCTCACAGGTTTCTTGCTTTGGATATATTTTAAAAAATTTTATTATGAGTTTTTGCCTCTATGACCAACTTCATTTCAAATTCTCTCTTCGCCTGTCTTATCAATGCTTTACACTTAGCTTGACTATGCTTATGTTTTATCCTATTTTCTTCAGATGGATCCTTCTTCCAATTTTTGAAGGATGATTTTTTGGCTAAACTAGCCTCTTTCACCTCACCTTTTAACCATGATGGTAATTGTTTTGCCTCCCTTCCACCTTTCTTAATGTGTGGAATACATATGGACAGCACCTCTAGGATTGTATTTTTAAACAATGTCCAAGCCTGTTGAACACTTAACCTTTGTAGCTGCACCTTTCAGTTTTTTTCTATTTTCCTCATTTTATCAAAGTTTCCCTTTTGAAAGTTTAGTGTTAGAGCTGCAGATTTACTTATGTCCCCCTTCCAGTATTAGTTTAAATTTGATCATGTTATGATCACTGTTACCAAGTGGCCCCACCACCGTTACCTCTCTCACCAAATCCTGCGTTCCACTAAGAATTAAATCTAAAATAGCTCCCTCTCTTGTTGGTTCCTGAACCAATTGTTCCATGAAGCAATCATTTATTACATCCAGGAACTTTATGTCTCTAGCAAGTCCTGATGTTACATTTACCCAGTCAATTACCCCGCCCCTCCATGATTCCCGCCCTCTACCCCCCATGTTACTTGATTTCACCATTTGTTGTAAAGTGCTCTATCCAGTTTGCCATAGTTGTTCCCCCTTGACCTCACCCTAACTCAGTTCTCTGCTAGGGTGCCGCAGTGTTACCAATTTAGTTACCAATCTGTTACCAATTTTTATAAGTTGTATAATTTGTATAAGTTACCAATTTGTATAAGTTGTTATCTTGTAAACCGGAGTGAAGGCAACCCGCTATACTTCGGTATAAAAAAGCCTCGAAATAAATAAATAAATAAATAAATATTGGTGTAATTGAAATCTCCCATTATCATTGCCCTGCCAAATTGGTTAGCTTCCCTGATTTCTCTTAGCATTTCATCATCTGTCTGACCATTTTGTCCAGGTGGATGGTAGTATACTCCTATCACTATACTCTTATCCAACACACATGGGATTTCTACCCATATAGATTCTACTGAGCATTTAGTCTCTTGTATAATCTTTATCCTGTAGGACTCTATACCCTCCCGGACATAAAGTGCCACACCCCCACCAAGTTGATTCTCCCTATCATTGCGATATAATTTGTACCCTGATATAGCACTGTCCCATTGGTTATCCTCCTTCCACCAAGTTTCTGTGATACCAATTATGTCAATCTCATCATTTGCTGCTATACACTCTAACTCTCCCATCTTATTTCTTAGACTTCTGGCATTGGCATACAGACATTTCAAAGTGTGTTTTTGTTTGTATTAACAACCTTCTTTTCAGTTGTTTGGGATAATTTGGAAATCATTAGCTTTGGTGATTTTTTACATATAGGCACATGGACTACGTTGCTTTATTGGAACCTCTCTGTTGGGATGCCCTAACTCTCCTGTTTCATTAGTATCCTTCAAGGATACATTTCTCCGAACCGTGCACTGCTGAGTGACTGTCGGCTTTCCCACTTGTTCTAGTTTAAAAGCTGCTCTATTCCTTTTTGAAAGTTAGTGTCAGCAGCTTGGTTCCACTCTGGTTAAGGTGGAGCCCATCCTTTCGGAAAAGTCTCCCCTTTCCCCAAAAGTTTCCCCAGTTCCTTACAAAGCTGAATCCCTCTTCCCTGCACCATCATCTTATCCATGCATTGAGACTCTGGAGCTCTGCCTGCCTCTGGGGACCTGCACGTGGAACAGGGAGCATTTCAGAGAATGCCACCCTGGAGGTTCTGGATTTCAGCTTCCTACCTAAGAGCCTAAATTTGGCTTCCAGAACCTTCCTCCCTCATTTTCCTATGTCATTGGTGCCCACATGTACCACGACAGCACTGCCTATAATCCTATCTAGGTGACGCGTGAGGTCCACCACCTTCGCACCAGGTAGGCAAGTTACCAGGCGATCCTCACGCCCACCAGTCATCCTATCTACATTCCTAATAATCGAATCACCCTAACCCTAACCGCTGATGTATACCCGTCTTCTTCTTTGATTCTGACTCTAGCTAACTTTATAGCGGTCTCTTGTTTACTGAAAAAAGCACGTGCTCGTGCAGCTTCTGCGTGTGCCCTGCCGGAAGCTGTAGTTACTGAGGACAGGCTTGAGCGGACTGATTGCAGCGATCTTAAAGACCTGGCAGAGTGTTTGGAAATGCCAGAAAGCCAGGACACGGGTTCATTTAAGTCCTCAGCTTTTTGCTGCACTTATGCAATAGTATTTTGCACTAGATCATCATGTTCTAGATCAGTGGTTCTCAACCGGTGTGTTGCCACTCTTCCCGGTTCCCTGCTGGCTCAGCTGCTCCCCCTGCCCCAGCAAAATGGAACTCTTCCTCCGCCTGGGCTTAAAATGCCGATAGCCTGGAGTCAGCACCATCAGCGTGGTCTCTTCTTCCCACCCTGCCCCTGTGGCCAGGAAGAGGAAGTGGTGTGCAGCAGCTGGGGATAGGGCACAAGAGGATGGGACATGGCGGGATAGGGTACAAGAGGACGGGACATGGCGGGATAGGGCACAAGAAGCTGGGGCACGGCGGGATAGGGCACAAGAGGACGGGACATGGCGGGATAGGGCACAAGAAGCTGGGACATGGCGGGATAGGGCACAAGAGGACGGGACATGGCGGGATAGGGCACAAGAAGCTGGGGCATGGCGGGATAGGGCACAAGAGGACGGGACATGGCGGGATAGGGCACAAGAGGACGGGACATGGCGGGATAGGGCACAAGAAGCTGGGGCATGGCGGGATAGGGCACAAGAGGACGGGACATGGCGGGATAGGGCACAAGAGGATGGGACATGGCGGGATAGGGCACAAGAGGACGGGACACGGCGCACTAGGGCACAAGAGGATGGGGCACAGCGTGGTGGGGCACAAGAGGATGGGGCACAGCATGGCGGGGCACAAGAGGACGGGACACAAGAGGCCGGGGCACAGCGTGGTGGGGCACAAGAGGACGGGACATGACGTGGCAGAGCACAGTAGGGCAGGGAGCAGTGGGTCCTCGATACAGCAATGAAATCTCTACCACTTGCTGCAGACATTTCAGTATCCAGTAGCTTAAGCGCCATCATTTTTAGCACCCGAAAAGCCTCCTTCAATGAAGGATCCCCAGCCTCTACCAAAATCAGAAAAACCTTCAATCCAACAGGTACAAGGGGTTTTCCCAGCTAGCAGGCCACCTCACCTCAGGCACAAATGCAGGTCATAAACCATAAATAAAGGGGACTGGAAGCCCTAAAAGTCAGAGCCATGTGCAGGACAATAACAGAAATGCCATCCTCATAAAACAGTCAAGAAATATAAATCAAACAAACTAATAAAACGCATATTTCAAAACAGATAGACCACCACCCAATAATTAAGAATAAGGATTTAAAAAGATATTAACTTTACACATTTCTCCAAAATTAATCACATATTTCAAAACAGCAAACGTACCAAACTAATATGGATAAAAACAAAATGTCCTCCGCTCTCCATCCCTGGAAACTTTTCATTTCCAGTCACCCTGAGGCTGTAGACTCCCTCTTTCACCTCCCGAGGACACTGGAGGCTTCTGAAAGTAAAGAATCCCGTCTGCTCCTGGTCAGAGCCCACCCCAGGCATCCCCCTGGCCCCCACCCGAGACATCTCCATGGAAGAGCTGCACATCTCCGGGACCTCCAGACTGAAACACGCGCCAGCCTTTAGTCATACTCCAAGCAGGTAAAGGCTGCCGGCACATTTCAATCCACTAATGATGCAGAGGTTTCATTCAGTGTAAAGCGGTGCCAAGTAGCAAGGACTTTAGAGAGACTCGTACTGTTTATTTTCTTCTGAATGCAAATCCTGCACAGTCTGACTCTGTAGATAAAACACGTGGTCTTTTCTGAAGGTAGGTACAGGAGGTAATGATTGTCTGCAGCACGGCTGGCCCTGATAGGGGAAATTAGGTGCATAGTGTCAGACAGGTTAAAGATATCGCTGCCAGCATGAATGGTACACCTAGGTGCCTCAGAGTATATCAGGAGGAGCTGCTGGTTCTGGGAGAGGCTGACGTTCTCCTCTGTCCTGCCAGAATGAAGCCCCAGCCAGGGAAGGTCCCGTTCTGAAGAACGTGTAGGCTTCCGGGACCAAGGAATGAGGTGTGAAAGGCTGCTGAGCATTGATGGGGAGGCACAGCGCCTTCCAGGACAGGCTGAGGAGGGTCGGGGATGGGTGGTCAAAGCCCTGAGGTAAGGTAACCTGTAAACACTGGAAGAAAGATAGAAAGAGAGAGCCATATCTGGACAGCTATGCAGACTAATGTAGAAGGAGCTGGTGAGACGGGGGATCTAAAAGGCAGACAAGTACAAAGTGATGCATCTAGGGAAAAGTAATCCCAGCTACAGGCACTTCCCTCTAACTTTGGAAAGGCCAACGTGCACAAACATTTTCTTTTCTGCAACTGTTTATAAGCAGAGTTCAGATTTGTGTGCTAGAAGCCGAGCACCTGTGCAGGTACAATGCAAATATTGGGAGTTTGAAAGTTTAAGTAATTGTTTTAATGAAATGTATTCTATATTAAGGTATTTTAACATATCATTTCTTTTAAATAAATAGAAAGCATCAAATAAAATAAATGTGTTTTCTTTTTTTATAGTTAAGTATAATTATATAATAAAGATATATATGCTATGATGCCATTTTATGTGCATGCTACGTTTTGCCATGTGCACAGGGCTCATGTCTTGTGGGTGCACGCACAAGCGCACTGCTTAGAGGGAACAATACGTTGAAATCCTCAGCTCAGTGCGTGGCAGTGGTCAAAAAAGCAAATAGGATCAATCCAAAAAGGAACGGAGAATAAAATGGGAAATATCATGTTGCCTCTGTACAGAGCCATGGTGTGAGTGCACCTTGAGTACTGTGTGCAGTTCTGCTCGCCCCATCTCAAGAAAGACCCAGCGGGACTAGAAAAGGGGCAGAGGAGGGCGAGAGAAATGATAAAGGGGATGGAGCCTCTGTCCTGTGATGAGAGGCTACGCAGGCTGGGACTCCTCAGCTTGGAAAAGAGAGGGCTGAGAGGGGACAGGATAGAAGTTCATAAAATCATGAGTGGGGTGGAATGGATAAATAAAAGACAATTATTTAACCTTTGAAATAATACTAAAGCAAGGGGACGCTCCGTGAAACCTGCAGCCAGCAGATTCATAACAGATCATAGAAAGTGCTTTCTCACTCAGCGCACTATCAGGCTGTGGCATCTGTGGCCAGAGGACGTGATCAAGGCGAGGAGCATAGCGGGGTTTAAATGAGGCATGGACAAGTTCCCTGGAGGAAGAGTCCATATCACATTAGTAGCCCGGCAGATTAATGAAAGCTATTGCTGTTGTGAATTCTCCCACTCAGTCCCCCACTGTCACCAGTCATTCATTATTTATTGAAGATAATTTATATTCCACCAGCCTGAATGTCTTGCCCTCAATTATGACAATCAATAAGAATTAATAGAGTACTACGTATCAATTAAAATACAATAGTGGCTATCAAATATCACAATTTAACACAACATTTTAATTACAGGTAAATCAACAAAATATTTACAAAACCCTAACCCTCATTCACAAAAGCATTACCAATGAACATTACAACTGGTTAAACCCACCTTTCCTCCCTCGCACCTCCACAAGACCAACCCGTTCCTCACTCCGTGGAACTCTAATTTCCCCCTCCATTAAATCTACCAGACTTATTTCCACAACCAACAGAGCCCTTTCCCTCGCAGGCCCCACCCTTTGGAACTCCAAGCCTCTTGACCCTCGCACCGAAACCTCCACACCCAACTTCAAAAAGAAACTTAAAACCTGGCTCTTCCTCCAAGCCTACCCCCTTTCATCATCTCTTACTAACCCTTCCCATCCAGGACCCACACCTAACACTTGTCCCCTCTATCCCTCCTCTCCCGTCTTCTCTCTCCTAATCAAGAACCAGCAATAAATACACATGCATCACTTAACCTTGTATATGTTTGAATGTTATATAACCTTGTATATAACCTCCTCTTTAACGGGTGTTGTATACAGGGTTATATAACCTTGTATTTAACCTTGTATATAACAAATGTGTCGCTAAACCCTGTACATAACCTTTCCCTTGTGTCGTCGTTTTTACTCCTTCCCCGCCCCCTCCTATGTCACTCCTAGTTGAATCCCTCCTTTCTAATTTATCCAGTATTTGCTCTGTTACTGCGTTCTATTGTTTCCTGTTCATTGTAAAGGCAATGCCTATATATACATTGGTTGTAAGTTACATGTAAACAGACACGATGTGCAAACGGTTGTCGGTATATAAAACCGTTTAAATAAATAAAAAATAAAATCTCATATCAAAACCAAGGCGGCAATGAAAGAATGCAGATAAAATGTTCTGATTGGGCCATGAAGAGCACTTACAAAGAGGGGAAAAGGAACTGGGATCAGGAATAACCTGTGGGAAAAGGAAGGCTTTCAGCTTTTTACTAAATATTCTATTGTTTTGTTAATTATTAGCGAGTTCCGGAGCAACAGAAAATGCTCTGCTTCCTGTCTTGATAAACAGAAGGAGCCAAGAGTGTAAACTTCTGTGCAGAGCATAAGGTACATGAAGGGCAAAGCACTCCAAAGATGATTTAAAATGCCAGGGGGCACCAACCATAACGCCTTAAAAACCAGTGCAATAACGCCTTAAAAACCGGTGCAATAACGCCTTAAAAACTGGTGCCTGTAACAATCTTAACCTTAAATCAGCCTCAACCACCTTAAAAGATAACTGGGCAAATCATGGGCCCGAGTGAGAGAAGCGACCCTTCAATTACAGTTCTAAGATCACCCAGCAGAAGTACAGAAATGTATATAAAGCCATCAGAGATTGATAACTCATTAAATCAAGAGATGGAACTTCAGAAGGAAAAGATTCTCTCCCAACCTCAAATACAGATGAGATGTCTGGTAAGAGCTTCCAGTAGCACCAGGTTTATCCAAGCCCTGCTTAGAATGCCTCGCTACTATCTGCCTTACAAAACTCAGACTGACTTACATCACGTGTGCTCTCACACTTCCACTCACACTCAGTCCCTGCTATCACTGATACTCACACTCAGTCCGGCAGTCATAGTTCCTTTCTCAGCCCCTGCTCTCACACTTCCACTCACACTCAGTCCCTGCTGTCACTGCTACTCACACTCAGTCCCTGCGGTCATTCTTCCTTTCTCAGTCCCTGCTGTCACTGCTACTCACACTCACCCCTGCAGTCATTGTTCCTTTCTCAGCCCCTGCTGTCACTGCTACTCACACTCAGTCCCTATTGTGATTGTTCCTCTCTCAGCCCCTGTCACTGCTATTCACACTCAGTCCTGCTGTCACTGCTACTCACACTCAGTCCCTGCGGTCATTCTTCCTTTCTCAGTCCCTGCTGTCACCAATACTCACACTCACCCCTGCAGTCATTGTTCCTTTCTCAGCCCCTGCTCTCACTGCTACTCACACTCAGTCCCTGCTGTCAATGCTACTCACACTCACCCCTGCAGTCATTGTTCCTTTCTCAGCCCCTGCTGTCACTGCTACTCACACTCACCCCTGCAGTCATTGTTCCTTTCTCAGCCCCTGCTGTCACTGCTACTCACACTCACCCCTGCAGTCATTGTTCCTTTCTCAGCCCCTGCTGTCACTGCTACTCACACTCACCCCTGCAGTCATTGTTCCTTTCTCAGCCCCTGCTGTCACTGCTACTCACACTCACCCCTGCAGTCATTGTTCCTTTCTCAGTCCCTGCTGTCACTGCTACTCACACTCAGTCCCTGCTGTCACTGCTACTCACACTCACCCCTGCAGTCATTGTTCCTTTCTCAGCCCCTGCTGTCACTGCTACTTACACTCACCCCTGCAGTCATTGTTCCTTTCTCAGCACCTGCTCTCACTGCTACTCACACTCAGTCCCTGCTGTCATTCTTCCTCTCAGCCCTTGCTGTCACTGCTACTTACACTCACCCCTGCAGTCATTGTTCCTTTCTCAGCCCCTGCTGTCACTGCTACTCACACTCACCCCTGCTACTCACACTCACCCCTGCAGTCATTGTTCCTTTCTCAGCCCCTGCTGTCACTGCTACTCACACTCAGTCCCTGCTGTCACTACTACTCACACTCACCCCTGCTACTCACACTCACCCCTGCAGTCGTTCCTTTCTCAGCCGCTGCTGTCACTGCTACTCACACTCACCCCTGCTACTCACTCACCCCTGCAGTCATTGTTCCTTTCTCAGTCCCTGCTGTCACTGCTACTCACACTCACCCCTGCAGTCATTGTTCCTTTCTCAGGCCCTGTCACTGCTACTCACACTCGGTCCCTGCTGTCACTGCTACTCACACTCACCCCTGCTACTCACACTCACCCATGCAGTCATTGTTCCTTTCTCAGTCCCTGCTGTCACTGCTACTCACACTCGGTCCCTGCTGTCACTGCTACTCACACTCACCCCTGCATTTATTGTTCCTTTCTCAGCCCCTGCTGTCACTGCTACTCACACTCACCCCTGCAGTCATTGTTCCTTTCTCAGCCCCTGCTGTCACTGCTACTCACACTCACCCCTGCAGTCATTGTTCCTTTCTCAGCCCCTGCTGTCACTGCTACTCACACTCACCCCTGCAGTCATTGTTCCTTTCTCAGCCCCTGTCACTGCTACTCACACTCAGTCCCTGCTGTCACTTCTACTCACACTCACCCCTGCAGTCATTGTTCCTTTCTCAGCCCCTGCTGTCACTGCTACTCACACTCAGTCCCTGCTGTCACTGCTACTCACACTCACCCCTGCAGTCACATTGTTCCTTTCTCAGCCCCTGTCACTCACACTCAGTTCCTGCTGTCACTGCTACTCACACTTACCCCTGCGGTCATTGTTCCTTTTTCAGCCCCTGCTACTCACACTCAGTCCCTGTTGATAGAGCTCCATTCACACTCAGTTCCTGATATAGCTCCACTCATACTCAGTCCCTGCTGTCACTGCTTCTCACACTAGCCTCTTCTGTTACTTCTACTCACACAGCTCCTACTGTTACAACTCTATTCACACTCAGTTCCTGATACACCTCCACTCACACTCAGCCCCTGCTGTTATATCTCTGCTCATACTCAGTCTTTGCTCTTACTGTTCCTCTGACTCAGTCCCTGTCACTGCTACTCCCACTCAGCCCCTGCTGTCACTACTACTCACACTCAGCCCTGCTATCATTGTTCCTCTTACTCAGCCTATTACTACTACTCACACTCAGCCTCTTCTGTCACTGCACTTCACACTCAGTCCCTATTACAGTTCCACTCACACTCAGTCCCTGCTCTTACTGCTACTCATATTCATCCCCTGCTGTCACTGCTACTCACACTAAGCCCCTGCTGTTACAGCTGCATCCACACTCAGTCCCTGCTGTCACGGCAACACACACTTCGTCCCTTCCATCTCATGCACCCTCACTTCCAGTTCTGGTCTTTAAATGTTTCACTTTTATTTTGTATTTGTGTGAACAAGTGACTTCCTGCATGTGATGACTACATACTTATAAATACTGTATTTTAAAATCAGACCAGGCAGAACATAGGGATAGGATGAAACCTGGATACAGCAGTCTCAAAACTGGGGAGGGAAGTCAGCTGCAGCCAAAAGGGAATTCCATTACGAGAATGGGACAAACAAGAGGAACCCTATTGGCCAGTCTCACAAGGTCTTCCAGCAATTTATCACAATCTGCTTGTGATTTAACTACTCTGAATAATCTTGTATCATCTGCAAATTTGATAACCTCACTCATCCTATTCCTTTTCAGATCATTTATAAATATATTGAAAAGCATCGGTCCAAGTACAGATCCCTGAGGCACTCCACTGTTTACCCTTTTCCACTGAGAAAATTGCACATTTAATTCTACTCTCTGTTTCCTGTCTTTTAAGCAGTTTGCAATCCACGAAAGGACATCGCCTCTTATCCCATGACTTTTTACTTTTCTTAGAAGCCTCTCATGAGGAACTTTGTCAAACACCTTCTGAAAATCCAAGTACACTACATCTACCGGTTCACCTTTATCCACATATTTATTAACTCCTTCAAAAAAGTGAAGCAGATTTGTGAGGCAAGACTTGCCTTGGGTAAAGCCATGCTGACTTTGTTCCATTAAACCATGTCTTTCTATATGTTCTGTGATTTTGATCTTGAGAATAGTTTCCACTATTTTTCCCGGCACTGAAGTCAGGCTAACTGGTCTATAGTTACCCAGATTTTTTGAAAGCTGTTAAGCATATTCGACTGCCATTGCAAATACCAGTAATACTTTGGGTTCTTAATCAGGTTTTGACCTTTTTGATGGGTTCTATCTTCCATCATCTTTGTTGGCTTCTTTTGCCCTTGCTAATGATGAAGACTGTGTTCCTCGTCGCTATATGTTCAGTATAGAGAATTTCTGAATTGCGGGCTCTTTCTTGTCAAAAACCTTCCTCACTGATTACCCCCGACAGAGTACAGATTAGGACTGTACCTTCTTGCTGAAGGTTGTTTCAGACTTTCACTTAAATCAGTCCATTAGGGGTGTGCATTCGTATTGAACATAAATGTAAAACGCTACTTTTTTTTTTTTTTTTAACTTAAAAAAGTAATAAGACATAAACGATCGGATTTCCAACTTATTCAACATAGCTATGTTGAATAAGTTAGAAATCACGATTGTTGATCCAAAATAAAAATTTAAACCCCTCACCTTCCTTAATCCCCCCCCAAAGACTTACCACAACTCCCTGGTGATCCAGCGAGGAGTGAGGACGCCATTTCTGAAGCCTTTCCGAGGAGCACGTGACGTCGGGGCCACGTCGGAGTGACGCGGCGTCACGTGATTCCCCGCGGGTTCGCGCCGGAACGCTCGTTCGGCCCAAAAGGAACTTTTGGCCAGTTTGGGGGGGGTCAGGAGGCCCCCCCAAGCTGGCCAAAAGTTCCTTTTGGGCCGAACGAGCGTTCCGGCGCGAACCCGTGGGGAATCACGTGACGCCGCGTCACGCCGACGTCATGTGATTCCCCGCGGGGTCGCTTCCGGGATCCTCGTTCGGCCCAAAAGGGACTTTTGGCCAGCTTGGGGGGGGGGGGGTCAGGAGGCCCCCCCAAGCTGGCCAAAAGTTCCTTTTGGGCCGAACGAGGATCCCGGAAGCGACCCCGCGGGGAATCACGTGACGTCGGCGCCACGTCGCAGTGACGCGGCGTCACGTGATTCCCCGCGAATTCCCTCCGGCACCCTCGTTCGGCCCAAAAGGAACTTTTGGCCAGCTTGGGGGTGTCAGGAGGCCCCCCCAAGCTGGCCAAAAGTTCCTTTTGGGCCGAACGAGCGTTCCGGCGCGAACCCGCGGGGAATCACGTGACGCCGCATCACTCTGACGTGACGCCGACGTCACGAGCTCCTTGCTAAGTTGGTCAGAAATGGCGTCCTGACCCCGCTGGACCACCAGGGAGTTGTGGTAAGTCTTGGGGGGGGGGGATTAAGGAGGGTGAGGGGTTTAAATTTTTATTTGCACATATGGACATATACTCAACTCATTGAATTCTGTTTATGTCCATATTGACCGCAAATGGGACCCCCTTTGGACATATGGACATATGAACTTAAACTTTTGCTCTGCACATCCCTACAGTCCATTTCATTACCGTCGTTGGAAGAGATTCTAGATGAGCAAGACTGAGCCGACGATTTTAAAATATTATCCACTATGATGCCTCGATCTTTTTCCTGCGTGGTAGCTCCTAATATGGAACCCAACATTGTGTAACTATAGCAAGGGTTATTTTTCCCTATATGCAACACCTTGCACTTGTCCACATTAAATTTCATCTGCCATTTGGATGCCCAATCTTCACGTCTTGCAAGGTCCTCCTGTAATGTATCACAATCTGCTTGTGATTTAACTACTCTGAATAATTTTGTATCATCTGCAAATCTGATAACCTCACTCTTCGTATTCCTTTCCAGATCATTTATAAATATACTAGCCGTTAAGCCCGTAACAACGGGCTACATTTAAAAAAAAAATTTTCGGTCCATTTCCTTCCCACTCCCTCCTCGTCATTATTCCTCCCTCCCTTTATTCTCCTTCCCTCTCACTTCCCCCCTCCTCCCTCTATTATCCCTCCCTCTCCCTCCCCCTATATTCTCCCTCCCTCCCCCTCCCCCTCCCCCTCTATTCTCCCTCCCTCTCCCTCCCCCTCCATTCTCCCTCCCGCTCACCTTCCCCTCCTACAAAAAATTTTTAGGTCCATTTCCTTCCCACTCCCTCCCTGTCATTATTCCTCCCTCCCTCTATTCTCCCTCCCTCTCACCCTCACTTCCCCCCTCCCCCCTCTATTCTCCCTCCCACCTTCCCCTCCCCCCTCTATTCTCCCTCCCTCTCACCTTCCCCCTCCCCCTCTATTCTCCCTCCCTCTCACCTTCCCCCTCCCCTCTCTATTCTCCCTCCTCCCTCCCCCTCCCCTCTCTATTCTCCCTTCCCCTCCCCCTCTATTCTCCCTCCCTCTCACTTCCCCTCTATTCTCCCTCCCTCTCACCTTCCCCCTCCTCCCCCTCTATTCTCCCTCCCTCTCACCCTCTATTCTCCCTCCCCTCACTCTCTCCTCCCTCTCCCAATGCCCTCCCCTTTCAGCTCATCCACAGACGGAAGATCTCCGGTGGGGAGGGGGGTGTCCCTCCCGCGCTCGTCGCCGCTACCGCCGCTCCTGCTCCTCCCACGCCTGCTTCTCGCCGTCGCCGCTCCTGCTTCTCGCCGCCACCGCCGCTCCTGCGGCCCCAGCGCCATTTTTTTTTCCGGCACGCTCGGCTCTGACCGACGTGCTCGCGCATGCGCGGTAGAGCTGCTCTCTACTGCGCATTTGCGGGCCGTCGGTCAGAGCCCATTTATAAGGTAGATTGAAAAGCACCGGTGCAAGTACAGATCCCCGAGGCACTCCACTGTTTACCCTTTTCCACTGAGAAAATTGACCATTTAATCCTACTCTCTGTTTCCTGTCTTTTAGCCAGTTTGTAATCCACGAAAGGACATCGCCTCCTATCCCATGACTTTTTAGTTTTCTTAGAAGCCTCTCATGAGGGACTTTGTCAAACACCTTCTGAAAATCCAAATACACTACATCTACCGGTTCACCTTTATCCATGGGTTTATTTACCCTTTCAAAAAAATGTAGATTTCTCAGGCAAGACTTCCTTTGAGTAAATCCATGCTGGATGTGTCCCATTAAATCTAAATGTTCTATGACTTTATTCTTTATAATAGTTTCCACAATTTTTCCCAGCACTGCAGTCAGGCTCACCAGTCTATAGGGAAAAATAACCCATGCTGTAGTTACACAGTGTTATGAACCCTCCTGTAGCGGGGCTACGGGAGGCTCCTTACCTCTTCCTGGAGGCCGCTCCAAGCCAGGGCCTCACCTGCGAACTGTCCAGGATTTGCTCCAGGGCCTGGGAGGTCTCGATGTCCTTGGGGCCTGCCTGAGGCTGCTTGTGTTTGCATGGGCTTCCTGGTTTGAGCCACGGCCTTCCCTAGGGGCCGGCCCGCAGCACTTCTCCATAGTTATAGGGCCAGCTAGGTGTGGGCCTGCCAAACTCCTCCTAGGGAGTCGCCGGTCTGCAGCCCTATAAAAGGACTTCAACTTCATTCTGTCTTGGCCTTGCATCAGCGTGACTTCCCTCTGGAGGCTCCTGCCTGCCAGAGCTTTGTAAGGTCTTCCGTTCTTCGTGGAGCTCCTTGTCTCGTCTGCTTTTATACCATGTCTTGGTGTCTTGATGTTTTGCCTGAGATCCCTGACCATCAGCCCAAGTGTCTTCGTCAGTGATGCCGTCTGTATCAGTCATAGTCCTGTCTACGTATCTAGGCCTCCGTCTGCCCTCAACCTCAGGCCAGGCCTGCTGCTCCAATGCCAATCAAGCGGCAGGTCCGAAAGGGCTCGGAACAGTCGGAGGACCGTTCCCCTACCAGTGCTTGAGAGAGGAAGCTTTCAATCCTCACTCCCCTTCCCCCTTAGTATGTGAGAGAGGAAGCTTTCACTCCTCCATCCCCTGCAGTGCATGAGAGAGGAAGCTTTCACTCCTCACCCCTCCACACCCCGCAGTGCATGAATGAGAAACCTTTCACTCCTCACCCCTCCATCCCCTGCAGTGCATGAGAGAGGAAGCTTTCAATCCTCACCACCCTTCCCGCTCAGTATGTGAGAGAGGAAGCTTTCACTCCTCACCCCTCCATCCCCGGCAGTGCATGAGAGAGAAAGGTGTCACTCCTCGCCCCTCCATCCCCACAGTGCATGAGAGAGGAAGCTACTGCTTCTCACCCCTCCATCCCCGCAGTGCATGAGAGAGGAAGCTGTCACTCCTCACCCCTCCATCCCATGCAGTGCATGAGAGAGGAAGCTGTCACTCCTCACCCCTCCATCCCCCCGCAGTGCATGAGAGAGGAAGCTGTCACTCCTCACCCCTCCATCCCCCGCAGTGCATGAGAGGAAGCTTTCACTCCTCACCCCTCCCATCCTCCACAGTGCATGAAGGAGGAATCTTTCCCTCCTCACCCCTCCATCCCCCGCAGTGCATGAAGGAGGAAGCTGCTGCTTCTCACCCCTCCATCCCCCGCAGTGCATGAGAGAGGAAGCTGCTGCTTCTCACCCCTCCATCCCCCACAGTACATGAGAGAGGAAGCTTTCACTCCTCTCCCCTCCATCCCCCACAGTGCATGAGAGAGGAACCTGTCACTCCTCCCCCCTCCATCCCCCACAGTGCATGAGAGAGGAAGCTGTCGCTCCTCACCCCTCCATCCCCCGCAGTTCATGAGAGAGGAAGCTGTCGCTCCTCACCCCTCCATCCCCCGCAGTGCATGAAGGAGAAAGCTGCTGCTTCTCACCCCTCCATCCCCCACAGTACATGAGAGAGGAAGCTTTCACTCCTCTCCCCTCCATCCCCCACAGTGCATGAGAGAGGAACCTGTCACTCCTCCCCCCTCCATCCCCCACAGTGCATGAGAGAGGAAGCTGCTGCTTCTCACCCCTCCATCCCCCACAGTACATGAGAGAGGAAGCTTTCACTCCTCTCCCCTCCATCCCCCACAGTGTAAGAGAGGAAGCTGTTGCTCCTCCCCCCTCCATCCCCCACAGTGCATGAGAGAGGAAGCTGTCACTCCTCCCCCCTCCATCCCCCACAGTGCATGAGAGAGGAAGCTGTTGCTCCTCACCCCTCCATCCCCCGCAGTGCATGAAGGAGAAAGCTGCTGCTTCTCACCCCTCCATCCCTCACAGTGCATGAGAGAGGAAGCTGTCGCTCCTCACCCGTCCATCCCTCGCAGTGCATGAGAGAGGAAGCTGCTGCTTCTCACCCCTCCATCCCCCGCAGTGCATGAGAGAGGAAGCTGCTGCTTCTCACCCCTCCATCCCCCACAGTACATGAGAGAGGAAGCTTTCACTCCTCTCCCCTCCATCCCCCACAGTGTAAGAGAGGAAGCTGTTGCTCCTCCCCCCTCCATCCCCCACAGTGCATGAGAGAGGAAGCTGTCACTCCTCCCCCCTCCATCCCCCACAGTGCATGAGAGAGGAAGCTGTTGCTCCTCACCCCTCCATCCCCCGCAGTGCATGAAGGAGAAAGCTGCTGCTTCTCACCCCTCCATCCCTCACAGTGCATGAGAGAGGAAGCTGTCGCTCCTCACCCGTCCATCCCTCGCAGTGCATGAGAGAGGAAGCTGCTGCTTCTCACCCCTCCATCCCCCACAGTGCATGAGAGAGGAAGCTGCTGCTTCTCACCCCTCCATCCCCCACAGTGCATGAGAGAGGAAGCTGCTGCTTCTCACCCCTCCATCCCCCACAGTGCATGAGAGAGGAAGCTGCTGCTTCTCACCCCTCCATCCCCCGCAGTGCATGAGAGAGGAAGCTTTCACTCCTCACCCCTCCATCCCCCGCAGTGCATGAGAGAGGAAGTTTTCACTCCTCACCCCTCCATCCCCCACAGTGCATGAGAGAGGAAGCTGCTGCTTCTCACCCCTCCATCCCCCACAGTGCATGAGAGGAAGCTGCTGCTTCTCTCACCCCTCCATCCCCCGCAGTGCATGAGAGAGGAAGCTTTCACTCCTCACCCCTCCATCCCCCACAGTGCATGAGAGAGGAAGCTGCTGCTTCTCACCCCCTCCATTGATGCCTGCACAATGTAGTATAAATTGTTGTGAAGAATCTGCTGGTATACTCAAGATGATATGATCCAAAATATCCCAAGTATGTGAGGAGGAATGACAAGAGACTACTAGGGTGACAGAGGACATAGCAGTCAGGAAGGGTTCAGTGTTATAGAAACAGAGAAATGGAATGGCAGCTCCACAATCCATACCACTTGGTGGTGAGGGTTACAAGATTGAATCTTGTTTAATCAGTTTTTGTCTCCTCTACCCCCAGGGCTGCTCAATTTTTGAGTGGCTAATTTTAGCCACTCAGCCCTGCTCAGTTTTTAATAGAGTTGATCTAGCTGCCTAGTTAGATGGCTAAATCATTGATCTATGGCTCCAATGCATGCAGTCTCATAGCAGTGCATTCTGTCTTACATCACAAGTAGTCTCACAACATTGTATACTGTCTCTCAGCGTCACATCCAGTCTCAGAGCATAATATGCACTCTCTCACCACCAGATCCACTCTCGGAGAATTGTGTGTAGAGTCTTACAGCATTGCATGCAGTCTATCAGTGTCATATTCAGTCTCTCAGCATCACATGTAGTCACACATCAAGTCTCAGATCAGTGCATATAGTCTCACAGTGTCACATCTGCTCTCAGAGCATTGCATGCAGTCTCTCAGTGTTACATCCAGCCTCAGAGCATCATGTGCAGTCTCACGGTGTCACTTCCAGTCTCAGCAAAGGCAAAAAAACAGAAGGGACTACCTTACACCGTGGAAAGACTTTTATTAGAATTGCCCGACTCAAAATACAAGCTGAGTTTCGCCAAAAGGCTGCATCAGGGGAGCTACATATATCAGTATATCAATCTGACCATTAGTTGTTGCAGTAAAGCTTTGTCAGTCAATGAAACATCTCGCAAAGACTTGCAACTCTTTAGTTGCAGTGCAAGTCTTTGCGAGATGTTTCATTGACTGACAAAGCTTTACTGCAACAACTAATGGTCAGATTGATATACTGATATATGTAGCTCCCCTGATGCAGCCTTTTGGCGAAACTCAGCTTGTATTTTGAGTCGGGCAATTCTAATAAAAGTCTTTCCACGGTGTAAGGTAGTCCCTTCTGTTTTTTTGCCTTGGCTACGTGGGACCACCTTCCGGTTTGTTTCATTGGGACTTCCAGTCTCAGAGCATTGTGTGCAGTCTCTTAGGGTTACATCTAGTCTCAGAGCATCATGTGCAGTCTCATAGCATTGTGTGCAGTCTCTCACGGTCACGTCCACTCTCAGAGTATTGTGTGCAGTCCATCAGTATTGCATCCAGTTTCAGAGCATCATTTGCAGGCTTTCAGGGTCACATCGAGTCTCAGAGCATTGTGGGCAGTCCTTCATGGTCATATCCACTCTCTGAACATCGTATGCTGTCTCTCAGGGTCACGTCTACTCTCAGAGGATTGTGTGCAGTCCCTCAGTATCACATCCAGTTTCAAAGCATTACTTACAATCTCTCAGAGTCATATCGAATCTCAAAGCATTGTGTGCAGTTTCTCAGGGACAGATCTCATAGCATTATGTGCAGTCTCTCAACATCACATCCAAACTGAGTATCATGTGCGGTCTCCCAGGATCACATCCAGTCTCAGAGCATAGCTTGCAATCCATCAGAAGTACATCGAGTCTCAGAGCATAGCTTGTAGTCTCTTAGGATTACATCCTCCTTCATAACATTGTTTGCATTCTCTCAGGTCTCGTCCACTCTTAGAGCATTGTTTGCAGTTCCTCAGGGTCACATCTAGTCTCAAGGCATCATGTGCAGTCTCTCAGGGTCACACCCAGTCTCTGAACATTGTGTGCAGTCTCTCAGGGTCACACCCAGTCTCTGAACATTGTGTGCAGTCTCTCAGGGTCACACCCAGTCTCAGGGCATCGTGTGCAGTCTCTCAGGGTCACACCCAGTCTCAGGGCATCGTGTGCAGTCTCTCAGGGTCACACTCAGTCTCAGGGCATCATGTGCAGTCTCTCAGGGTCACACTCAGTCTCTGAACATTGTGTACAGTCTCTCAGGGTCACACTCAGTCTCTGAACATTGTGTACAGTCTCTCAGGGTCACACCCAGTCTCAGAGCATCGTGTGCAGTCTCTCAGGGTCACACTCAGTCTCAGGGCATTGTGTGCAGTCTCTCAGGGTCACACTCAGTCTCTGAAGATTGCGCTGTAGATGAAGCTTCACCAATGACTTTGTTTGATGCATTCTCTCAGGTCTCGTCCACTCTTAGAGCATTGTTTGCAGTTCCTCAGGGTCACATCCTGTCTCAAGGCATCGTGTGCAGTCTCTCAGGGTCACATCCTGTCTCAAGGCATCGTGTGCAGTCTCTCAGGGTCACACCCAGTCTCAGGGCATCGTGTGCAGTCTCTCAGGGTCACACTCAGTCTCTGAACATTGTGTACAGTCTCTCAGGGTCACACCCAGTCTCAGGGCATCGTGTGCAGTCTCTCAGGGTCACACCCAGTCTCAGGGCATTGTGTGCAGTCTCTCAGGGTCACACCCAGTCTCAGATCATTGTGTGTAGTCTCTCAGGGTCACACCCAGTCTCAGGGCATTGTGTGCAGTCTCTCAGGGTCACACTCAGTCTCTGAAGATTGCGCTGTAGATGAAGCTTCACCAATGACTTTGTTTGATGCAGGATCAGCTCCTTCCTTCTGATGATTCTGCCCTTCCCTTTGCTCTCCAGTTCCCCTCTCTTCGGGCCATTGCCTGATCACCCTCAGTGTTTTGCCACCTTGAGATCATCAGACACAATCACCTCTCACATTTTTAAACCCCAGGTGCATCTCTCTGCCCTTTTGGCCACTGAATCTTAACTGCCAAGCTCTCAATCTTAGTTCACTTCTTATTCTGTCCCCTCCCTCAAAGGCATGCGCTCTCTTACAGACGTCAGCACCATCTACAAGTGACAAACTTCTCCCTCTAACATCTCCACAACATTGTTCACAAAGATATTGAGCAGATCTGGTCTCAGGGCGTCACATCCTGTCTCACGGTACTGCAGGTAGTCTCTCGGCGTCACATGCAGTCTCGCAACTTCAAACGCATGAGACTAGAGACGATGCTGTAAGACTGCATGCGATGCTGCGAGACTGGATGCGATGTTGTGCACATAGTAAATGCACTCACACTCTCGCATCGCTTCCAGTCTCACAGCAACGCCACTGCCATTGGAAACCAGTGTCAGAAGTACCAGGGGAATTTTGTTACTATGACAATGGAAAAGGGAAACTTTGAAAAGAGAAATGTTATTGGTAGGTGCAGGTTGTGCTCACAAGTTGCACCCACAGTACTGTGCATTCAAGTGTGGGGGTTGCAGCTCTCTAACAGGCCAATACAGTAAAAATCGCGGGCGAGCACCCGCTCTCCTGTGCGCGCGATACAGTAAATACATTTATTTAAATTAGGGCCCGGTAGTAAAAAGAGGTGCAAGGGACACTAGTGCGTCCCTAGCGCCTCTTTTCGGACAGGAGCGGCGGCTGTCAGCGGGTTTGACAGCCGACGCTCAATTTTGCCGGCGTCGGTTCTCGAGCCCGCTGACACCCACGGGTTTGGACACCGGACGCTGGCATAATTGAGCATCCGGTTTTCAACCCGCGAGCTGCGGGCCGATTTCAATTTTATTTATTTATTTTTTACTTTTTTAAAGTTTTGGGACCTCAGACTTAATATCGCCATGATATTAAGTCGGAGGGTGCACAGAAAAGCAGTTTTTACTTCTTTTCTGTGCACTTCCCCGGCACCGGCAGAAATTAACGTCTACCTTTGGGTAGGCGCTAATTTTTGAAAGCAAAATGTGCGGCTGGGCTGCACATTTTACTTACTGAATTGCACGGGAATAACTAATAGGCCCATCGATAATGCATTTTCATTGTAGGCGCTATTAGTTTCGGGGGGGGGGGTTAGACGCGCATTTTGGACGCACTATTACCCCTTACTGAACAAGGGGTAAAGCTAGCACGTTGAAAACGCGCTTCCAAATGCCGGCTAACAGTGCGCTCTGTCAGAGCGCACTGTACTGTATCGGCCTGTAAGCTAGGAGACAATTAGTCCCAGGTTTAAAGAGACAATGCATATGTATAGGTGTAGGTGTGGGGCTGTGTGTTAGTTTGCACTGCTGCTGCAGATTCATGTGTGTGAGAAACTTGCTCTGCTGCTGACTGTGCTGTATCTGTTCTGTGTTAGAGCAGAACGTGTGTGTGTGTGTGAGAAGCCTGTACTGGTGGAGAAGGATGTGTGTGCGCATGTATATGACGAAAGCTTGCATTGATGGAGTAATGTGTGCAGGTGGAGCAGTGTGTGTGAGCACATGTATATGACGAAAGCTTGCATTGATGGAGTAATGTGTGCAGGTGGAGCAGTGTGTGTGTGTACATGTATATGACGAAAGCTTGCATTGATGGAGTAATGTGTGCAGGTGGAGCAGTTTGTATGTGCACATGTATATGAAGAAAGCTTGCATTGATGGAGTAATGTGTGCAGGTGGCGCAGTTTGTGTGTGCACATGTATATGAAGAAAGCTTGCATTGATGGAGTAATGTGTGCAGGTGGAGCAGTGTGTGTGTGGGTGGAGCAGTGTGTGTGCACATGTATATGACGAAAGCTTGCATTGATGGAGTAATGTGTGCAGGTGGAGCAGTGTGTGTGTGTGTGTGGGTGGAGCAGTGTGTGTGCACATGTATATGACGAAAGCTTGCATTGATGGAGTAATTTTATTTATTTATTTATTTTTAATTTTTATATACCGGAATTCCTGTATGCAATACAAATCATTCCGGTTTACAAGTAACGAAAAGGTTGCCCTGGTCTGGGAGGTTAGACCGGGGTTTTGTACATAGAACATTGAACAATAACAATAACAATCAACCATTAAACATTATTACAAGGAACATTGAAGGTAAAAATAACATTTAGCAAATGGCAATTAACATTATTAGTGTTTTGGAATAGAATGTGTGTGTACAACTTTTTACAAGGAACTTTAGTAGTGAAGATAATCTGCAAATGTACTGTTATATAGTTTGTAAATAATGTACTGTTATATAGTATGTAAATAATGACTGTTAAATCAACATAACGAATAAGCAAGTACTTATATGTAATTAAGTGCAAGGTGTTAATGTCAACCTGCAATGGTTGTGTGCAGGTGGAGCAGTGTGTGTGTGCACATGTATATGAAGAAAGCTTGCATTGATGGAGTAATGTGTGCAGGTGGAGCAGTGTGTGTGTGTGGGTGGATGGGTGGAGCAGTGTGTGTGCACATGTATATGAAGAAAGCTTGCATTGATGGAGTAATGTGTGTAGGTGGAGCAGTGTGTGTGGGGGGGTGGAGCAGTGTGTGTGGGGGGGTGCACATGTATATTAAGAAAGCTTGCATTGATGGAGTAATGTGTGCAGGTGGAGCAGTATGTGTGTGCACATGTATATGAAGAAAGCTTGCATTGATGGAGTAATGTGTGCAGGTGGAGCAGTGTGTGTGTGTGTGTGTGGGTGGGTGGGTGGGTGGAGCAGTGTGTGTGCACATGTATATGAAGAAAGCTTGCATTGATGGAGTAATGTGTGTAGGTGGAGCAGTGTGTGGGGGGGTGGAGCAGTGTGTGTGTGTGTGCACATGTATATTAAGAAAGCTTGCATTGATGGAGTAATGTGTGTAGGTGGGGCAGTATGTGTGTGGGGGGGTGCAGTGTGTGTGTGTGTGTGTGTGCGCGCGCACACGTATATGAAGAAAGCTTGCATTGATGGAGTAATGTGTGTAGGTGGAGCAGTGTGTGTGCGTGTGCACATGTATAAGAAGAAAGCTTGCATTGATGGAGTAATGTGCGCTCTCACACACACACACACACACTGCTCCACCTACACACATTACTCCATCAATGCAAGCTTTCGTCATATACATGTGCACACACACACACACACTGCTCCACCCGCACACATTACTCCATCAATGCAAGCTTTTGTCATATACATGTGCACACACACACACACACTGCTCCACCTGCACACATTACTCCATCAATGCAAGCTTTCGTCATATACATGTGCTCACACACACTGCTCCACCTGCACACATTACTCCATCAATGCAAGCTTTCTTCTTATACGTGTGTGGGTGATGCAGTGTGTGTGTGCGCGTGTATATGGGGGAAGTTTGCATTGGTGAAGCAGTGTATGTGTGTGTACGAATCGATGCATGAAACAGAGCAGCAGGAGACAGTATAGAGCCTTTAACATCTACTGTAGATGCATGCATGTTTCTATTTACATTACACGCATGTTTGTATTTTTATTGATGATGTTTATTATGATGTATTTATTATTTTTGCTGTAAACAGCTTTGGGTTGAACTTTAAAAAAAAAAAAGTAGTATATAAAACTAACATAACCTAACCTAATGTATAGGGAGGGGGAGGAAATATTCTGCACTGGCACTGATCTCTCCCTCTCTCTTTGTCCTGGGGTGATTTCTCTTCCTTCTCTCGTTTTTGCTTTTCCCCAGGCCTCTGGTCCTAGGTCCTTTACTTTAATTTCTCTTTGTTTTTCATTTTTATGTTGTCGATCTCCTACCCATGACGCCTCCTGATTTCATCTTAGCTTCTTGTACTGAACGTCAAGACCCGGGAATGCTCGTGTCCCTCTCTTCATTATCTGATCATTGCCTTTGTCCGGAGCTGGTCTTGGTAAATCTGTTATTTCGTGATTCCTGATGGCGCTGCTCACTTTCCAGACAGCAGAGGCACATTCTATAACCTCCGAGTACTCCAGCAACACCTGATCTCTGACGTTTAGGTGAAAACTGCCCTCTTTACCCCCAGTCCTCCCTGGAGCTCATAATGTCTGAGATCATTTCTAGTCTCGCCCCTGCCCCTCCAAGCGAGGATCCTGGCCAGGGCTAGTGATGGACCCAGCGCTCTGGCTCCTTCCAGCCTGGGCTGTCTCTTCCCAGTCACTATCACTTTCAGAACTGTCTCTGACGCTGCTCCCACCCTAGGATGTCTCTCCCAAATCCTGGTTCTCTTAAGAGCCATCCTTTCTTTCTGTCTTTGGCATAACCTACCAAACTTCTCCAGTTCTCACTCTCGCCTCATTCTTCTGCCTTCCGATTGTCAATCCTTTCAACTTTATCTAGTCTGAATGTTAAGGGGGCGATGTTCAGACGCTCGCTTTGGGTATAAATTTTGCCTGCAGAGCCTGCACCTCATTTTCCTTTGAGGTCTGCAGCAGGTATAAAGTATCCAGGACCTTCGCACTGCTCCTTGCGCAGGAAGGTTTTTCATGGAAATAAAACCTGAAAATATGATCTGCATCCCTCCAAGCTAAAGGCAACTAAAAGTACACAATGCCACGTCCTGCCCATGTGAAAAAGTGAATGCATGAGAGCAATGAGTGTGCATGTGCGAGTGAATTAGAGAGAGATGGATGAGCGTGAGGATAAATTAATAAAGTGTGAGACAGTGAATAAGGGTGAATGTATATCAGGAGAGTGAGGGAGCTAGGGATGGACTTGACAGAAAAAAAATCAGGATTATAAAAGGAAGGGGAGCCTGCTGTTTGACAGTCTCACACTCACCTAGCTTCCTGCCCTTACACCATTATCTTACTTCATACACTCTCACACACATACACTCACACTCACTCACCTTCCTACCTGTCACATACACCCTCTCACTCAACTTCACACACACATGCTGTACTCACTCACCTTCCTACCTGTCATACACCCTCTGACACTCAACTTCACACACAGTCAAATTCACTCACCTTTCTGCCTACCTGTTACACCCCCTCACTCAATTTCATACACTGTCATACACACCTTCACATACTTATTCACCTTCCCATCTGTCACATATACCCTCTCGCTCAGCTTCACACTGTGCTTCACCCATACTCACTCACATTCCTACTTGTCATACCCTCTTACACTCACTCAGCTTCACACTTTCACACACACACACACCTTTGCACACACACCCATACTCACCTTGCCTACCTGACCACCCTCTCACTCAACTTCATACACTGTCAAACATACCTTCACACACACATGCTTCCTACCTCTGTCACTTACCTCACATCCTCTTACTCAACTTCATACACTGACACACACATCTTCACACATTCTCATACTCATTCACCTTCCTACCTCTTTTGCATACAACCTCACACACTGTCAAACATACCTTCATACACATTCATACTCACCTGCCTATCTGTCACAAATACCCTCTCACACAATTTCATACACTGTCAAAAACACCTTCACACACACTCACACTCACCTTCCTGTCACATACACAGTCAGATATTTGTCACACAATTACTCAACTTCACACACTATCAAATACACTTTTCATGCACACTCATATTCACTCACCCTCTTATCTCAGTCACATACATTTATTTATTTATTTTTAATTTTTATATACCGGAATTCCTGTATGCAATACAAATCAATCCTCACTCACTCTGTCACACTGTCACTCAACATCATTCACCATTGAGCGCACCTTCACACACTCTTGTACTCACCTTCCTGTGACATACACCCTCAGACACTCATTGTCACACCCTCTCATTCACCATTATATTGTCAAATTCACCTTCACACACACACACACACACACTAATTCTCACTCACCTTCCTACCTCTCTGGCACATACACCCTCAGACAATAGTCACATACTCTCACTCAACTTCATACATTGTCAAACACATCTTCACATACTTGTACTCACCTTTCTAGATTTCTGTCACATATACCCTCAGACACTCCATACTCATTCCCTGTCCCTGTCCTTTCCATTTCAGAGACTGTAGGAGGATGTGAGGGCTGGCATGATAAGGGTGAGCTGCCAGGCCGGGCCCAGCAGTGGTGCCAGGGTCCCTTCCTTTTCTGGTGGCTCTCTCCTTTAGCCCCTATTGCTGGCTGTAGCTTCTCTCTCTTGGACCTCCTTTTCTCCAGATCTTGTTTTCCATGGTAACAGGATCTGCCTGCTCAGACTCTACAGTTTCTTTCCTCCCTGTCTTTTCCTGTTTTTCATCTTCCTCCTCACTCATGAGCAGGGGATGAAACTGTGGCTGTGTCTTTTTAGGGGAATTCTGCCACAAGTTCAGTATTGGTTGTTGGGAAGGTTTTGTTTTTTTTACCATTATAAAAAAAATGTAAAGAATCCAATGGACAGCAAGAGGGAGAAGAAAGGAGACTGAAATTCATTTTGGTGAAAGGTTTAAGATGAAATAAAGCAGCAGCCTGACTGATGAAATCATGGGCTAAGGGCAGTCTCACACTGGGGGCCAAACACTATTATTTTTGCTATATTTGGACAATTCTCTTGGCACAGGCCTTGAAGTCCTGTCTGCCTATGGTGCTAGAGCCCTTGGATTTATGTTTTCTGTTAAAAACTAAGAACTTTAAAAAGTTTGTTTTTATTAACTGCTTTCCTCACACCATTTGTGATAAAACGGATTCCTCTCTGAGATTAATCATCTCAAAACTAACTTTTACTGTCTGCTATAATCTCCTTGCTAGCTGACTTTGCACATCCCTTTTTCAGACACAAACTTTGTGTGACCCTTTTTTGACACAATCGATTGAGCTTGAAGGAATCGAGTTTGGGTGCTTGTGCTTAGCAGATGATTAGAGTCAATGCTTTGATATTTTGCAGTGTGCGATGCATGGAATTAAGTGCCCACATTGTTTAATGATTGCTTTATCTTGCACATCAGAATTCATTTTCTGGCCTATTACTAATTTAGTTAATGGATATTTAAATATTATGAATACATACATATATATATATAATGTTTTTGTTCTGTGTCCCTCCACAGTCATATATGAGCGCCCCCTCCAGAAAGTATTTCTGGTCCAGGAAGGTCAATGAGGATGCAGGCTGGTAGGGGACCTCAGCCAATAAAGGGTTAATTAATGCCTTTGACCTTATTCAGTCGTGCCTGCTCTCTGATTCTTGCCAAACTGGCCCCTGTAAGAGCAAGCCATCTTACAAGAGAACCATAAGGGCTGAAAAAAAGCAGGAGCCTACATGAAAACATCTGTAAAATCTGGCCAGCTGTGTAAGAGTTCTGGGAGTCCAGCAGATGCTTGGGGCCGGCCCTGCACCTCCTGGACCCCGGGCTCCCTGTCCTGCCGTGGAGGCCATGACTGGTGGAAAGGAGCTGGAGGTCTCCTAAGGAGAAGGGCTCCTTGGCAACAGCCATCCTGGCTGAATACAGATTCTTTCCTAATGAGGCTGCCCCTTGTAGCCTGGACGCTCTGCAAAATATTCGCAAGACCTCCGTGCACGCTTAGGCGACTTGACCGAGAGAGAAAAAAAAACAAGAGCAGCGCAGCACAATCTGCAAAGGATGAGCCGTCATCTGCCGCAAAGTGCAGGCTCGGCCCTGGCTCCCTGCGATTTACCGTCGAGCCAGCGATGAGGCACGGCTGGGCTCCCCTGCAAACCCCGGGCTGGCAGATGCATCAGGTACGAGGAAACAAAAGCAGGGACAGCTCCGCCCTCGGCGTTTGCTACACACTTGAGGGGGATGTGTGCAAGCACTTTTGCCATGCAGCTGTGTTGTGCGGAACAAACCCCCACCCCCCAGCCTTCCCCCCCCCCCCCCCCCGAGCTTCTAGCAACAAGGAAGCCAAGCTTACCAATTGTGGTTTTGGAGCCAATACAGCCCATAATCATCGACCGGAATATTTAGGAGGAAAATTAACCCTTGCTCCAGACTGAAAGCATTTCCACAGTACCTCATGGATTTGTCGCCTTCTGGACTGAGCTGTCGGGTGCAGATGGAAATAAAGGCAGGGAGGGAGGCAGAAGCGCTGATCTTTTCCTGGTTTCCCCTTCTCCGTTTCTACCCCCTGGAGAAACTGGTGCCTGAGTGAGGGCTGAATTAGGTCCACCTTCACTTACGTCAGCCCTATGGAAAGAGCAGAGAGAGAGGGAGGGAGGGAGGGAGAGGGAAGGGAGGAAGAAAATGGGGAGCGGCGGCAGCGAGCAGCGAGCAGAGGCTTCAGCACCTCGGACAGCAGCCCGAAGAAGGACGCTCGGGTCTGGCTCAGCCCTGCTTAACCCTTCCCCTTCCCTCATGCAAAGTTTTAACCTTTCAGTCCGTTTTCGTCTTGGTTTCAATCTGATTTTTTTTTTTTTTTTTTTACAGTAAAAACAGTTGCTATGGATTTTATGCTTTAAAGCTTTTGCTTATCATCGATTCTGAGGGGCAAAGCGATACAAGCATTCCCAGATCAACAGGTGCTGGCCTTAGGGCTCCTGCAGATTCCTCAGCAAATTGCTCGAATCAAGTGGCAGTAAATAAGCTTCAGAGCAAAAACAAACAACAGTCCTTGGCCACTTCTCCAAAATCACAGCCTGGTCAAGGGGAGCAGGGCTGAGGACATGTCCCGGTTACTCAGGCAAGGAACCTAGCTGAGCAACAGATAAGCTTTATCCTTCCCCATCTCTAGACTTCCTGGCCCCAGGCCCAACTCTGACCCAATGCACTGCCCAGTCACGTCCTCTGCTCTGCTTTAAATCCAGGTCCTTCCCAGAGGCATGGGATACCCTGACAGCAGGCACACACCTCCCCATCAGCTGCTGCGCTCCACTGCAAGCCCTCAAAAACCCAACCCGGTACCACTGAGCCTGCTTCTGCTTTAAAAATAGATCTCAGACATTCTTATGCATCTTTAAAAGCTTTTCTATAGGGTGCTAGGGTTTATTATTATTACTATTAATAAAATCTTTGAAAGGTGGAGCCAGGTCTCTTTCTACATCAGATCACCTCCACCAGGTCTACTAATCCCAGTTGTGAAATTCCTGTTATAGTCTTCCAAGGTTTGTCCTCCTATGGTGTGTCCCTGTAAATCCACAGAAAAAGGACAAAGCCCAGCATATTAAATTAAGACAAAACATTTCTTTTTACTGTTTTCTTTTAGAAATATAATTTTAGATTATAATATAAACACATTCAGGGTAATTTTCAAAGGAAAATGTAACATACACTAAGCAAAGCAATTTTCAGAAGCCCACTTACCCCACGTATAGTCACTTAATGTGTGTAAAATCTATTGGCAATTCAATGGCATATTATTGTAGCTAAATTGCTTTTGGTGAATCTTAATCCAGGGCAAGTTGTGTCTCCCATGGGATGGAGAAGGGTAGTAAGAGAGCTGGAATCTCTTGTATAGGGTAGAGCTGGAACAATCCTCCTCTCAACCCCTCCATTTCTTCCATGATTCTCTTTGATTCTTGGTTTGCCTCGCTCAGGGAGCTTTTTTAAAGACCATGCATTCAAACATCTGTTTTGGCAAAAGATGATGTTCACAGAAAACTAGAAGATGAAAATAAATCTCGTGTTTATCTGCAATACAGAGCTTCTTTCTGCCAAATGCATTTTTTAATATCTCAGTCTGGGCACTGAGTTGGTGTTTTTTTCTCACACTAGTGAAATAAAACTCAAAGAATCACCACAGGGTTGGATCAGGGGAAGTGCTAGATATAGTATACTTGGATTTCGGTAATGCCATTGACACAGTTCTGCACAGGCAACTTATAAATAAACTGAGTGTCCTTGGTATGGGCCCTAGAGTGACTGACGGGGTTAGGAACTGATTGACTGGGAAGTGATCAAGGTTAGGGGTAAATGGCGTTCACTCTGAGGGAGGGACATTAATAGTGGTGTGCACACTGTGCAGCAGGGATGATCCTCGGTCCTGTTCCTTACAACATTTTCATGTTCAGGTGATATTGCAGTAACTCTGTCTTTTTGTAGATAATCCCACTGGGTAGATACCCATGCAGGTATGGAAATTATGAGGACAGAGCTAGAGGAGGTCAAGGAATGGTTTTGAATCTGGAGGCTAAGATTTAATGCTAAAAATGAAGGTTTTGTGCATTTTGGTTGCAAAAATGCACAAAAAGTTCCTGGATGGAATAAATGAGCTTTATGGAGCAATTGGTTCAGGAACTGATGAGAGGGAGCTATTTTAGATATAATTCTTAGAGCTTGCAGGATTTGATGAGAGAGAACTGTGGTGGGGTTGCTTGGCAATAGTGATCATATCATCATAATCCACAGCTCTAGCACTAAACTTTCAAAAGGGAAACTTTGATAATGTTATCGATTTACTAGGGAGTTAGCAATCTGTTATATCTCTGATGTAGTTAGACTGCAGGGTTAGCAATCTGTTCTGGATTTGCTAGGGAGTTAGCAATCTGATAGAAATCTGATGCTTGATAGGAGGAGCAATCTGTAGATAAAGCTCAGATATCTTGCTAAGGAGTAGCAATCTGTAATGAATCTGATATAGTTGTGGGTGGATCCCTGGGCTGGTGGCAGATGACTATGCACCCAGGAGGGTATCCCGAGAGGGACCACTGGCTAGGCTTGAGTATGGAGACAGAGACAGATAGTTCTTTTATTAAACAGGTTTTTGAAACCACCAGAGGTGGCAGTAGTGAGTTGATATGCCCGGCAGGGCTGTAGTCCCTCAGGTACTGGAACAACGATCCCAGGATGGCTGAGCTGTTGAGCAACTGTAGAAAGTGAGTAGGCAGAGTTCATGAACAGAACTAGATGATAAAACTCACGTAAGGTCTCAAGTAAGCCCTCGAGGAGCGAGTACCTGGTTCCAGGGAAAGCTCTGAGAGAGCGATGGTAACTCACAATTGTTTGTAGCAGTGATAGCTTCCAGGCAGTAGAGAATCTTCAGAGTGTCCAGGAACATGGGCCCTTGAGGAACGAGTACCGGTTCCTATCTGTAATCTGAAAGAGTAACTCACACATGTCTGTATCTGCAATAGCTTCCAGGTAGTAGAGGATCTTCAGAGTGTCCAGGAACATGGGCCCTTGAGGAACGAGTACCGGTTCCTATCTGTAATCTGAAATAGTAACTCACACATGTCTGTATCTGCGATAGCTTCCAGGTAGTAGAGAATCTTCAGAGTGTCCAGGAACATGGGCCCTTGAGGAACGAGTACCGGTTCCTATCTGTAATCTGAAATAGTAACTCAAACTGTATCTGCGATAGCTTCCAGGCAGTAGAGAATCTTCAGAGTGTCCAGGAACATGGGCCCTTGAGGAACGAGTACCGGTTCCTATCTGTAATCTGAAATAGTAACTCAAACTGTATCTGCGATAGCTTCCAGGCAGTAGAGAATCTTCAGAGTGTCCAGGAACATGGGCCCTTGAGGAACGAGTACCGGTTCCTATCTGTAATCTGAAATAGTAACTCAAACTGTATCTGCGATAGCTTCCAGGCAGTAGAGAATCTTCAGAGTGTCCAGGAACATGGGCCCTCTAGGAACGAGTACCGGTTCCTATCTGTAATCTGAAATAGTAACTCACACATGTCTGTATCTGCGATAGCTTCCAGGTAGTAGAGAATCTTCAGAGTGTCCAGGAACTTGGGCCCTCGAGGAGCGAGTACCGGTTCCTATCTGTAATCTGAAAATAAAGAAAAGAGCGAGGCCCCCGAGGAGTGGGTACCTCTGGTAAGTCCGAGGAGGCAGAGTAGCTTGGAATGAATCCCCTTGCTAACTCAGTTTGTTAGTGTTTTCAAATACCTTTAAATATTGGAAGCAGATGACGTCATCTCAGGGGGACGCCCCTGAGGTTCGTGCCCTTGCTGGTACAAGAGTCGGGATGTGCACGCACGCGCCCTAGGCATCAGGACAAGATGGCGGAGTTGCAGCGTCAAGCCGGTCCGGGGATGCCGGAAGGAGACGGCCTGGAGACGCCGCGGCAGCCAGCCGTCCATCAAACCCGGAGGGAGTCGCCACAGAGGTAAAGAGGGCGGAGTGAGGACGTCGAGCAGCGACGGTCACAACAGATAAAAAGAGAAAAATAGAAAAAAAAACCTTAAATGTGCAGCTGCAAAGCTTAATAAGAATGTACAACAGGCATGGACACTGTTAAAGAAAATAATATCTTAGAAGCACAGTCAAGATGTATTCTACACGTTAAGAAAGGTGGAAGGAAGGCCAAACAATTGCCAGTATGGTTAACAGGTGAGGTGAAAGAGGCTATTTTAGTCAAAAAATCTTCCTTCAAAAATTGGAACGATCCATCTGAAGATAATAGGAATAAGCATAAGCAATGGGAAGTTAAATGAGAATTTGAAAAAAAGTTGGCTGTAGAATAAAAACTCATAATAAAAACTTTTAAAAATATATCCAAAGGAGAAAATTCGTGAGGGAGTCAATTGGACTGTTAGAAAATTGAGGTGTTAAAAAGGCACATAAGGAAGATAAGCCATCGCAGAAAGACTAAATGAATTCTTTACTGAATATTTGCTGAGAAGAATGTTGGGGAGATACCAATTCCAGAGACTGTTTTCAAGGGTGATGATTTAGAGGAACCCACCCAAATCATGGTGAAACTGGAAGATGTAGTAGGCCAGATTGACAAACTGAAGAGTAGCAAATCAACTGACCAGATAGTATACACCCCTGAGTTCAGAAAGAACTAAAAAATGAAATTTCAGACCTATCACAAGTAATTTGTAACCTATCATTAAAATCATCCATTGTACCTGAAGATTGGAAGGTGGCCAATGTAACCCCGATATTTAAAAAAGGCTCCAGAGGTGATCTGTAAAACTATAAACCAGTGAGCCATTCTTCAGTGCCAGGAAAATCATTAAAAATATTATAAAGAATAAAATCACAGAACATATAGATAAGCATTATTTAATGGGACACAGCATGGATTTACTCAAGGCAAGTCTTGCCTCCAAACCTGCTACATTTTTTGAATGTGTGAATAAACGTGGATAAAAGTGAATCGATAGATGTTGTTGCATCGGCCTGCCACGGAGCTCGTGACCGGCCTGCTTTACCCGGCCCCACAGCGATTCAGAGGGAGTGCCTCCAGCAGTGCCCGCAGTTCTGCTTGCTGCCGGCAGGCCTCGAAACATGGCAGAGACACCACCGCTGTCCGTTCCTCGCATCTGGTCCCCCAGGTGCGCACACGCGCCTCTCTGGTTTATTTAAAGGGCCCACGGCACACTAGGGCTGCCAGCCCTTTCTGGTGATGTAATCGGCCTCAGACTATATTAGGCGAGCCCTGACAGTCAGAGCTTGCCTTGGCAACAGGTCTCCACATTGTTCGTGTGCTCATTGCCCATCGTTCCAGGGTCCTGATCCTGACGCCTTTCCTGGTTCCTGTTTTGCACCTTGGTCCCTTCCATGCTACGCTCTGGATGGATCCTCTAGCCTTTGACCCTTGCTTCATTGGGCTATGCTCTGGACTGATCCTCTGGCTTTGACCCTTGCTTCATTGGACTCCGCTCTGGATTGACTCTCTGGCTTTGACCCATGCTTCATTGGATTACGCCCTGGACTTGGCCTTTAGGCTTCGGCCTCTTTTACCTAACTATTACTAACTATTCCCTCCATTAAAACTGCAAGACTAACTCAAGTAAGGGATAGAGCCCTATCATTAGCAGGGCCTACATTATGGAACACTATGCCATCAGAAATCAGACTGCAAAAAGACATCAAACTATTCAAAAAGAGCCTAAAAACATGGCTATTTAAACATACCACAACAGAATGGAGAATAGAATCCAAAGAATTGTAGAAAGTGATGAGTTTGTGCTTTGACACAACACCTCTATTCATAATGAGTGTTTTTACTTTTAAGCAGTAACAGATAACATGTAACTTATTAATAATTTTGAACCGACCTGATAAACATAAACACACAACCTCACCTAGCATCTTATATCTATTATGAAACTCTGTACTGTACCTTACAGGCACCTGTCTAGATGTTAAAATAAGTTAAACAACAATATTTTAAGTGCCTTATTGTTAACCGTTGTGACGGCTTCTAGCTTAACGACGGTATAGCAAAGAGTTTAAATAAATAAATTACCTGGGTGCCACCTGTTCCTGCTCCTATTCCTTTGGCATCCGGGTGTCTGGATCCCTGCCTTGTCCGGACTAGTCTCCGTCCTTTGATACCGCCACTGGTTCCTGATTACCTTCCATCTCTCTACTGGGAGTCGTCATACGCAGGCCCGCCTAAGACCAGCCAGCCCCGACACCCAAGGGTTCAACCTATGGGGAATGAGGGCTGGTATTGGCAAAGCTCCAGTCGGCCTCAGTCTCCTAGTCTGCTCCACTTCCCGATTGTGGGAACCCATAGGACTTGCCCTATGGGTAGCCTCAACCCCACTTTGGGCCAAGAGTCCACCTCCAGAGTAACAGGTTGCCAAGGCCATGGACCCAGCGGACTTGTCCGCTCTCCAGGCCATTCTAGACCTGGCTTAGAAGATCCAGGAATAGCAACGGTTTTTGGAGGCATTGGCTACTTCCATAGAGCAGTGGTCCCCAGCCCTGTCCTGGGGGCCCACCAGCCAGTCGGGTTTTCGGGATATCCACACTGAATATGCATGAGAAAATTTGCATGTTATGGAGGCAGTGTATGCAAATTTTCTCTTATGCATATTCAGTGTGGATATCCCGAAAACCCGACTGGCTGGTGGGCCCCCAGGACAGGGTTGGGGACCACTGCTATAGAGCACCTAAACGCCCGATTGGATTCTCACGCGGCGGACTTGTCTGCGCTGAAGGCCGTACCCTGGCTCGTTCTGAAGTGCCAAAAATGCCAGTCAGCCTTAGAACTGGTAGTGGTGGACATGGACCGTCTTGCCATTTGCCAAGACTCCCTGACCCAGCTCAATGCCCCACCACCATTCCCCCCTGCGGCCTCCGTGCTGTCTTCTGGTCCCGCTCGGGCAGTCATATCCTTGCCAGCACCATCCCGTTATGTAGGAGACCCCAAGTGGTGTCGTGGTTTCTTAAATCAATGTCATATGCATTTTACCCTCCAACACTTTTCCCAAATGATTTGGTCAAGACAACCTTTATTCTATCACTTTTGGATGGCTTGGAACTCCTCTTTGTGGAAGCGCTCCGACCCCTTGCTTTTGAATCTTCCTCAGTTTGTCTCAGCCTTTAAACAGGTTTTTGAGGAACCAGGCAGGCTTCCCACCATGGGCTCTTATCTTCTTCATTTACGACAAGGGTCTCGCCCCTTAACAGACTTCGCGATCGAATTTCGAACCCTGGCCATGGAACTAAACTGGCAGGGGGACAGATTACATGCCATTTTCCTGGACGGGTTAGCCCCCAGGATTAAAGACGAACTTGCAGCACGAGAACTTCCCACCTTCCTTGAAGGGCTCATTGATCTCACGGGGAAGATTGATCAATGTCTCCAGGAATGGGCCCGGGAGAATCGCTCAACCCAGAGGGCTCATGCCAGGGAACAACTCCTTTCTGGCTGCAACCACCCCTCGCCCACAGGGGAACTCCTTAGAAGAACTGATGTAACTAGGCCGTGTTCATCTCACGAATGCTGAGAAGTCTCGTCGCCGCCAATTAGACCTTTGCCTTTATTGTGGGAACTCAGGTCATCTACTACCTCAATGTCCAGAAAAGAAGAAGACTACCCCATGCCAGGAGACCTCAGAAGTGGTAGCCATTGGTCTTGCCCCGGCATCACCCCTATTTCTATTGCCAGTCTCTTTGGATCAATCCCCCACCTGCTTTACCACCCAGGTCCTAGTGGACTCCGGTGCTGGGAGAAACTTTAATCATCAGGAACTCGTGGACCAATACCAAATCTCTATATGTCCCTTGACACCACCGTTGGCTCTTTCCTCAGTTCATGGAGACTTCCTCCCCGGTTTGGTGACTTGAACCATGCGTCCGCTTATGGTGAAGATTGGGTTGGATCATACAGAACTCATCTCCTATGTCCTTCCAAAAGCTGTGAACCCAGTTATTCTGGGTCTGCCATGGTTACAAAAGCATCAACCACAGTTTGACTGGGCTTCAAATGATCTCATCCAGTGGGGCTCGCACTGCTCGCAATCTTGTTTAGAACCGGTGGAGTCTTCCCACTCATTGATCGTGGCTACTGCGCTCTTCCTAACCTTCTTCTCCCAAGTAAAAAGTCTCAGGAGACTCAGACTAACCCTTGCTCCCTCCGGAGGAACATCTTGAAGGTCATCTTTGCACAGCTGAAGGAACAGTTGACTCAAAGAACGGCCGAACATGAAGCCTTTGAAGGGATTAATTTCCCTCTTGACCTACAAGGAAGAGGAGATCCAGAGTCTGCATGCCCTTTTGCAACTAGAGAGGGGAAAAGGACTCCTTCCTTTGGCTTTCTCTACCCCGCCTGGCCTGGCCCAGTGACTCTCCAAGCAACAGAGGACACTAGAGACTTGGCCAACGCTTTTAACCAGTTGAGTTCTCGACTGGACTCTGCCTCGATGCCTGACAAACTCTCTGCCACTTCACAGACGTTGCCTATATGGCAGTCCATACCTTTGCCTGCATCTACACGTTTTACAGGTCTTCCCCTGTTATGTAGAGGCTTTCTGAATCAGTGCTGTATGCACTTTTCTCTGCCACCTACCTACTTCCCAGACGCAGTGTCCAAAACTACGTATATACTGTCTCTTTTAGATGGGAAAGCCCTGGCCTGGGTATCACCTCTTTGGGAGCGTAATGATCCAGTTTTGAAGATTTGACTAGCTTCCTTGCTCTCTTTCGTTCTGTATTTGATGATCCCGCTCACAAGACTGTCGCTGGATCTGCACTCCTGCATCTTCAACAAGGTAGTAAACCTTTGACTGATTATGTTATTGAGTTTAAAATCCTGTCCTCAGAACTACATTGGGACCTGGGTTGCCTATGGGCTATCTTCCTGGAAGGCCTTAACTTTTGCAACAAAGACGAATTAGCAGCATGTGAACTTCCATATCATCTGAACTCTCTCGTTGACCTAGCCAGATGAATTGATCGTCATCAATGTGAATGGTCACAGGAGCTTAAAAGTCCCAAGAAGATACCATCGGGGGTTCCTCGCTCTCATCCACCACCAGTTGCCCAGACTATGCCAGTACCCTGCATAAAGGAAGAGGAACCTATGCAACTGGGCCGCAGTCATCTTTCAGCTAAAGAAAGGCGTCACCGGAGAAGACTAGGCCTCTGCATATACTGTGGCCAACCTGGTCATGCTGTACCCACCTGTCCTATCTGTCTGGGAAACTCGCAGACCTAGGATTCGCTGGAGGACTCCTCCTAGGTCTAACATCTCCATCTCCTCCCTTCACTTCAGACGCTCTCGAGTTCCACACATTAGCTTTAGTGGATTCTGGTGCCAGTGGGAACTTTATACTCAGACAGCTCGTGGAGCACCTACGAATCTCCACTGTTCGGACACTCACACCGCTACTCTTGTCTTCTATCCATGGTGAGCCATTACCTGGTGAGGTCTCGTTTTCTATTCCACCTGTCTTCACACGGGATCCCTCCACACAGAGACCATCTCGTTTTTAGTCCTAGATAAAGCAATACATCCGGTGGTACTCTGATTACCATGGCTACAATTGCATACACCTCAATTTGACTGGAGCACCCTGCAACTATCCCAATGGGAGATGTCTCGAGGTTGTGACTCCTATGCCATACATGACCACTACCACCTCGCTGCCGGGCCTACCTTCGAAGTATTCTCCAAGAAAGCAGCAGACACACTACCTCACCGATCCTTCGACTGCGCCATCAATCTTCTACCCGATGCTGAGCCTCCCAGAGGAAGGGTGTACCCATTGTCTCTCTCAGAGACCAAAGCTATGCCCTCCTACATCCAAGAGAACTTGGAGAAGGGTTTCATTTGCCCATATAAGTCTCCTGCGGGGGCTGGGTTCTTTTTTGTGGGTAAGAATGGTTCCCTTCACCCATGTATAGACTACTGTGGTCTGAACGAGATAACTATAAAGGACTGCTACCCATTGCCATTGATCTCCGAACCTTTTGATAGGCTCCAAGGAGCCAAAATATTCACAGAATTGGACCTCAGAGGGGCATACAATTTGGTCCAAATTCACCAAGGCGATGAGTGGAAGACAGCATTTAATACCCACGATGGCCATTTTGAATATTTAGTTATGCCCTTTGGCCTTTGCAACACTCCGGCCGTGTTTCAAAACATGATGAATGAAATCTTCAGGGACCTACTTTACACCTGCGTAGTAGTCTATCTTGACGACATACTGGTTTTTTCCCAGAACCATCAGTTGGACGTCATTAAGGTTCTCCAGAGATTGAGAGACCACCACTTATATGCCAAATTGGAAAAATGCTCTTTTCATCAAGAATTTGTTCCCTTTCTAGGCTACGCAGTGTCTAGTCTGGGTTTTCAGATGGACCCACAAAAGACCAAGAGCATTCATAATTGGCCCCAACCTACTGGACTTAAGGCTCTAAGGAGATTCCTCGGATTCACCAACTACTACAGATCATTCATTCATCACTATTCCACCTTGACCGCGCCTCTTACAGCCATGATGCGAAAAGGAGCTAACCCTTTGCAGTGGTCACCAGAAGCCGTGAGTGTCTTCCAATAACTTACGGAGGCATTCCTGCAAGAGCCTCTTCTATGTCACCCAGACCCCCGACAAACTTTCGTTGTCGAGGTTGATGCCTCGGACGTCGGGGTTGTAGCAGTCCTTAGCCAACATGCTGATAGCCATACCTTATATCTTCTCACGGCATTTCTCTCCAGCCGAACAAAACTACGGGATAGGAGACAAGGAGCTTCTAGCGATTAAGTTGGAGTTTGAGGAATGGCGCCCCTGGCTTGAAGGTGCTCAACACCAAATCACGGTTTACACCGATCACAAAAACCTCGAATACTTGCATCAAGCACAGTGCCTGAACCACAGACAGGCCCGTTGGTCATTATTTTTTAATCGCTTCAATTTTCTCCTGAAGTATCACCCAGCAGACAAGAACACTCGCGCGGATATGTTATCTTGTTCTTTTTCCACGGAAGATGTCCCTGACACTCCGCGCCACATCATCGACCCTGCTAGGGTACTTCTCTCTGCTACCCACACAGTGGTCCCTCAGACACTCTGGAATAAGATACTCCAGTGGGCCCATGACTCTCTGCTCGCAGATCATCCTGGACAGTCCTGTACCTTTGCTACTCTACAAAGGTATTACTGGTGGCCCTCCATGAAAAAAGATGTTCGTGCCTACGTGGAGTCATGTCCTACTTGTGCGAGACAGAAACCACCCCCTGGTCGTCCATGGGGACTTCTTCAGCCACTACCCACTCCAAGTGAACCGTGGACACATATAGTGACGGACTTCATCGTCGACCTACCTAAGTCCAATGGCAATAACACCATCTGGGTCACAGTTGACTGTTTTTCTAAAATGGCCCATTTCGTGGTGTTACCAGGGTTACCTTCAGCTCCAGAACTGGCGAAGCTGTTTATCCATAATGTCTTTCGCCTCCATGGCTTGCCAAGACATATCCTCTCTGACAGAGGGGTTCAGTTCACTACGAAGTTTTGGAAAGCTTTGTGCAAAAAATTTGACATCTCTCTGGATTTCACTGCAACCTCTCATGCTCACCTCTTTTCTTTCTACTTCATCAATTCTCAGAAGAGTGGCAGCCTCTGCCAGTGAACGCCAACCACCCTGGTGTCCCCAGGACAGCGTGGGTGATGCCAACCATCATCTTGTTCCTGGAGTCACCTAGCATGCGCGCGGGCCATCTTTAATACACGTCATGGTGGGAACCTCGGGGGGTGTCCCCTCTGCATGACGTCTTCTCGTTGCTGAATCCACTTCTCCTTGGACTTCTGGTTCCTTTTCCGCTGGGGAACGCTGGGTAACGCTCCTCGGGGGCTCTTCGCTCCTCGGAGGGCCTTACTGCCTTGTTCTCCTGGAACCAAGCCTTGTAAGTACCACCTAGCTTCTTCTCTGCCAAGCCTTGCTGGGATTCCCTGCGGTGTACCCCGTGCCTCGGGCCACTACCACATTCTCACCAGCAGAATTCACTACATCTGCTCTGTGCTGCAGGAGATTGCTGTTACATATCCTCAAGTACTTCTGAGCTCCAGGACCTCAGACTACCTCAACACCTTCTGCCTCGTTCAGTCATCCTCGGCGTACCCCGCACTGTGGGCCTCTACCGGATCTGCACACCAGAGGTATTTGCTAATCTATTGGGAAGACTAGCGTACCCCGCACTGCAGACCACTACCAGATTGTCTCATCTGAGGTATCCCCCTGGGTATACCCCACAGTTCAAGAACTGTACTTTGACTGCATTTCCCACTCCACGGGTTATGCTCTCTCTTTCTCCCATAATAAAGTCTATACTACAGCTGTGTCCTAGCTACTGAGACCATGCCTACCAACGGTGAGGCCCACAAGGCTCCTCCCTATAGATGGGGACACCTCTCACCTCGGACCAGGGTTCACTTCCATACCAAAACATAACATACTGATCCACATGGAAGCTGAAACAGTCTGGGAATACTATAAGAATAGAAAGAGCAGTGATTTGCTGATTTAGAAAAATGCTTCCCTCTGATACATTCCTTTATTTGTCAGTCTGGTTACTTCGACAACAGATCCTGGTTCTTCTCTGACCTCACAAGAATCATAGACATCAGGACTTATTGCTATGGAAACTCCCACATGACCTGCCCAGTCTCAGGCTCTATCTTTCCAATGCAGTCAATGCTTTTCAATGGAAAACAAACAAATGAAACAAATGACATGTTTCATTCGTTTTCAGGGACAAACAAATCAAACGAATGCATCATATTCGTTGCAGATTGGCCATTTTTTTTTAAATGCATGCACATCCCTAATAAGTTATAGCCTGAGATGGCTGTATCCCAACCATGAGCCTCAGTGAATCATGTTTCTGTAATAGCAACTATGTCCAAGATACAGTGGGGAGGGGTGAAAGACAGAAATGGACACTGAAATCAGGAGGGAGGATGGATGGATGAGAGGTAAAAGATTAGTGAGATACAGAGGACTGAGATGTGGAGAGAAGGGAGGCAGAGAAAATGGAAAACCTTGACTTGAAAGATTGAGACAGATGAGGGAGGAACATGAGAAGAAAAATAGAAGTCCGATGAAATCAGAGAGTGATATAGGGGAAAACAGAGGTAAGCATTTATTTTCAATGCAGAAATCTGATAACTCAGATTTGGAAAGTTTTAATATTATTTTGTGTGTCTTTTAAAATTCCATATTAAACATATCTAATAGTTGTACTGATCCTAGAGAAAATGGGACTCATTGTGGGTTGTAGACCAAAGAAAAGAATAAGTGCAGTCAATGAACTTTGCAGATTTTGGACATCTAAAAAAGGGAGCTGGGAGATCTAGAAAGCTTGTGGTCTGCAATATCTTTTTTTCCTCTCTTTGGAAAGGTTCACAGCTTAGGCTAAACTTCCTGATGTAATACTGACAGCTAACATGACAAATGTGAGTGCATATTCAACAGGATGCATCCAGCTAAGCTCAGTAATTAGGCAGATAAATCTTGGGATGATATCGCTTCCACCACTGACCGGATACGTTTCTTGGACATAGTTGCTATTACAGAAACATGAGCAAGGGAGAAAAGTTGGAAAGCTGTGACCACAAACGCTCGTAGTCTGGGCAATAAAATCCCAGACCTGCAGGCCTTAATGGTGGAAGCAGACTTGCTGAGAAAACATTAATGTTACCGGTTTATTCTGTATCAGCAAAGTTGGCAGTTCCTTGACAAGCTGCACAATTTATTATATCAATTCTAGAATATTATTCTATAACAGATATATGTTAGGCTCTCATTTTATTGTGGTACAATGTGTATTATGGAAACAAACCAAAGAGTTATAAAATAAGAAATATTGAGAAATAAAACTTTCAAGAAGTATTATCCAATGTTAAACCTAAACAGCTATATTCAACATAAAAAAAAGCCTGCCAGACCAAACTCGGGTAAAAAAACTTACCCGGTCCGTGGCTGGAGCGATTTCATCCCAAGGTTTCTCTGCCTAATTCCTGACCTTAGCTGGATGCATCCTTTTGAATATGCACTCACATGTGACATGTTAGCTGTCAGTATTACACCGGGAAGTTTAGCCTAAGCTGTGAACCTTTCCAAAGAGAGGAAAAAAAAGATATTGCAGACCACAAGCTTTCTACATCTCCCAGCTCCCTTTTTTAGATACCCAAAATCTGCAAAGTTCATTGACTGCACTTATTCTTTTCTTTGGTCTACAACCTACAATGAGTCCCATTTTCTCTAGGATCAGTACAACTATTAGATATGTTTAATTTGGAATTTTAAAAGTCATGTATTCAAAAGACACATAAAATAATATTAAAACTTTCCAAATCTGAGTTATCAGATTTCTGCATTGAAAATAAATGCTTACCTCTATGTTTTCCCCTATATCACTCTCTGATTTCATCGGACTTCTATTTTTCTTCTCATGTTCCTCCCTCATCTGTCTCAATCTTTCAAGTCAAGGTTTTCCATTTTCTCTGCCTCTTCTCTCTCCACATCTCAGTCCTCTGTATCTCACTAATCGTTTACCTATATTATTCAAAGTCAAAATTTTCTATTATTTAAAGTCAAAATTAACAAAGAATCACCTTCTACAAATTCTTCTCTTGGTGTACCTCAAGGATCCTCCCTATCACCCACCCTCTTCAACATCTACCTCCTCCCCCTTTGCCAACTGTTAACAAGTCTCAAACTAATTCACTACATTTATGCAGACGACGTGCAGATTCTGATTCCTATAACAGAATCCATCGCTAAATCACTCACGCTCTGGAATAACTGCCTACAATCTATCACCAGCCTTCTCAACAGTTTAAACTTGGTCCTTAACGCCTCTAAGACTGAACTCCTCCTCATTTCTTCCAAGACAACCCCCTCCCACAGACCCACAACAACACCCATCTCACTCATACTCATGTAAGAGATCTCGGGGTAATACTCAATAACCACCTCAACCTAAAGAAAATGATCAACATCACAACCAAAGATTGCTTCTACAGACTCCAGGTTCTAAAAAGACTCAAACCTCTCCTATATTTCCACGACTTCAGGACAGTTCTACAAGCCTTGCTATTTGCTAAAATAGACTACTGCAGCGCTCTCCTCTTAGGCCTCCCCAGCTCAACTACCAAGCCGCTACAGATGATTCAGAACGCCGCAGCTAGAATCTTGACCAACACCAACCGTGGAGAACATATTACTCCCATCCTCTGAAACTTACACTGGTTACCAGTTAACTACAGAGTCCTACACAAATCACTCACCTTAATACACAAATCCATCCATAATCACCTTCAACTCGACCTTGAAATCCCTCTCAAACTCCATACTTCCAACAGACCGATTAAAGAAGTCTACAAAGGATCTCTACAAGCCCCTCCAACCAAAGCCACGCGCCTCACTTCGACCAAAGACCGAGCTTTCTCGACAGCAGGCCCGGCCATTTGGAACAACATCCCCTCAGACCTCAGGCTGGAACCCTGCCTCCTAACATTTAAGAAAAAACTTAAGACTTGGCTGTTCCGCCAAGCCTTCCCAGACCCCTTGGATACACACTAGATGACTAACTCTTTTCACGAGCAACGGATCTTTGTACCTCCTCTAAGTACTTTATAAGCACTAGTACCTCTCCTAACTACTTAATAAGCACTAGCCCTGATTCCACGATGTTATTGTTCTTAGTTTAATGCCCTCTTAGGCCTTTCTTTCCAGCTGCTTAAGCTCCCAAGTTTACTCTCCTTGTTGAATGTAACTTTGATTCTTCTGTGTATATAAAAGTTGTTTTCTGTTACAGTTTTCCCAGTTCGATGTAAACCGATCTTATATGGTCATTTAACCATGAAGGTCGGTATAGAAAAGTGCTAAATAAATAAATACCTCTGTTCCATCCATCCTCCCTCCTGATTTCAGTGTCCATTTCTTTCACCCCTCCCTGCTGCATCTTACCTTTGTCTCTCTCTCCCATCTCTCTCGCAGCCCTTACTCTCAACCAGACCTCTGTCCCTCATGGTCACTCACCCCCCCTCCCAGTCTTCTCTTCCCCAGTTTTTCTATTATTCAAGAATCGCTATACATTAAGGGGACACTTTTTAAACTCTGCCCATAGATTACATTTTACCCTTGAACACTGCAGCAGATTTCCATGGGAAAACATGCACATATACGTTCCTTTAGAAATGTAATGCCGTTCCTTTTACTCAGTGAGGGAAGGGCATCAATTTTCAAATATTCTATTTCCATGAGTAAAATTCTCTTCCATGCATAGATATGGCTTTCAAAATTCTCCTAGTAATATATAATCTACAAATATTGTAACTAAAATGAGGACTGATGTGTGCTTAAACTTTGCTTTCTACTAAACCACTAAAGTCTCTACTTAAAAAATTTAAAATCTACATCCCTTAAATAAACATCAAATAATGCTATGCAGTCAAGGAACCTATAATCAAAGTGATTTTGACTCAACTTAGCACTGATCTAATCATTTACCATGTGGAATCTATTTATAGTTTATATATACATACACACACTTGCAAATACAAATATTCAACCTGTATTAATTATGAACAAGACCGTAAGTGTGCCTGTTACAAGAAATGTCCAGACCAGGGTTAAGAACTCCAGGCATGGAGTGCCACAAACAAATCTGGTTTTCAGGATATCCACAATGAAAGTGTATGAAGCATGAGGTATGCATTACTTCCACTGTATGAAAATATACCTGATTTGATTATTTATTACCTCACGCATATTCGTTGTGGAAATTCTGAAAATCTGATGACTGGCATTGCCTACGTTTGTTCCAAATAGAATATTTTTCTTTGAATACCACATCTAAACGTTTTTAATTCTATCTTCCCCCACTGAGAAAACCACCTGCCACCACTGGTGTTTTGGCATGGAATGCCTGCTTCAGGAATCAAAACTCTTCTCATGCAATCTTATAGATTGACTTCTCATAATCATGATTTCACATTACCTCGGGGTAGCCTCAGCATTATTACACCAGAGATCCTGTCTCTACGCTTCCCCGCTCCTCAGGACAGCCTCAGCATTATTACACCAGAGATCCTGTCTCTACGCTTCCCCGCTCCTCAGGATAGCCTCAGCATTATTACACCAGAGATCCTGTCTCTATGCTTCCCCGCTCCTCAGGGTATCTTCTGCATTACTACACCAGAGATCCTGTCTCTACGCTTCCCCGCTCCTCGGGACAGCCTCAGCATTATTACACCAGAGATCCTGTCTCTACGCTTCCCCGCTCCTCGGGATAGCCTCAGCATTATTACACCAGCGATCCTGTCTCTATGCTTCCCCGCTCCTCAGGGTATCTTCTGCATTACTACACCAGAGATCCTGTCTCTACGCTTCCCCGCTCCTCGGGACAGCCTCAGCATTATTACACCAGAGATCCTGTCTCTACGCTTCCCCGCTCCTCGGGATAGCCTCAGCATTATTACACCAGCGATCCTGTCTCTATGCTTCCCCGCTCCTCAGGGTATCTTCTGCATTACTACACCAGAGATCCTGTCTCTACGCTTCCCCGCTCCTCGGGACAGCCTCAGCATTATTACACCAGAGATCCTGTCTCTACGCTTCCCCGCTCCTCAGGATAGCCTCAGCATTATTACACCAGCGATCCTGTCTCTACGCTTCCCCGCTCCTCAGGGTATCTTCTGCATTACTACACCAGAGATCCTGTCTCTATGCTTCCCCGCTCCTCGGGATAGCCTCAGCATTATTACACCAGAGATCCTGTCTCTACGCTTCCCCGCTCCTCGGGATAGCCTCAGCATTATTACACCAGAGATCCTGTCTCTACGCTTCCCCGCTCCTCGGGGTATCTTCTGCATTACTACACCAGAGATCCTGTCTCTACACTTCCCCGCTCCTCGGGGTACCTTCTGCATTACTATACCAGAGATCCTGTCTCTACGCTTCCCCGCTCTTCAGGGTATCTTCTGCATTACTACACCAGAGATCCTGTCTCTACGCTTCCCCGCTCCTCGGGGTATCTTCAGCATTACTACACCAGAGATCCTGTCTCTACGCTTCCCCGCTCCTCGGGGTATCTTCTGCATTACTACACCAGAGATCCTGTCTCTACACTTCCCCGCTCCTCGGGGTATCTTCTGCATTACTACACCAGAGATCCTGTCTCTATGCTTTCCCGCTCCTTGGGGTATCTTCTGCATTACTACAGAGATACTTTCTCTACGCTTCCCTGCTTCTTGGGGTAGCCGCAGTGTTACTACACCAGAGATCCTGTCTCTACGCTTCCCCGCTCCTCGGGATAGCCTCAGCATTATTACACCAGAGATCCTGTCTCTACGCTTCCCCGCTCCTCGGGATAGCCTCAGCATTATTACACCAGAGATCCTGTCTCTACACTTCCTCGCTCCTCGGGGTATCTTTTGCATTACTACACCAGAGATCCTGTCTCTACACTTCCCCGCTCTTCGGGGTATCTTCTGCATTACTACACCAGAGATCCTGTCTCTACGCTTCCCCGCTCCTCGGGGTATCTTCTGCATTACTACACCAGAGATCCTGTCTCTTCGCTTCCCCGCTCCTCGGGGTATCTTCTGCATTACTACACCAGAGATCCTGTCTCTACACTTCCCCGGCTCCTCGGGGTATCTTCTGCATTACTACACCAGAGATCCTGTCTCTACGCTTCCCCGCTCCTTGGGGTATCTTCTGCATTACTACAGAGATACTTTCTCTACGCTTCCCTGCTTCTTGGGGTAGCCGCAGTGTTACTACACCAGAGATCCTGTCGCTATGCTTCCCTGCTCCTCGGGATAGCCTCAGCGTTACTACACCAGAGATCCTGTCTCTACGTTTTCCCCTCTCCTCGGGGTAACCTCAGTGTTACCACACCAGACATTCAGTTTCTACGCCTCCCCGCTCCTCGGGATAGCCCCAGCACTTTTACAACAGAGATCCTGTCTCTGCGCTTCCCTGCTCCTCGGAGTAGTCTCAGCGTTACTACACCAGAGATCCTGTCTCTGCGCTTCCCTGCTCCTCGGAGTAGTCTCAGCGTTACTACACCAGAGATCCTATCTCTATGTTTCCCCGCTCCTCGGGGTAGCCTCAGCGTTACTACACCAGAAATCCTGTCTCTGTGCTTCCCTGCTCCTCGGGGTAGTCTCAGCATCATTATACCAAAGACTTTGTCTCCGCGCTCCCTGTTCCTCGGGGCCTGTCCTGCGTGTCTCTGCATCAACGATCCTTCCTCTGGTATCTCCTATCTCCAGACCTGCCCAGCACTGTGATATCATTGAATGGACTCTCTCCGTCCCCGCTCCTCGGGGCACCCCACAGTACTGCTGCAGTGCAGGCACCTGCGGTCACATGGCTGTGACGCAGGCAGTTCATCTACACCTCTTCCTGGGTCACAGCCATGGTCCTGTTGCCTGTGCTTCCAGTCTACCTCACCTCCCGATGCTGGGGACCTGTGGGGCCCAACTCCTCAGGTAGCGTCAACCCCCACCTCGGGCCAAGGGTCCACAAAACCTACAAAACCTAACAGGGCTATGCACCAACCATCGCCACAGGCTGTGTCACCAATGATGAAGAGAGAAGAGAAATGTGTGCTGTGCTGGAAGGGATGAGGTGAGAAACAGCAATGCAGCAGGTGCTACCTCCAGTGGGAAAAGAATAAATTAACTCAACCAAGGGAAGGAGAGCAGAGAGGGGAATGTTAATGGTGGTGGTGGGGATCAGAAGAGGATGATGGTGTGTGTGTGTGTGTGTGTGGGGGGGGGGGGTGGAGATACAGAGTTGCTTCTACTAACAGAGGATGTGGTGAGAGCAAGCTAGTGTAGCTGGGTTCAAAAAAGGTTTGGATAAGTTCTTGGAGGAGAAGTCCATTAACGGCTATTAATCAAGTTTACTTAGGGAATAGTCACTGCTATTAATTGCATCAGTAGCATGGGATCTTCTTGGTGTTTGGGTAATTGCCAGGTTCTTGTGGCCTGGTTTGGCCTCTGTTGGAAACAGGATGCTGGGCTTGATGGACCCTTGGTCTGACCCAGCATGGAAATTTCTTATATTCTTATGTTCACAGTGGGGATGTTGATGGTGGTGGTGGGGACACAGAGGTGTTGTGCAGGAGGTGGACCCTTGGGCCGAGGTGGGGTTGATGCTACCTGCAGGGCAAGCCCTACGGGTCCCCACTGACAGCAGGCGGAGCTGGCTGACTGACTGAGGCCGGCTGGAGTTTCGCCAATACCAGCCCTCGTTCCCCGCAGGTTGAGCCCTTGGGTACTGGGGCCGGCTGAAATTAGGTGGGCCTCCGTCCGAGGTCTTCTCAGGGACAATGAAGTGGTCAGCCAGGGGTCAGCAGCGGTAGAAGTTGGTGGTCTGATCTGGACGAGGCAGAGTCCCAGAGACCTGGGCGCCAATGAGAACAGGAGGCAGACAGAGGGCACCCGAGTAAGAACAGGCCGAAGCCTGAAAGGCCAAGTCCAGAGTGAAGACAAGAGGAGCGTCGTAGAGCAGGCTGAAGTCAGGGCAGGTGGCAGGCAAGGAAGAGTGGCAAGACAAGCGTGGGTTAAAACCAGAAGTCAGCTAGAGAATGGTCAGGGACGGCAAAGGTCGAACTAGGAGACGAGCAGGATCGTAGTCAGACGAAGCAGAGGTCAAAGCCAGGAAACAATCATTAGCATTGTCAGACGAAGCAGAGGTTAAAGCAAAGAGACAATCAGTAGTGTGGTCAGATGAAGCAGTGGTCAGAGCCAGGAGTCAGTCAGTGGCAACAAGCAGGGAAGACACTGAACACAGGAGCAGGATTGGGTACCAAGATCAGGAACGCAGACGAATCAGGAACATGGAGGAATCACAGGATAAGCAACTAAGCACACGACTAGCGTGGAGACCTGTTGCCAAGGCAAGGAAGCAGTGGCTGGGCCCGGTCTTAAGTATTGGGACTCAGTGATGTCAACATCCGGGGTCATGGGTTGGATTCCCACCATGGCCCCTTTAAAAGGAGAACTGATGCACGCGCGCCTAGGGTGGGGCACGGTGAGAAACGTCAGCGTCTCCCCACAGAGCTGAGACATCCGCTATGGAGCTGGGAGCATGGGGAGCGGCCCGGAGTAGGAGGTGGCATCCCACGGCCGCAAGAGAGGCAGAGCCAGGCGCTGGAGTAGGCAAACGGGGGTAAGGGGGCCTGTCGTGGCCAGCACACACAACAGTACCCCCCTTATGCCCCCCCCCCTCTTGGAGGTCTGGGTTTGCCCAGATAGGTACAATGAAACTGCAGTAGGAGGCCTTTGTCCAGGATGTTGTGTGCTGGCTCCCAAGAGTTTTCTTCTGGGCCATATCCTCCCATGAGAGGAGGCACTCCCACCGACGGCCCCTATGACAGACGTCAAGGACTTCTCGAACCTTGTAAGTGGTATCTGATTCAGCAACCAGATGAGATGGTTCAGATGCCTTGCGAGAAGGCCAGGAGAGAATCACCAGTTTCAGCAGGGACACATGGAACGTGTTAAGGATGCCAAGAGTCGGTGGCAACAGGAGCTGATAAATGACAGGTCCAATATGATGGGTAACCGGAAAAGGTCCAATGTATTCTAGGTGCAAATCTTTGGGAAGGTACTTTGAGGCCAATGTATCGCGTACTCAGCCAGATCTTCTGTCCAAGTAGAAATTCAGGAGCTGGATGCCAATGGGCGTCCGTGGTCTTCTTAGACCGAGCCGCTGCCTGACACAAACAGAGGTTTGTCTGGTTCCAAAGGGCTTTAAGGGCATCAGCAGTGGTCTAGGCGGCTGGCGAGGGCACAGTCAGCGGGATAGGTAACAAGAGGCCGTGGCTACCTGCCATAGACAATGGTGAATGGCGATAACTCAGTAGCAGCGGCGATAAGGGAGTTGTGGGAAAACTCCGCCCATGGGAGAAGGTCTGCCCAATTGTCCTACCAATCATTAATGTAGGCATGTAGAAAGGTTTTCAAGGAACGGTTCATGTGTTCAGCTTGACCGTTGGCCTGTGGGTGGGTAAGCTGTGGTGAGGCTGTTAATGCCAAACTTGCAGCACAGGGCGTGCCAATAGTGGGCGATGAACTGGGGACCTCTGTCTGAAGCTATATCCTTGGGTAGGCTATGTAGCTGAAACAAGTGGAGGAAAAAGAGACGTGCCAGTTCTGGAGCTGAAGGTAGGCCAGGCAGTGGAACAAAATGAGCCATTTTAGAAAACCTATCGATGATGACCCAAATGACCATGTTTCCTTTTGACGGAGGCAAATCCACAACGAAATCCGTGGAGAGGTGCGTCCACAGCTCCTCCGAAGCAGAAAGTGGCTGGAGAAGGCCCCAGGGCCGACCGACAGGAGGGCTTCTGCTGGGCACATGTGTTGCAGGAATCAACGTAGGCTCTGGTATCAGTGACAATGGTGGGCCACCAGAAGAATTGCTGGAGAAGATCCCATCCTGGGTGCCCAATGGAGAACTCTCTCACGAAGCCGACTAGGTACAACGGTTTTCCTGGCAGGTACTGGAAAAGTTGCTGATAAGCGGATACATGTGGGATCGATGATGTGGCTATGCTCTTCGGAAACATCTTCGGGTTCAAAGGAGCGAGACAGGGCATCCGCCTGGAGGTTCTTCTCTGCAGGGCGATACCGGAGTTCGAAGTTGAACCTGGAAAAGCATAACGCTCAGTGGGCCTGGCAAGCGTTAAGGCGCTGGGCATGACTAAGGTGTTCAAGGTTTTTGTGGTCAGTAAAAATTGTAAACTTGTGCTGAGCGCCATCTAGCCAAGGGCGCCACTCTTCTAAGGCGAGCTTGATTGCAAGTAGCTTCCGATGCACTACCCCATCACTGGAGTTGAGCACCACAGAAACTTGCCTTCCATCCGATTCTGGGACTCAGTGAATTATCTTGTATGGAAGTTTTGTGCATAGTAGGACTGAACACCATTTTTGCTGTAATCCTTAGGGCAGCAGCAAACAGTGACCAATCCGGTTTTGTTTCAATTTCAACACCTTTTTGTAGGTGAGTTTCTTGAAGACTGAAAGATAATTCATTACCTTCTTCATTTTAATAAAAAGCTTAAACCCATTTACATACATGGATATTATCTTTAATTGCTTCCTAACAGTAATGGCAGAGAAAGAATCAAACCTGCCCAATATTTGTTTGGGATAATTAGTCCACTTTTGACCACTACACTAAGGGCTGGATTTTAAAAAGGTTACACTCGCCGGGCCTATTTTAAAAAGGCCCGGTGACGCATGTAATTCCCGGGGCTTTACTAAAGGGGCGGTCCCAGAGGCCTGCAACACAGCAGCCTTTGTGTTGAAGGATTGTGGGTTGGCAGCCTGCCGGCAGGTGCAAAAGATAAAATAAAAATTTGGTGGGGGTTAGAGTAGGGCTGGGGGGGGGGGGGGGAAGGTTAGGGGAAGGGGTGGGAAGGTCAGGTTAGGGAGAAGGGAAGTTCCCTTCCAGGCCGCTCCGGGGGAAGGCAGCGCGGCTCGGTGCACACAAGGTGCACAATTGTGCACGCCCTTGCGCGCACATACCCCTGCTTTTACAACTTGCGCACGCCGGGTAGCACGCGCACCTTTTTAAAATCTACCCCCGAGTGGCCTAGCAGTTACAGCAGTGGACTGAGAACCAGCAAAGCCAGGATTCAAATCCCACCGCTGCTCCTTTTAACCTTGGGCAAGCCACTTCATTCTCTGTTGAGTCCTCTGGGGGAAATACATACAACACCTGAATGTAATCCGCTTTGTGGTGGATGACCAGTCACCAAAGACAGATAATAACAAAATAAATAGATCTTCCATATTCATCAAGTCTGCCAAATACATCAGACTCTCTCCCATCAGAGGAAAAGAAAGAAAATAGAAGCAGAAGTACAAAGCACCAGTAAAATTCAACAGGCAAAGTCGTCTTGCTTCTATTATCCTGGTAGCCGTCAGCCTTGTTCCTTTGCCGCTATTACATTCAAGTTACAATATTGGCACGACAATTTTACATAGAATAACAGAAATGGAAAGGGGAAGAAAGGAAAGGAAAAAAGTGTGGGGCAGTAACAGCAATGAGGACAGGGTCGTCCTGGAGCCCAGCGCTGCTACTTCCACCCTCCGTTCCATTCCCAAGAGCTGCAAGATGCTGTCTGCCTCTAGGAAGTCCAACGACAACAATCAAGCCTAGACCTAGCAGTGCCTATCCCATTCCTGGAGCTGGGAGGCAGAGCGGGGAGTCCTCTGCCTGTAGTGGGGCCAGAGACGGCTTCAGGGCAATCTCATTACCACTACTCATCCTGAGCAGCACTACAGGCCTGGGCTCGCTGGGTCTGTGTTTTTAAACCTATAGCGCAGAGGCGTATTTGAGCTTTTTGTGTCAGGGTATCGGCTGCAGCGTGGATGAGCATTCCTCTTGTTGTTAAATGTCTTTTTGGGGTTTTTTTTTGCTTTTCTGGAAGTTGTGTGTTTTCCCTTCTTTGTAAACATGGCCGTAGGGGCAGACAGGGGAGCGACTGAATTGCAATGGCTCACTGATTTATAGAAATCCTTTCATCTGTATTCAAACTTTTTTTTTTTTTGCCAACAGTAGGACTTGGTATGATTTATTTCAATCTGGGCTACTTTTATTCAGAGGTGGCAATACCATAGCGCAAAGAGAACAAAACATTGGGGTCTGTGCTAATGTGTCCAGCCTTCTCTCACTCTGCTTAAAATCACCACTTGCAAAGTAAATAAGGGATTTTACTTTATTTCTCTGAGGCTCAGCTACACAGAATATAAGAACATAAGAAATATCATGCTGGGTCAGACCAAGATCCATCAAGCCCAACATCCCCCGTCTCCAGCAGTGGCCAGCCCAGGTCACAATAACCCAGCAGATATAGGACCACTCAGACAAATGTAGGCAATAGTCCCTTTCAGTCTCGCGGCCCTGGACAGTGTTCAGGACCTAGACCATGGACTTCCTAATCCTTTGGCACTTAGGGAGATTTATAAATTATCTGAAACAAGGCAAGAGCTCCTTCTGTGATTCTATCAACCCTTGTGGTCTGGGCCTAAGACCAAATCCGCAGCCTCTCTCAGGGCCCCTCTCATCTCCCCTGGCCAAGGTTTGTTCTGCTTCCCCAGCTATTTTCATTCCTTCTCTCTAGCTACTCAATACGGCCTGAACAGGATAGCCTTCTGGGCTGTAAAAAGTGGGTTGTCCCTGCTGGGCACCATTCACTCCTTCATATGCCCTTCCCCCTTTTATCTCACCTGCCATTTCTAGTACTGTCCCCTTGAGTTAAGGTGAAATTTAAACTTACCTCTTAAATTTCCTTTTGTCCTGCCAGATCAGTTCAAGCAAGTGGGTTATGACCCCCAGCCAGAGAAGAGAGAAAAAAAAGCTCAAAGCTGACTTCACTCCCCTTATAGGGGTCTGATGCTGGCTTTAGCTCTTCAGTATCCTATATCAAAGCCAAGCCAACCAAAGGCAACTGTGTATTTTGGTTTCCAAATCACCACAACCAAAACCTGATGCAACCAAGAAACTTCACTCCATGGTCATTAACAGGAATGAGATAATCCTTATACCAAGGTCATGACTAGGCCAATACCTTCAGAATGTTCAACAGCGTACTTGCCGCAAATCATTTGAAAGGAGAACCCTTGATCATCGTGATTTCCTTGGGTGAGTTTCTGGGCTTGTCTGGCAGGACTAAAGGAAAGGAAATTAACAGGTAAGTTTAGATTTCACCTTATCAACTCATGCCAGTCCAGTCCAAACAAGTAGGATTTACCAAAACTCCACTCAGACTGGGTGGGAAAAAAAAAATCACAATAGCTCTTAGGACTCCTATGTAGAAAGAGTGACTTATCCTGGCCTGCAAACCCACACTGAGGTCCTCTGAGCAGGGGATGCAAAAGAGTAAAAGGCACTGTCCTACCATTACCCTCTGGAAAGTCAGGTTCTGGTTTTGCCTAAGAGGAGTCCTCACTCTCATCAAGTGGCTGGAGCAGGCCAAATCTTTACCTCCTTGATTCCTCCTGAAATCAATGTCATAGAAACCAAAGAGCTTTAATTAGGACACATCAAAGATCTATCCAAGAAAAAAATGGTCACCTACAACAAACCTGAGAATGGCCGTCTCTGTCCTGGCCTAAAATGCTCTATTTTCTCACCATCATAAGAGAGAAAAGCCCGATACCAAAAGACGTAAAACATTACGATTAGAAGGGGAAAGTACTGGGCTCTGAGATACCTTTTCTGTTAAAATTACCAAAAGCCACCAAGGACTTTTGGTAAGCCCTATGAGGCTTGAGGAAGGAAGGCCAGATCAAGCTCCAAGTGGAGTAGACTTTCCACAATCGAAGACTTAACATTCTTGACTCCCTAGAAGAAAGTATCCCATCTGAAAAAATAGCAAGACAGCTTGGATGATAGTGTCACTTCTAGCAAGCCAGAGCCAGACTCTGCCCTCTGCAAATTATGCCTTCATCCCAGTCTCCTCTGATGGAAAAACAAGGTTGAAGGAATGGAGCCCTCAAAAGGAAATATTGCCTCATCTGTAAACTGCACTTACAAGAGGTTCAAATTTTTATTTCAGTCCGCTAATGGTCCTCTTTCACTTCACTCACTGAAGGCTGTAACCTTGACGCTAAGTATCCTCATTATGTAGCTTGGTTCTCATAACAGCCCAGGTTGTAAACCCTAGAAGGTCCTTTCTGTTCTCTTTTACTACCTAGAAGAATCCTCTGATCAGAGGAAAGAATGAAGGAGAACCTCTGCTTGCACATTCAGAACTCTGTCTAGGAAATGGCCAGGCTCCTGACGGGAACACACACACACACACACGAGACTGGATACCGGTCATAGTTCTACAAGGATATTCAAATCCCAGGGGCTGCTGCTTCCCTTTTTTGACTCAAGAACTTGCTCATCTTGGAGTTTTGCCAGGCTGATCTGAAATCCAGTTGCATTGATGCCACTTGACTGCAGGTAGGACAGGCTGTTTCTGCCAGTCCTTACACTTTGGGGTCTCAAGAGAGTCATCTCAAAACATTTCTCTGTACGATGACGACGTTGTCATGTGAGCTACTGTCAGACCAAATCTGGGATGGAGTTTCCCTGGGTGCCTGGCAGAAGTACCTAAAGGCTACTAGATTCCCTCAGCTTATTCACATCACCTATGTCTGCTGCCACCTGGGCTACCTTCTCCTGAGCTAGAGGCCAGGATTCCTGGAGTGCTAGACAGCTGGCTCTGGCCCTCGCCCTAGATACAATGGTTCTCTAGTAGAATAACTGCCTCACTTCATAATTCTCCTAAGTTGATGTGTACGGTGAAAAATAATCATAAAGGGTACTGCAAATCCATTCCCAACAGAAAATTGTTATGAAAAGCTGCTTGCTTATGCTTTTTCTAACCTTAAAGAAACAGGGAAAGTAGCCTTTATTATTTACTTGATTTTAACACATTTCAAAAAAGATACAGAATTAGAAAAGGTTCAGAGAAGGGTGACCAAAATGATAAACGGGATGGAATGATTTCCTTTTGAGGAAAGGCTAGAGAGGTTAGGGCTGTTCTGCTAGGAAAAGAGATGGCTGAAGGGAGATATGACAGAGGTTTATAAAATAATGGGTGGAATGGAACAAGTAAATGTTAATCAGTTGTTTGCTCTTTTGAAAAGTAAACAGACCAGGGGACACACAATGAAGTTACTAGGTAATACATTTAAAACTAATAAGAGAAAAAAAAAAATTTTTTTACTCAACCCATAATTAAGCTCTGGAATTTGTTGCCAGAGGATGTGGTGATAGTTATTAGTGTAGCTAATGCTTATTCTTGGGGTAAACAGCTTGAAATCTACCTTTGGGATCCTGCCAGGTTCTTATGGCCTGGATTGGCCACTGTTGGAAACAGGATGCTGGGCTTGATGGACCCTTGGTCTGACCCAGTATGGCATGTTCTTATGTTCATTGACTGCTAATCAAAGTCACCAAACCCTTGAGGCACTGAACTACTGGATATCACCCTGAGAGGAGAGTAAATTGAGTGAGACATATGCGAAACTCTGCCAAAAGTGAAATCTTCAGGGCCCTTGTCCTGGAGCTTATGACCTGCAGAACAGACCGTACTCAAGACAGACATGAAAACTGGAAATCTAGGCACTAGGAGTAAGTCTAAGGCCAGAAAATCACTTTCTTCTTTGGACATGAGAGGATTTCTCTAGACACCTTTTTCCTCAATGAATATTTGAGGGATTCAGTAATTAATTGTTTAGTTGATGTGCCAGAAGATGGGGGCTGCTTTAAAATGCAAACTGAGATAAGTATATAGTCTAAATCTGGGTAATAGTGAGGGTAGGTGAAGTGGGAATGGGATGGTTCCTTTGGCACACTAGGGTTAAGTTAAAAGGATGGTTTATGTGGCTGATTGTTGGGGAAAAGGGAGAACAGGGTAATGGATCAGCAAGATGTAATATTTCTTTGTATTTATTTTTTTAGTTTATTTTAAAACTTTTATATACCGCTTAATCAATGTGGGTAGGCCTAAGTGGTTTACATATCAAAACATACATAGTAAAAACACAATGTAACAAAATAGATAAGAAATATGTATACATTAAAATATGAAAAAAAATAAAAACAGAGAAAGCAGCAGGAAAAAAATTAAATTTATAGGCAAGCATGCATAAATGAGTTTTTAGCTGTTTCTTAAATTCCTTAAAGTTAGATAATAGTCTGAGATTCTGGGGAAGGAAGTTCCACAATGAGAGGCCTGCAATAGAAACGGCTCGGTGTCTGGTAAGGTCTAATCTAGCCAGGTGTACAGCTGGTACCTCCAGTAAGCATTTGTTGGAGGATCGTAGTTGTCTTAGGGTTGGATAAGAGTCAGAAAAGAGGGATGTAATGGATACGTAAAGAAATAAGAAGCCAGTGTAAGGAAAAGAGAACAGGGAAATGTGGTCACAGATTTTTTTTACTTTTCTTATTGTATGTATGTGGAAATTGGAAACTGCTTTTATTGTACATGAAGTGGTTATGTGGTATATATATATATATATTTTTTTTTTTTAAATATAGGACTAATTGCTGTTCGGGATAATCATCAGTCAGCCTAAGGACTCAACATCTGTATAACTCTGGCTGTGGCTGAATGGTTTTCTTGCTTTGATTTGGCCTGAGTAGTCAAGGCGTCTGACTAAAGGAGGAACCTGAGCCCCTGCCTGAATAGGGAGGCCTTTACTACCCTTTTCCAGCAGATACCAGAGATCATGGTTAGCACAAGGGGATAGCCTGATGGCTGTTGGTACTAGATCCAGCATAAAGCAGAGTTGCTTACCTGTAACAGGTATTCTCACTCATTCACCCATGAGCCCCGATGCAGAAAACTTATGTCAAAGTTTCTAGAACTTTGACTAGGCACAGTGAACATGCCTGCAGGGGGCCCCACACGTCCATGCGGATCCCCTCTCGTCTTGTAACAAAGAATTATGATTAAAATAAAAAATAGGAGAAACTCAACTCCACATGGTGTGAACGAGTTAAGAACATAAGAACATAAGAAAATGCCATACTGGGTCAGACCAAGGGTCCATCAAGCCCAGCATCCTGTTTCCAACAGTGGCCAATCCAGGCCATAAGAACCTGGCAAGTACCCAAAAACTAAGTCTATTCCATGTTACCATTGCTAATGGCAGTGGCTATTCTCTGAGTTCATGATGGTGTTGATCCAGTGGAAGATGCTATATGAGAATTAATGGCAAATTCAGCCCATGGTAACAGTTCGGTCCAGTTATTCTGACGGCAACTCACATAGGCCCGAATGAACTGTTTCAGGATTCTATTCATCCGTTCTGTTTGGCCATTTGATTGAGGATGATAGGCTGATGTATAATCTAGAGAGATGTCGAAAAGCTTGCACAAAGCCTTCCAGAATCTTGCCGTGAACTGTGATCCTCGATCCGAGACTATGTGCTTCGGTAGGCCGTGAAGGCGAAAGATGTGGGTTATGAAGAGCTTCACAAGCTACAAGGCTGCAGGTAAGCCAGGCAGCGCCACAAAATGGGCCATCTTGCTGAAACGGTCGACTGTGACCCAAACGGTATTCATACCTCCAGACAGGCGAAGATCAACTACAAAGTCAGTAGCGATATGCATCCAGGACCTCAGACTACACCTCAACACCTTCTGCCTTGTCCAGTCATGCGCTGCGGGCCACTACCGTATTGTATCGTGCACTCTATCGATTTAGAACGATTCTAAAATTATCTGACAATAATTTTAATTGTTCAAAAACGATTCACATCCCTATGTAGCAGCAATCTCCTGCAAATGTGGATACAATACAAATGCCCCAATTTATCGTCAGGGAGTTGTAGGTATGCAGAGGACAGGATAAACCTCCTTAAGGCAATTGCCATGACAACCTGGGCCCCAGCGAGAGAGTTCCAAGTTGGCCCAGTCGAATTGAGGCTGATGCAACTCAACCAGGGTAACCCCAGAATGATAGGGTGCATAGCCTTCTCTAACACAAAGAAGGGAATTAACCCAGTATGGAGGGCTCCGGTGCGAAGGGTTACCGGTTCGGTGCGACAAGTCACGTCACCCGGCAAAGGCTCTCCATGGATAGATAAGAGCAGTGGAACCATCAAAGTGACGAGGGGAATCCTCAAATGTTCCACTAAGCGTTGAAGTATAAAGTTGCCTCCTGCCCCTGAACCCACCAGGGCAAGAGTTTGAAATTCGGACGGTCCGCAGATCAGGGAGACTGGGAGAGAGTGGAGGAGAGGGCGTAGTAAGGCCTAAGAACAGTCCTCCCACAGGACTTAGGCCTGTCCGTTTTCCGGACGAATTGGGCATGTTGACATCGTGACCAGCTTGTCCACAGTACATACACAGGCCATGCCTCTTCCGAAGTCTTCTCTCTTTTGAAGTCAGGTGACTGCGACCAAGTTGCATCGGTTCTTCTCCACTGGCGACAGGTATTGCTGGAACCATCCGAAGTGCAGGTTTAGCACGAACCTCCTTCTAAACCAGTCCTTTACTAGGCTTGAGTTCTTTCACGTTATCACGAAGCCAGTGGTCAATTCTAGTAGCCAAAGCCACTAGTTCATCCAGCGAGTCAGGTGTCTCACGAGCGGCCAAGCTCATCTTTCAAGCGAGTATCCAGACCTCTGAAGAAGAGGGTTTTCAGACATTTGGGATCCCAGCATAATTCCGTAGCAAGAGTCTTGAACTCTATTGCAAAATCAGCCAGTGGTCGGTTGCCTTGCTTTAGGTCCACCAGAGCAGAACCAGCAACAGTCACTCGAACAGGATCATCAAAAACGGATTTAAACAAATCCAAAAATCCGTCAATATCCTGCAAAATTGGATCCTTATTTTCCCACAGCGTTGAGGCCCAAGACAAGGCCCTTCCATCAAGATAAGATAGAATATATGTAGTCTTGGCGTAGGCTGTGGGGAAGTGCGAAGGCTGTGATGCAAAATGCATGCAGCATTGATTTAGGAAACCTCTAGTTCTTTGAATCTCTCCAGAGAAATTAACTGGAGCAGCCAGAGGTACCGTAGTCTTTACAGTTACTTCAGGTAACTGACCTTCATTACTGGAAGCAGCACCTTGAGTCTTCTGTGCGTGCAGCTGATGGAACGCAGAAGTGAGTTTCTCCAATGCATCTTGTTGCTCAGCAATGCGCAGGGCCAGGCCCGGAATGGCCTCCAGGGCATTGAGCTGTGCCGGATCCATGGAGTTAGCAATCTGTTGTAATTAGTGAGGTTTGTGTGGACCCTTGGACACTGTGGCAGCTGACCACGCCCACGGGGGGAAGTCCCGTGAGGGGCCACAGGTCAGGCTCAGCTGGACACACAAACATAGATATTTCTTTATTTAGACAGTTTGAGAAGCCACCAGAGGTGGGCTAGTATTCCCCAGGGCGCTGGAACAGCGGTTCCTCCGGTAGCAGTGCTGTAGTGGAGACAACTGAGAGAATGAGTACAATAGAACATTCACAGAGTCCCAAATATGGAGAAGCCCCGAGATAGGGAGAGCTGGCCCTCGAGGAGCGAGTACCAGATCCCTAGGAGCAGAGAGAATCATTGGCAAAGTACTCACACAATGGTTCCACGTAGGAGATGGCACTGGCACAGGAACAGAGGCAGGCCCTCGAGGAGCGAGTACCTGGTTCCAGGGAGACAGCTCTGAGAAGTAGATGATAGTAGTACTCATTGATGGTGTCTGTAGCAAATTCTTCCAAGTAGAAGAGGAGATAGATGCAGGCAGCAGGTCAGGGAACATGGGCTCTCGAGGAGTGAGTACCGGTTACCTGATGGCGACCTGAAAGAAGCAAAAGAGGCCCCCAAGGAGCGGGTACCCTGTTAGCAGAAAGAGTCCAATGGAAGTTGGAGAGGCAGAGTAGCTGGGTATGGAGAGCGAATCCCATCCATAAGAATCCCCTTGCTAACTCAACGGCTAGCAATAAACTGTAGGCTTAAATATCCGGGCAGCGTGACGTCATCACAGGGGGACGCCCCTGAGGAATGCGCCAATGAGGAAATAAGAATGAGGGCCATGTGGTGCGCGCATCCTAAGGTACTTGTAGAAAATGGCGGGAGACAGCGCCCAAGCCAGTCCGGGGACGCTGGAGAGGACGGTAGGCGGACGCTGCGGCAGCCAGGCGTCCGTAAAGAGCAGGAGGAGCCGCAAACAAGGCAAAGTAGGCGGAGTGAAGCCGTTGGGAAGTGACGGTCACAACAGCCTTCTCACTATGGAATTATCCCCTTCTAAAGAGGCAATTGCTTCCTGTCCACTGCATCACTATGTCCTCCTCCTCTTGTCCAGCTAATTCTCTAGGACTGTTCCAGCTTGTAGTGTGATCTATCACCCCAAATATTGCGAAGGATTAGCTAAAGTTCTTCTGTGCAGGGTCATGAACAAGGGCTAGGAAGGGCTTAAGGAGGAATTCAAACCTGCTGCTCAAACAGGACCACCTGGATTTCTTTTTTTTTTATAACAGGATTCAGCAATCTACAGCTTCATAAACCTAATTGTGCTTTAAAAGACACTCTGGGAATCTTTATTGTATAAAGGGGAAGAGCAGTTTCTGCCGGCTATTCCCTCCATCGCTCAGCTATCAGAGAGGGCAGAAGAGAGGAGCTCCAACATGTGAGATCTACTGAAATAACTCACTCAGTGGAGAACAGGAGTTCTGCAGGCTCTGCTGTAACCCCCAACACCACACTGTTTGACTATTGAAAGAGGGAGGCAAAGAATCTGGCATGCTTAATTTTTGGTATGAAGCAGTGATAAAATGTCTGCTGATCCGGCCAAAACATGAATGCCAACCAGGCCATGCTCCATGTGCATTACAGTGCTGCCTTCCACCTTAGAGGCCAGGGCTTAATCTGGGGAACACACCCAGGTTTGCTCTTGATAGGGTGCTGACCTGCCACAGTTCGCACCTGCCCACCTGGTGCCTGCCTACTCACAAGCCAGGCAGAATGCATCCCCTGACACAGTGAACCACAGTGACTGACCTGTGGCACCGTGCCTCCCTCTTTTTACAGCCAGACCGGAAGTCAGAAGAGAGAGAAAGGGGAGAGTGATCATCTCAGATTCCCTGTATCCAAATCCTTCCCAGCAACATGGGACAATGGAAGGCATTCAGGGAAAAGGCTGTGCTACAAGCCTTTTTTTTTTTTTTAAATCACTGCCTCTGTGTCGCTCTCTCAGAATACAGGGAGTGTGTGTTGTCAGTAGCTCCTACTGCTGGACCAATCAAGGGAATAAAGTCACCCATGACTACCTGGTACTTGACCCATCAGTGAAGGATTTCAGAATTCAAGATCACTTCTCAAGGGGGACCATTCACCCAAAGTGCCCCCCCCCCCCCCAAGACTCAACCTACGCTCCACCAGGAACCTGGGCCTAAAGCCATCCTGGGAGCAGTCGACACATAGCTGCAGCTCCAGTCCATATGTCTGCACCACCTGCTGGAGACAGACTCCTTCAAGGGGAGAGAAATCAGCTTTGAGCTTTTTTTTTTTTTCCCCCCTCTGTCCCATCTGTTGGCAGAGGTGGGGGGAGAAATAACCCATCTGTTTGGACTGGTCTGGCATGGATGATAAGAAAGACCATATTTATGTTGACTATGCCAAGGTGGTACTTTACTTGGAATGAAAACAGTTGTGAGTCATGAGCCATCTCATAATTCTTGTGTTGCACTCCTTATTCTAGAATATTCAAGTGATTTATGATGAATGATTAGGGTGAAGCTTCATCTAAGGATTCTAGTGCCCATTTGATTGTGCAAGCATCCTTCTCCACAAGAGCACTGGTTTTTCTAGGGGCAAATCTGTTTGACTAACACAGTATTGGAAGCCGCTTTTATTTATTTTTTTTCTTTTGCAAATCAGAATTATCACTTTGAACCAGAAATAATTCATCAGTCAGGATGCTGGCATTTTGGCTCTTAGAAAACTGTGGTTTTGAGATCCTTTATACATCTCTAGAATAAACTATATCTTCTCAGGTTGGTCTTTTAATAATTTGGTGAATAGTTTCTTCCAGGTAAAAAAATGTAATGATGGAGCATCTAAAATACCCAAAGGCTATTTTATCTAACCAGCAGCTTTCGCATGCCTATTTCTAACACAACCTAAATATTGGATCTTTGGCCTTCAGAGCTTGGGAGTTTTCTGTTATATAATTATATATTCCAGGTTAGAAGACTGTGCCCCAGAGAAACCAAAAGGTAACGCTACAAATTGAAGAAGTCTTCGGGAATAGCAACTGCAGTTTTTGCTCAGCATCTACACTTAGCAGCATCGGTCAATTGTCTTTTGTTTGATCAAGAATGAACATAAACTGAGCCTGTCCCAGCTTCATGATTTGTCAGTAAATTCTTGGTACAAGGTAAGCATCTAATTTTGAGATTTTATTTACTCTCTGAAAGTCAATATAAAACTATACTGTTGTCTGTCTTTAGGACGAATGCAAGTCATCAGTCACTTTCTGATTCCTCAGCAATTCCAATGTACATTTCTCAGCTTCCTGACATATGGCTTCTTGCTTAATCTCAGGGATCCTGGGTTGATATATATCAAATATATATATATAGCTGTCGCTCCTTGTGACCTTGGGCAAGTCACTTTACCCTCCATTGCCTCAGGTAAGCCCTCTGGAGATAGGGAAATACCTACAGTACCTGAATATAATCCACTTTGAAGCGCCGAAAAGCGGAATATAAAAAATCTAAATAAATGGCTATTTGTGCACAGCTGGAACAGTCCTTGAAAAATGTTGAATTATTTGTTGTAAATCCCTTCTTTGGCTGCGGAGAAATGGCTCTCACTTTTCCTTTCCCTCTCTCTATCCTCCCTACCACCACCTTTACAGCTCTGGTTTAAAATCTTCTGAAAGCTGTGGAATCTGTTACCAGAGGATGTGGTAAAGGAACTAGCACGGTGAAATTAGGTTTTACCTGATAATTTCAATGAATGCAAGATGCATGTTTGGAGGGACAGGGAGGGCCCTAGACTGGTCTGATTGGACTAAAAAAGGAAATCATCAGGTAAGAACTAATTTTACCTTCCTTCCTATATAGTCAGAATAGGCTACACAAACGGGATGTACCAAGTTACTCTTGATTAGAGCAGGACAATACTAAACTGGCTATTAATACTTCAAAGGCAAAGGATGCTCATCCATATGATAGTACCTGGAAAATGAATCCAAAGATCAGATGGAGACACTAATTGCATTCAGCCCAAGTAGCAGCCTGAGCAATTACTGCTTACCTGATAATTTCCTTTCCTCTAAGGAAGGCAGGCCAATCCTGGTAGAATGGGCCTTGACCTGTAGAGGCGGTGGCTTGCCTGCTTCTACGTAGGCCGCCTTGATGACTTCCTTGATCCAGCATGCGATGGTTGCCCGTGAGGCCGCTTCCCCTTGTCTCTTTCCGCTGTGAAGGACGAAAAAGTGGTCTGTTTTTCGTACAGGTTCCGACATTTCCAGGTATCTGGATAGGAGTCTGCCGATGTTGAGGTGGCGTAGTCTACGGGCTCGTTGGTAGCAAGATGATCTGGTTAAGGTGGAAGTGTGAGACCACTTTGGGGAGGAAGGCAGGAACTGTGCGCAGTTGGATGGACCCCGGGGTGAGCAGAGGAACGGCTCACGGCAGGACAGTGCTTGTAGTTCCGAGATGCGGCAGGCTGAACACACTGCCAGCAAAAACATCGTCTTTAAGGCTAACAGGCGGAGGGACATGCCTCAGAGAGGTCTGAAGGCAGTTCCCACCAGGAAATCCAAAACAAGATTGAGATTCCACAGAGGTACCAGCCACTTTAGTGGAGGGCGATTGTGTTTGACTCCTTTAAGGAAGAGTGACACGTCCGGGTGAGAAGTTATTCTGTCGCCCTCGCTCTTGGAGCCGTAGCATGACAATGCGGCCACCCGTACCTTGATGGAGTTGAGGGACAGACCCTTCTGTAGTCCATTTTGTAAGAATTCCAGAATCACGGGAACTTTAAATGAGCGTGGCTTGATGTTGTGCTCTTCGCACCAGGCTTCAAATACTCTCCAGATCCTTATGTACATTAACGATGTAGAGAACTTCCGTGCTCGGAGGAGAGTGTCAATTACCGCCCCCTAGTATCCGCTCTCTCTCAGGCTGGCCCTCTCAATGGCCAGACCGTAAGAGAGAATTGAGCTGGGTCCTCGTGGAGGATCGGACCTTGTTGTAGCAGGTCCCTGTGTGGGGGCAGGGGTAGGGGGTTCCCTGCCAGCAGTCTTCTCATGTCTGCGTACCAGGGTCTTCTTGGCCAATCCGGAGCCACCAGAAGAACTAGCCCCCTGTGTAATTGTATCTTGTGAATGATTGCGCCCAATAGGGGCCACGGCGGGAAGGAGTATATTAGTGTCCCCGGTGGCCAGGGCTGTACCAGGGCATCAATCCCTTGGGACTGCGGTTCCCGCCTGCGGCTGAAGTACCTGGATACTTGGGCACTGGATCTGTTTGCCAGAAGGTACATGTCAGGTGTCCCCCACCGATTCATTATCATCTTAAAGGCTGCGGATGACAGCATCCATTCTCCTGGCTCTAGACTTTCCCTGCTGAGGAAGTCTGCCATGATGTTGTCTTTCCCGGCGATGTGGACGGTGGAGATCTCCTAGAGGTTTGCTTTCGCCCACGCCATCAGGGGGTCTATTTCTAGGGACACCTGTTGGCTTCTGGTTCCCCCCTGCCGGTTGATGTAGGCCACTGTCGTGGCGTTGTCCGACATTACTCTGACCGCTTTGTTTCGAAGTCTGTGAGCAAACCCCAGACAGGCTAGTCTGACTGCCCGTGCCTCCAGGCAGTTGATGTTCCATCCTGCCTCTTCTGCATTCCACTGCCCTTGGGCTGTTGACTCCTTGCAGTGTGCTCCCCATCCTCGTAGACTGGCATCTGTGGTAAGTAGGGTCCAGGTTGGGGAGGATAGTCTTGACCCCCGGCTCATGTGGCTGGCCTGCAGCCACCACCGTAGCTGGGTCTGAACTCTGCCCGGGAGTGACAGACGTACGGTGTAGCTCTGGGACCGTGGGCTCCACTGTGATAGAAGTGAGCGCTGTAGGGGCCTCATGTGGGCTTGTGCCCATGGCACAACTTCCAGGGTGGATGCCATCAGCCCGAGGACTTGCAGGTAATCCCATGCTGTGGGACGAGGATCGTTCAGCAAGGTTTGCAGCCGGTTCCACAATTTTGATCTCCTTGAGGGGGTCAGGCTGACCTTGTCCTCTTTGTTGTCGAATCGGACTCCTAGGTATTCCAGCGACTGTGAGGGCTGTAGGGACCTTTTGTTTGTGTTGACCACCCATCCTAGGCTCTCCAGTAGTGTTATGACTCTGCTGGTTGCTTGGCGGCTTTCCTCCGGTGACTTTGCCCTGAGCAGCCAATCGTCCAGGTAAGGGTGAACGAGGATTCCTTCCTTCCTCAGTGTTGCCGCCACCACTACTAATACCTTGGTGAACGTCTGGGGTGCTGTGGCTAACCTGAAGGGTAGTGCCTGGAACTGGTAGTGACGGTTCAGGACTTTGAAGTGTAGGTAGCACTGGTGTTCCTGATGAATTGGGATGTGTAGGTAGGCCTCCAAAAGATCCAGGGATGTGAGAAACTCTCCCTGTTGTATCACCCTTATTACGGATCGTAGGGTTTCCATGCGGAAGTGGGGAATCCTCAGGTGTCGTTTGACCGATTTGAGGTCCAGGATGGGCCTGAATGTTCCTTCTTTCTTGGGGACGATAAAATAAATGGAATAATGTCCAGTATTTATTTCTTGTGAAGGCACTGGGGTTATGGCCTCGAGGGCCAGTAGTCTGGAGAGTGTAGCTTCCACTGCCGCCCTCTTGAAGAGGTCTTGGCAGGGGGACTCCACGAACTTTTCCGGAGGGGTTCGTAGAAAATCCAGGTAATACCCCCTCCTGAATGATGGCTAGGACCCACTTGTCTGAAGTTATCTCGACCCATCTGCAGTAGAAAAGGGCTAGTCTGCCCACTATGGCTTCTTCCCTTGGACGGGTCGGCTGAATCTCATTGTGGGATGTGGCTGGGGCCCGTACCAGAGCTGGCTCCCCTCTTGTTGTGCTTGTTCCGAAAGGACTGGTTCCTGCCCATAGGGCGGGGCGCTTGATAGTTGCTCCTGTAAGGATTGAAGTATTGTGAACTTCTGCCCCTGGAGGACATGGGGAAGGGTCGTTGGTTTCTCTTCGTCTTATCCTCCGGCAGGCGCAGCAATGGGGACTCACCCCATTTGTCGGCCAGTTTCTCTAGTTCGCTGCCGAACAGGAGGGATCCTTTGAAGGGCATTCCTTGTGAGGCACGTTTTGGAAGATGCGTCGGCCGACCAGCTTCGGAGCCAGAGTTGCCTCCTGGCCACCACCGCAGATGACACTCCTCTGGCCACTGTGCGCACTAGGTCGGAGGCAGCGTCTGCGAGGAATGATACTGCTGGTTCCATGTCTTCTCCAGGGGTATTGTTCCTGGTTTGTGATAAGCAGGCACGTGTCACCACGGTGCAGCAGGCCGCAATTTGTAGAGACATAGTGGCTACGTCAAATGGCTACGTCAAATGACTGAGATGGATTCCAGATGCCGGTCATGTGCATCCTTGAGTGCTGCTCCTCCCTCCACTGGGATGGTAGTGCGCTTAGAGGCCGCGCAGACCATGGCATCAACTCTTGGGCATGCAAGAAGATCTTTAGTTGCCGGGTCCAGGGGGTACAGGGCTGCCAGGGCTCATCCCCCTTTGAATGTGGACTCCAGAGCATTCCATTCCAGGTCAATCAGCTGTTGTGCTGCTTGTAACAGAGGGAAGTGGCGAGAAGTCTGGCGAAGACCCTCCAGCAGGGGGTTCTGTTTAGGTTCACCCGAAGTACCTGGGACCGGGATAGCGAGCTCTGTCAGACATTGGTTGACCAGATCCGGGAGCTCGTCCTTTGTGAAGAAGCATCTCATGGCTCGGTGAGGCTCTGTCCCCGGGGGGAGCTCCCCCTCTTCTAGGGGTTCGGCTTCCTCCTCAGAGATGTCAGAGTCCCCATAGGTGGGGCTTCTGGGTAGTGGAAGCCTGTGCCTAGGTCTTGAAGGGCCTGGGGCATGAGGGTCCTCCGGTGGAGCATGTGGCTGGTCAGCCAGAGGTTCAGTTTGCATTTGAACAAAGGCGTGAATCCCCTTGAAGAACTCCACCCATGAGATCGACGCTGGGTCCAAGCAGAGGGGTGCTGGTTCCTTGGGGGTCCCCGTCTGTGGGGAGGTCTCCCTGGGATATGCTAGGTCCGGGTACCCCCTGAGGAGCTAGAACTCGGCCCTGGGTGGGACTGGCCTTGAACCGGATCTCCCAGGGCCTCCTCACACTGCGTGCACAGGGCGTCTGCCTCCTCGCTTTGTGCGGCTCTGATGTGGAATGCAGGGCAGAGGCCTTGAGCCTTTATCCCTGTTTCTGGTGGTGCCATGGCTGTCGGCGCATAAAATCTTATGCGCTCCGGTGCGCTTAAGATGAGCATGTAAGTTGCGCGCACAGCTGTGTCCCCAGCTGTAGATATGCGCCCGGCCCTGTGCGTGCAACTTATGCGTGCAAGGTTTTATATGCGCGTAAGTCTATGTGCACAAGTGTTTTGTGCACCTAGCTCGGAATTGTGCGCTCGGGCCGAACAGCGAGGCGAATAGGGCCAAGATGGCGATGGCGAGCATTCGGGCAATATGGCGACGCCCTCGGAGAGTCTCCACGTGGGTAGACCCTTGGAAATAGCCTGGGCCTGGCCCTGCTAGGGCAGATCAACCATGTGAGACGCATCTGTGGTGAGGATAATCTGGGGCTGTGGGCCCTAGAAGGGCCCACAGCCCCAGATTATCCTCACCACAGATGCGGGACAGGGTTTCACACCACTCGAGGGATTGCTGGAAGGGAGTGATCAGGACACATGCTCGAAGATCCTGGGTGGCTTGACACCAATGAGTGTAATGTCCACTGAGCCCTGCGCATGTGAAGCTGAGCCATATGCCCCAGAAGTCATAGAAACTGGAGTGCCATGACAAGAGAACTGGAGGCTACCCGAGCCAGGGCAGCAAGAGTCTCTTCCCTGCCTCAAGGCAGAAAGACTTTCTTCTGGGCCGTGTCCAGCCTGGTCCTGATAAAGTCCAGGTGCACAGATGGCTGGAGATGGGATTTTGGATAGGTGATCAGAAATCCCAGATTCTCTAGGACGTAAATGGTAACTTTTAGAGAATGCAGCAGCCCCTGCCTGGAGTCGCTCTTGATAAGCCAATCATCGAGGTAAGGAAAAATGTGAACCCCCTTGCTTCCGAAGATAGGTCCCCACTACCACCAAGCCTTTGGTGAAGATCTGGGGGCGCTGACACTAGGCCGAAGGGCAGTAAGTGGTATCGGTAGTGGTCCTCTTCCATCAGGAATCGTAGGTACCTCTGATCCACTGGAGAAATGGGGATATGAGCATAAGCGTGTCTGAGATCGAGGGAACACAACCAGTCCCCAGTCCTGAAGAGGGGAATCAAAGTATCCAATGAGATCATTTTGAACTTTTCTCTGACAAGAAACCGGTTCAAGGCCCTCAGATCCATAATGGGGCAAAGGCCACCAGTTTTCTTGGGAATCAGGAAATACCTGGAGTAGAACCCGTCTCCCTGTTGGCTTGGCGGAACTGGTTCGACCGCTCAAGACATTACAAGGGTGGAGAGCTCTAATCATAGCATCTGCTGATTCTTTACACTTCTCCACTGTGGTCACGGAGGAGAATGGGGTGGAGTTCATTGAAAATGCAATTCGTATCCCTGCCTTATGATGGACAGGACCCACTGGTCCGAGGGGACTGCCGTCCATTGACCTGCGAACAGTTGCAGGGAACCCCCTCCCCCAAAGGGGGATTGGCCTTCTGGGGCAGGGTTAGCTGGTTCAAACTCCCTGGACTCCAGTCAAAATCCCATTATGGGGTTTTACGGTGAGGTGGGAGTCAGTCGGGGTGTACGAGGTTGATGTGCCCTCGGTCTCAATGGGACCCATTGAGGTCTTGATCTAGAGGCTGGTGGGTAGTACTTCCATGGTTGATAAAAGGGCTGCCTCTGATATTGCCTGGAAGGCTTTTTGCTGGAAGGCAGAGTATTTGAAGTGCTGGCTGACAACTGCTGAAGAGTTTCATGATAGTCCTTCAGATGGACCACCACCTCTTTGATCTTGCCCCAGAAAAGGTTCTTGCCTGTACAAGGCAGGTCTGCCAGACTGTCCTGGACTTTGGGGCGCAAGTCGGAGGCGTGTTGCCAAGCCATATGGCGAGCCCCAATGCGGCAACCTTCATAGCTGTCTCAAACACGTTGTACATAGAACGGACCTCGTGTTTATCACAGTCCAGGCCTTGGTGGACTATTTTCTGGAAGTCCTCCTGGAATTCCTGTGGGAGGCACTCTCCCATCTCGTGGGCTTGTTTCCGAAGGTTCCTGGAGTACTGCCCCATATAGAGCTGATAACAAGGGTTCTTGGCTGTTAACATCAAGCCCTGGAACACTCGGCGATCAAGAGTGTTCAGAGCCCTGCAATCCCAGCCTGGGGGGCCGAGGTATGAATCCTAAGCCTCTTTGCCTTAAGGGCCAATGCTACCACCACCGACTGATGAGGGAGCTGACGGCGCTCAAACCCCATGGTAGGTTGGACCAGAGAGACTGCATCTGTCTTCTGGTTCATGGAAGGAACAGAAATAGGGCGTTCCTAGAGTCGGGTGACCAGTTCCTTAAAAATGTCATGTACTGGAACAGCCTCCACCTCCTTAGAACCATTCGGAAACTGCAGGATTTCCAGCATCTTGTGGCAAAAATCCTATTCTGTCAAGAGCTGGAATGGCACTGATTTAAGAAAACCAGTAAAGATCCTCTGGAGGAGATTTTTGCCTCTCCTCCAGTGGAGGGTTCTGACAGCAAGTTCTCAGATTCCTCAGTGGAGGAAAAGGATGCCTCACCCTCCCAGGGATCAAAGAGGGCTTCCCCTTCACTGTGAATGCCCAGAGACATGGGGCATGAAGCACCCACCTGGGCCTTAAGCCTTGAGCCAGCGGGCCACGAAGGCATCAGAGGAACCTACAGCGGAACAGAGGGCACTGGTGGGATCCAGAGCCATGAGGGCGCTGGCAGATCCATTGGTTTCAGGAGCACCGGTGGCAGCGAGGGCATCTATCCTGGAGGCCCTGGAAGAGCAAGAGGTTGTCGGGGCATCATGTGCAATGGAGGCTCCATCGACCCAGAAGGACTCTCCTCCTCTGAGAAGTCACTCACTGGAATGAAAACCGGTGGCAGCAGCAGCGATGCTCCCCTTGGCCACAAAGGTGCTTAGGGCATCGGAGCTGGCTGCGTCGGTAAGACACCAAGCAGTAGATCCAGTCGCTCCAGCAGAGGTGCAAGTATCAATGGAGTCGGCTCTGGCAGCAGCCCTGGCAGAACCGGAGGCCCAATGCCCTGTAGGGCTCGGCCGACCACCAACTGCACTCACCTCTCTAATTCCTCCTCAAAAGCAGGAGACGGAGGCGGCAATGGATTCAGCTTAACCCCGGTGGCAGAGGTTGGAACCGAACCTTCCACAGACATCGGTGGGGACCGTTGAACATCCTTGGAAGGACCGGAGGGAATCCCCTCCTCTGGACGAGACTACTTGGGGGAAACACCGATGCGGTCGATGCCTTTCAGTGGTCAGACTTCGACGATGATGAACGGTGTCTATGTTTCTGTTGGTGCTCACCATGGTCCTTACCTGGTACCACCAGCAATGTCGAGGAACCCGACAGAGGACGTGGGTCTGATCTCGCTTGGTCTCCCGCTCTCACTTTGGGATCAAGGAGCAGTAACAGAGGGGAGACCGAGAGGGTCAATGTCGAGACTCCTTTCCCTTGTGGGGTCGAGGTCCCGGAAGCTGACGACGGATCTGATTTTTTTTTTTTTTTTTAAAGAGTCGAATAGCTTTTCCATTTTGTCTAGTTGTGCCCGAGGGCCCTTAGGGGTCATCTGGGCGCACAGATTGCAACCACAGATGTTGTGTGATGCCCCCAGGCAAAGGACATAGACTTTGTGAGGGGCTGTGATGGACATAGTCCAGGGGCACCGGTGAAAACCGGATGCAATCTCGAAAAGAACACAGCGCACAGTTGATGGCTGGCGGCCACCAGGGGATGACACCGACTGCGAGTTTGAAAGAAAAACTTACCGAAACCGAAGAAGAAAAAAATCTGAAACACAGAGGGACCATATGCCACGCTGGGAGAATTATACTGAAAAAACACAGGAGCTCCATAACCATGAGGCTTCAGCTTCGCAGGAAAAGAGACTGAAGAGGGACACTGCATGGACACATGGTTAGCGGCATGCTCGGTGTGTCTGTCAAAATTTCTAGAAACTTTGACAAAAGTTTTCCATGCTGGGCTCCATCTGATGATGTCACCCATGTGTGAGGACTACCATCCTGCTTGTCCTTGGAGAAAGTCCATAACATTATTTAGCCCAAGTAGACTAAAGAAAACTACAGTATTGCTATGCCTGGGAGTAACAGAAAATAGATCGACTTTAAGGGATCTGCCAGGTACTTGTGATTTGGACACTTATCAGAGTCAGAATGCTGGGCTTGATGGATCTGTCTGACCCAGCATGACATTTGTTTCTGAATAGGGTCTCATTGTAATTTGTTGCATGTACTGCAAATATCTATGAGCATTTTTATGACGATGTGTAATTGAAATACAAAATAAATAGAGCTGAATATATTTTTTTAGTAAATTAATGTGGAGCAGTTAGAATTTTTTCTGCTCGACAGGCTCAACTATTTTATAATTCATGGGGCTGAGTTTTACAACTACATGGCTCTTTTTACTAAGAAAGTACCAAGAAAGTATTCCAAGCAGGCAATCGACAAGCTCTTAAGATTACCATGCAGCATAGAATAGCCCTTTCAAAAAGTTGGTGATAAGGTGATTAGATCCTAATTTGGAGCTAGGCAGCAAGACTGCAGCTGCAGGAAAAACCAGGCATGTGTGCCCTGGACTGTCTGGATTGTATGAGCCAGTAGTGAGGCTTGTTGCTGGTCCAAGCCCTCTTGTACTACCTGCTTGCCCTTAATTGTAATTGTTTGCCATTGGCCAAAGTCTGACTGAGGCACTTCATTAAGCCTCAGGGTCTTGGTATGGCTGCCCTGGTACATCACGTTTGCTTGCTCAAGCGACGTAGAGCCCAGTGCCACATGACAGTAATGTTTGGCCAGGCTGAGTAATTCCAAGACATCTCAGTCTGCTTCTTCCCTTCTCACTCTGATTAGATCACTTGCTAAATAAGAAATGTTCTCTATTTCTCTGGAAATTACACAGGAAAATACCGTACCATTCACATAAGAGAAAAAAAATACAGAAAAACATTTCTTCCAAAGTAAAGCAATAATCCTTTCATTCTCCCAGGCAGGATGGGTCTGGGGCCCACAGCTAATACCTAGGTAGTTTTTGGAGTCTTCCTTTGGCCATTAGGGAGATTTATAGGGTACCTGGACCTGAACAAGGCAAAAGCTCCTTCAGTGATGCTGTCAAGCCTTGAGGACTGGCCTGCCCATGTCTGCTGCCTCCCTCCCCTCTTTGTCAGGACCCTTATCTTCTCCAGCCAGGGATTTTTTTCTTTGACTTCTAAACTGGATAGGGTTCTGAGCTCTAAAGACAAAGCTTCTCCTTCACAAATCCTAAATAAGTTCTTTTCCCTTTACAGCCACCTGACCTGAAACTTACATCTTCCCTTCCTCTCAGAGCTGCTCAGAAATTCAAAGTTTATTCGCAATGCATACTAATATATTTTTGCAGTATATATTTTTAATAAAATATAACAACTTTGAGGTTCCCATACAATAATTTTATACTGAAAACCTGGCAACACTGGATCCAACTGCAGGGTCTGAGCCAGGGGCTAATGACAAGCCCTTCTTGCTCTTTTGGCCGAGATTGAGAACCTTATATCATATTGGGAGGATGAAAGGGGGAGGGGTTAATGTCCTGCCACCCAACCCTGTTGAGCATGAAACTGTCTGGATGCTGACCAAAACAAGAGAATTAAACCTCCTGGTAAAAAAAACAAAAACCCAAACCAATCTCAGAACACCCTTTGGTAGAGAATGATGAGGGGCTAGAGACAGTGGGTAACTGCAATAAAATTGAAAATTAAGTCAGTAAAAGAGGGCATTAAGAGGTAAGAGTAGGGGAATATTTGTAATGGATAAGGCTGAGCTAGAGACAATGGCTCTTGTTTGCCATAGAAGTGGGTCCACGTAGTGATAATCCTGTGATGAGAAACTGGCCCTAGTACATCTTAGGGAAAGCAGAGTTGCTTACCTGTAACAGGTGTTCTCCCAGGACAGCAGGATGTTAGTCCTCACAGATGGGTGACATCATCAGATGGAGCCCTGTCACGGAACACTTTTGTCAAAGCTTCTAGAACTCTGACTGGCACACTGAGCATGCCACTAACCCTGGGGCCACACGGGGTCCCCTTTCAGTCTTGTTTTAAAGGAAAAAGTGTGAGCGAAAAATAAAATAATAAAACGTACGCGAACCCAACTCTGCGGGTTGGCGGGCGGGTTTCGTGAGGACTAACATCCTGCTGTCCTGTGAGAGCACCTGTTACAAGTAAACAACTCTGCTTTCTCCGAGGGCAAGCAGGATGGTAGTCCTCACACATGGGTGAATAGCAAGCTACTGGCTGCCTGAGAACATAGTGAACCAACCAGCACCCAAAAATGTGCAACAGGCACTACAATAGGGTGCTGTTGGTAATGAATGGCAGCCTGAAATTCACAGTGGGCTGTAGGTAGGAAGAGTTGGGTTCCTAAACTGGAAACAAATTACGCAGTACAGACTGGCTAAAAATGCTGTCCTGCCTGCCAGCTTTGTCCAGGCACTAATGAGCTGCGAAGGTATGGAGAGAGCTCCAAGTTGCAGCCCTGCAGATGGCGGCAATGGGCACTGAACAGAAGTGTGCTACTGACGTTGCCATGGCCCTGACTGAATGCACTTTCACACATTCCTCTAGCGGAAGGCATGCTTGCTGGTAGCAGAGTGCAATACAGTCCACCAACCAGGTGGACAGGGTCTGCTTGCCCACTGCAACTCTGAGTATTTTTCTCAAAGGAGACAAAGAGATGGGTGGATTGCCTATGGGCTGCAGTGCGGTCTAAATAAAAGGAGAGCGCACGTTTACAGTCCAAGGAATGCAGAGCCCGCGCACCTGGGTGTGAGTGAGGCCTCGGAAAAAAGGTGGGCAGTATTATGGATTGATTCAAGTGGAAATCAGTCTCTACCTTTGGCAAGAATTTAGGGCGAGTGTGGAGCACTACCTGGTCATGGAGAAATCTTGAATAAGGTGGGTATGTTACAAGTGCCTGGAGCTCACCGACTCTGAGAGTGGATATTATGGCCACTAGGAAAATAACTTTCCAAGTGAGATGTCGTAACTCACAGGATTGTAGGAGCTCAAAGGGAGGCTGCATAAGCTGTGCTAGCACAACATTGAAGTCCCAAGGCCGCAATTGGGGGACCTAGTGGAGGCTTCAGCTGTAGTAAGCCCCTCAAAGCGCCCTACAAGGGGTTGCGCCGAAATTGGGGCATCACCTATTCTGTTATGGCAAGTGGCTATGGCACTGAGGTGTACCCGGATGGAGGAAGTCTGGAGGCTAGACTCCGAGAGGTGCCAGAGGTAGTACAGGAGCCTTGCCGTGGGGCAGGAGAAGGGATCTAGACCTTTTGGCGTGCACCACAAGGAGAACCTCTTCCACTTTGGTCGGTAAGATTTCAGAGTAGAAGGCTTTCGTGAAGCTATGAGGACCTAGGAGACATTAGTGGAAAGGTCAAGGGACTGTAAAATCAACCTTTCAACATCCAGGCTGTCAAGAGACTAGAGGTTTGGATGGCGTAATGTGCCCTGGTTCTGCGTTATGAGAGTTGGTGCCTTGCCCAGGCGAAGAGGCTACTGGACAGAGAGGTCGCGAAGAATGGGAAACCAGACCTGTCGCGGCCAATTCGGGGCAATGAGGATCATTGAGCCCCGGTCCTGACGTAACTTCACAAGAGTCTTGCTGATGAGTGGAATAGGAGGGCACATGCAGAGCAGACCCGTGCTCCACGAGTGGGCGAAGGCATTCATCGTTGGTGTCTTGCGGCTGCTTTGTAGAGAGCAGAATCGATCCACTTTGCGGTTGTGAAAGGATGCAAAGAGGTCAATGTCTGGCTGACCCCACTGATGGAAAATTCTGTTTGCTACAGAGGGATCTAGGGACCAGATGTGGGGATGAAAGGTCGGGCTGAGACGGTCTGCCATCACATTCTTTGTGACCGCCAGGTAGGTGGCTCGCAGTAGTATGAAATGCGACAGAACCCAGGACCAGATTTGCACTGCCTCCTGACAGAGCAGGTAAGAGCCTGTGCCCCCTTGTTTGTTTAGATACCACATGGCTACCTGTTGTCTGTTTGAATCAGGACTACCTTTGTTGGATAGGCAATCCTGGAATGCGAATAGGTCATACCATATCGCCCAGAGTTCCAGAAAATTGATCTGCTGGTCCGCTTCTGCCTTGGTCCACACTCCCTGTGTTTGCAGTCCAATGATATGGGCTCCCCAGCCTAGGTTGGAGGCATCCGTGGTCAATGTTATTTGAGGTTCTGGTGGCTGGAAGGGTAGTCCTTTGCGTAAATTGGATTCCCGTGCCCACCAAGCCAGGGATTGTCGAAGCTGGCTGGTTATCTGGACGACCTCAGAGGTGTTGAGTGGCTTGGGACCACTGGGATTTCAGGGTCCATTGCGTCATTCTCATGGCAAGACGAGCCATTGGGATGACGTGGACTGTGGATGCCATATGTCCCAGCAAGGTTAGGAGCAGACGAGCCGAGGCTGCCTGACGACGTTGAATTGCCCTGGCCATGTTGGATAGTGTCTTCGTGCGGTCCTTGGGGAGGAATGCTCTGGCCATGGTGGTGTTTAGGTCTGCTCCGATGAAAGATAGCTGGCATGATGAAGTTAGATGGGATTTTGGATAATTTATCAGAAACCCCGACGACTGGAGCAGTTGTATGGTAAGATGGAGGGAGTGCAGTGCACCTTCTGTGGATGGACTTCTGAGGAGCCAATCGTCCAGATATAGGTAGACATGGACGCTTTCACATCTCAACTGTGCCGCCACAACTGCCAGACACTTTGTGAACACTCAGGGTGCTGAGGCAAGGCTGAACGGTAGTACTCTGTACTGAAAAGGTTTGTGTCCCACTACAAATCGCAGGTATTTGCGATGAGGAGGAAAGATTGCTAAATGGGCATAAGCATCCTGAAGATCCAGAGAGCAGAGCCAATCTCACTGCAGAAGCGGGAGCATGGTGCCCAAGGAAACCATTCTGAACCTCTCTTTGTGGAGGAATTTAAGGCCCGGAGGTCCATGATAGGACGTATGCCGCCGTTTTTATTTCGTGAGTAGAAAGTATCGAGAGTAGAACCCTCTTCCTCACTGCATCCAAAAAACCAGTTCTATGGCTCTGGATTGCAGTAGGGTAGAGCGCTCTGCCTTGAGGAGTACTGTGTGATCACTCAGGCTCCATGCCAGGACAGGTGGGGAGTCTGGGGGCACAGTAAGGAAACTGAGATGGTAACCGTGGGTTACGATAGACAGCACCCGTCAGTTGGTGATGACTGAGTGCCATATGTTGGCAAAGTGGACCAGGCGGCCTCCCACCGGTAAACTGGTTGGGGGGTACAAGGGTGGGTGACTTTTGCTCTCTGGATAGGAGTCAAAATCCCACTGCAGGTCCAGTCTGGGGGGCTGGCTGTGTTCTAGGGGTTCTGTGGTAATGAGTTTGGCCTACTTGAATGGCCGGGCTACCCAGGTTCGGGATGCAGGAGGGTAATACCTGTGTGGTCTATATATTTGTTTCCTGGTGTCCCTTCGCATGCCCCTTCGGGTTGCAGTAGGGGTATCTGAGGTGACAGTGGACAGTTGGCACAGGGTTTCGTGATGATCCTTGAGCTGTGCCACTGCTTCTTGGATCTTGTCTCCAAACAAGATGTCTCCTGTGCAGGGGGAGATCAGTCAATTTGTCCTGCACCTCTGGGCGGAGGTCAGAGGCTTTAAGCCAAGCCCAGCACCTGGCACTAATTCCAACTGCTGAGACTCTAGATGCAGTTTCAAAAGCATCGTAGGCTGCTCTAACCTCATGCTTTCCAGCTTCCTTTTTGCAGGATGGAGGTCAAGCCCTCTTGGAATTGTTCAGGCAGGGTCTCCAATAATTCCTGGACTTGCCTTCAGAGATTCCTATTATATTGGGTCATGTAAAGCTGATAAGCTGCTATATGAGCAGTTAGCACTGACCCTTGGAACACCCTGCGGCCTAAGGCGACCAATGCCTTTTGCACCCTTCCTGGTGGGGCAGAGGCGTGAGGGCAGGACCTTTTGGCTTTCTTTTCAGCTGATTCTACCACTACAGATTGGTGGGGCAATTAGCTTTTCTGAAAACCTGGGGCTTGCTGTACCAGGTATGTGGCATCAGTCTTTCTTGGGTGCTCCCAGAGGCGGTGTAAGAGATCTATCAGAACCTCGTGCACAGGAATTGCCATTACCTCCTTTGGACAAACTGTAGGACAAATTGTAGGACTTTCAACATTTTGTGCCTGGCATCCTCCTCCGTATCCAATTGGAATGGGATAGTTTAGGACATCTTAACGAAACTAGAGAAGGAGAGGTCTTTGGAGGGGAAAAGAAAATTAGTTCTTACCTTTGATAATTTTTGTTCCTGTAGTACCACAGATCAAGTCCAGACTCCTGGGTTTGGGGATACGGATGTACGAACAATCCTTCCCTGTGCAACTGAGCAGCTACCACCACCATAATCTTGGTGAAGGTCCTGGGAGCAGTGGCAGTCCGAACGGTAATGCCTGGAACTGAAAATGCTGCCCCATCCACAGAGAACCTCAGGAACCTTTGATGATCTGCCCAGATCCCGATGTGTAAATATGCTTCTGTGAGATCTAGGGATGCCAGGAACCCTCCTGGTCTGACTGAAGCAATTACTGATTGAAGAGTCTCCATACGGAACCGAGGGATCCGCAGACATCTGTTGACCAGTTTTAAATCGAGTATGGGTCGGAAGGCTCCCTCTTTCTTGGGCACCACGATGTAAATGGAATAACGGCCTCTTCGCAGTTCCGTGGATGGCACCGGGACAACGGCGCCGAGATCTAGAAGCCGCTGTAGAGTCTCAATGATTGCCCCTTGCTTTGCCGCTAGCCCGCAGGGTGATACTAGGAACTGCGGTCGGGGTTGGCGTGCAAAATCTAACGCGTAACCATGTCTTATCACCTCGAGGACCAACTGATCCGACGTGATCTTGGTCCATTCCTCGTAAAATAGGGACAGTCGACCTCCCACTAGTGGCACCGAGGAATGGACTGGCTGCCCATCATTGGGAGGGCTTGCCGCCCGGGGCATTCTGGTTGGAGCCAGGTTTACCGAACCAGCGCCCACGAAAGGACTGCGAGTACGTCTGTTGTCTGTAGCATTGTGGCGAAAAGATGACGCGGCTCCCCCGGGGAGGCCGAGGTCTCCGCCACCACAAAATCGCGACCGGGAAGCAAAGGATCTCTCGATTTCGACCTATCCTCTGGCAAGCGATGCACCTTATTTTCACCTAAAGATTGAACTAGATCCTCCAGCTCCTTGCTAAAGAGCAGCTTACCCTTAAAGGGCAAGGATCCCAGCTGAGATTTGGAAGACACATCCGCTGCCCAGTTACGGAGCCATAACAAGCGTCACGCTAACACCGCCGATACCATAGTTCTAGCCGATGTGCGAAGCAAATCATGGAAGGCATCCGCAACGTAGGCGATCACCACTACCAGCCGTCCCGCTTGACGAGCTTCCTCCTGGGATGATGACTCATTGGCTAGGAGCTGTTGGACCCAGTGAAGACCTGCACATAAGAAAAAATTACTAAACATGGCTACATGAACTCCCAAGGCAGAGACCTCGAAGATCTTCTTAAGCTGTACCTCCAGCTTCCATCTTGTAAGTCCTTAAGGGCCGTCTCCCCGGTGACCGGAATAGTCGTCCTCTTAGTGACTGTGGCCATTGCCGCATCCACCTTGGGCATCCTTAACAACTCTAAAACCTCCTCAGGTAGGGGGTAAAGCTTGTCCATCGATTTTGCGACCTTAAGCCCCATATCCGGAGTATCCCATTCCTTAAATATCAAATCCGTTGCAGAAAAATGGAACGGGAAAGCTGACGGCGGACCCCTAAAACCACCGGGTCCGTAACCCCCAATCTAGATTCCTCCTGGGGAAGCTGGATCCCCAATTCCCCTAAAATAGCCGGGATGAGGGGACCCAGCTCATCCCTCCGAAAAAGACGGACGACCTTCAGATCATCTCCATCCATCTCGCGATGGATGGAGATGATCTGACCCAGATGTACCTTCAGACCCCCCCGCTGGGGAAGGGAAGGTACATCTGGGTCAACCTGATCATCCGAGTCCATAGAAGTATCCGGATCTGCCTGAGGCACCCGAATGCTGGCAGGACGTTGACCCTCCTGCAGGTCCGGCTCCGGGGTGGCCCTGGCTCTCTTCCAAGGTTCAGATATAACATCCTGACTGGGAAGCCTTTTTCTGCCCGCCTTCCGGGCCCTTAAAGGCCTTATGCATTAGTAAGACAAAGTCCGAAGAAAAAGAAGAATCCGAAGACAAATCATCCCCATCCTCCTTAGGGACTTCCGCAGACCTATTCAAATCAGGCCTTGCAGGTCTGTCTCCCTCAGGAACCCTGCGCTGCGGGGACAAGCGCGGAGGAGGGTCCTCCCCCCAAAAGCTGTTTCGCGCGGTGCCGGGGCCACTGGCGCGAACAGAGGCAAAATGGCGCCCGCTGACTCAGACGAAGACCCCAGCGCGCTCAAAATGGCGACCATTCCCGCATTCCACAGGAAAGCCTCAGGAGCCAACTGAAGCTCACCAAAAGCGCCTGTGATGGTCTGGACCCGGACCCTTCCAGAGGTCGCGGAAGCACCCTCACCCCCGGGGAGGCAAGTACTACATAAACTATCAAGCAAGAGTCGTGAACGCACGTCCCCGCAGGACCTACATGCGGCCCAAAGGCGGCATGATTGCCCTCACCAAAACTCACTAACACCCCTCCAATGTGCGGCGAAACGGGGCACCCCCATCCCCAATGTGACCGGAGGGAAGGGAGAGTCGATCACCAACAAGGAAAAAATGAAATTTTTTTTTTTTTTTTTAAATACCTTCCGAATCGCCTCCGGGTTCTGGATCCACTGGGGGGAGTAAGCTGGGCTCCCCGGTATCACCCCCCCCTCTCGCTGGAAAAAGAAGGGATGAAACCCCCAGTACCTCAGCGGCCTCTGAAACCAGAGGGGTATGGTCCCTTCAGGACCTCCCACCCCCCTGGGAGTCAAGACTGGAACCTGCAGGCACACACTGCGGTCCCATACACTCCTGATGAAAGAAGACTTAACCCAAAATCCTTTTTTTTTTTTTTTTTTTTTTTTTAAATTACTCTCTATACCAACTCTAAATAAACTTTAGCACAGACTGTAGGTTTGGCACGTCCTCCACCTACTGGAGACAGAAGAATAATGCCAGACTGTAGGTGGCATCAGCCTAAATGAGGCGGAGTTTTGTTTAGTAAACTTCTGTCTCCATCTGCTAGAGGGGGGCCAAACCATGAGTCTGGACTGATCCGGGTACGTACAGGGAACAGCGCCTTTCTTCCAGGGGTAAGGCTCAGAAAGAAGCTCCTCAGAAGCTTGTGAAGAGTGTTCGGATGAAGCATTCTATGGGTCATAGGGAGGCTCTCCTTCACCCACCGGACCTCCAGATGGAGGAAGAAATCCAAACTCAAGAGGGCAGGAAGGTAGCGCCGATGGACAGTGAGGCACCGAAATAGGTGGCACCAGTATCTAAGCCGGCCATGCCGGCCCCAATGGCACCGGTGCCAATGATGGGCGTCGATGGATTGAGAGACCTGAGGGTCTTGGCATCGGCTGTTTTTGAGGAGATGAGCCTGCATCCTCTTCTTCCAAAGATACCGGTATCGGAATTGGGGTGGGGGATTGATGGTCGGCTCGGTGGCAAGGTACCCGATGGAGTAGGTATCGATGGCAAAGCACCAATGAGGGTGTCTAAGCTTTCGAGGAGCGGAGCCAGCATCGAAGGTGCGGATTCCGGCGGAGGTATGGGAGCCGGCACCGGAGGCGAATGGAAGCCACAAACAGATTTCAGCACTGCCTCTTGGACTATCTCGTCCAATTCCTCCCAAAAGGGTGTTGTGGATGGTAGGCACCTGGGGTAGGAGGCAGGCTAGGCTTAACTGGAGCATCCACAGGGGTATGTGGAGGCTCTGTGCCCGGCACTGGTATTGGTGGGGAAAGCCTCAGGGTCCCGGTTCACGAGAAGGATGGGGGGGTGGGGATCTCCTCTCCCCAGGCCCTCTTCGGAGGCGGTTTGGTGGAGGCCGATGCCGCTCCGGTGTCAGCATCAGATGGCGATTCCCAATGCTGATGGCGATGTTTCTCTTGGTGCTCAGCCCAGTCTTCCGACGCCGTGGACGATGATGCAGATGTTTTAGAATGGGTCAACATCTGTGACAACAATCACCTGCTCCTTTGTCCTTACAAGGCGTCGATGGAGAGGGGTCTGAGGAAGATAGGTACCCTCGACTCGGCACGGCCTTACCTGAGGTCGATGGAGACACGCGCTTGGAGGCAAGTTTTCCATCTTCTCTAGTCAGGCGCGCCGGCATTTGGGGGCCATCTGCGCGCAATTTGGGTACCGGATGTCATGCGAGGCCCAGAGACATAGCACACAAACTTCGTGTGGGTCCATTATGGACATAGTCCTCAGACACTCGGGGCACTTGCGCAAACTGGTCGCCAGGTTGAAAAGGTTTGGTGGCGTATAGTTGGTGGCTGTTGGGCACCGAAAAGTACACTGCCGGGAACTGAACGTAAATATGCGGTACTAACTTACAGACAATGTAGGAGTTCGGTGCGCAATGGGGGACCCCAGAGACAGGGGAATAATGAAGAAAAACTTGGAGTTTTCCATGAGGAAAAGTGTGAGAGAAATCTCTCAAGAGCTCCTAGACCCGCGAGGCAACTGCTGCGCGGAAAAAGAGAGACTGAAAGGGGACTCTGTGTGGCCACAGGGTTAGTGAAATGCTGGACATGCCCAGTAGGTGCCAGTCAAAGTTCTAGAAACTTTGACAAAAGTGTTCCGTGACAGGGCTCCATCTGATGATGTCACCCACATGTGAGGACTACCATCCTGCTTGTCCTGGGAGAAAGGAATGGCCTTAGTGAATAAATACTGGACAGGGAATCAGGAAATTAAAATCCTGCTTTTCGCACTGATACACCCTGTGACCTTGGGCAAATCGCTATCTTTTTCTGTCTCAGGTACCCGCTTTGACTGTAAACTCTTTGGAGAAGGGACGTGTACAGATATAAAAGCCGTTGTAAATCACTCTGGTGTGAATGCTTTAGAAATCCAGAAAACAATACAATTTTGTTTTACAGTACAGAGCTCTGCTGTGTTCTGAACCTCAGAAAAGAACCGTTTCAACTCCCTCCAACCTGCAATCTTATTCAGGACATTTTCCTCCTGTTAGCAGAGCAGCTGATGATAAAACTCCTTTTCCAGGATCAGCAGTGGCTACCGCTCCCATCGCAGCAGTAGAGGGTGTTGGGGGTTGCAGGTATCAGGGATTACATCCTACTTACACCAAGGGTAAAACAAAACTGCAAAAGAAATCCCATAATTTAACAGACGGGTATTTACAGATCAAATTTCAAAGAATCTCTTATTACAACCAAGTACTGTGGTTACTGAAGACAGGAGGCAGGATGGGGGGCTGTGGGGTGGGACCCAAAGCAAACTGAATCGATGCGTTTCCCACAACTAAAAAGGGGGGAAGCCACCCTGCCTCGTCGCAAACAGCATCACTACGTGCAATAACTTTGCAGTCCTTTATTTCCAGTTTAGGTGAAAAGATGCTCCGTTTAATTCTCAATTAAATACTTAATAAAGAAAGCAAAAGTATTTACAGATTTCACGAAAACAGTAATTGAATCCTGGTTTGTATTGTTTTGTTTGTTTTAATAATTACAAGCACCTCGATACCAGTTTGGGAGAGTGACAAAGGGACACTTTTGCTCTCTATAAATACAGACCGTGTTGAGGCTGCCGTGTCTCTCTCTCTGCCTCAGAACCAAGCAGCAGCAGAACACTTTACAGCCCCCCCACCACACCTCCAGCTGCCTGTGCAAGGAGGGGCTGCACCATCACCCAAAGGCTCTCTGATTCCATTTTTCTTATTCAGATTTAACAAAAATATAATAATTCATCATAAGGTTTGAGTCAAGGCTTGACCAACAAACCTTTAGGCAAAAAAAGGACATTTAAGGGGCCTAGGGATGGTCCCTAAGCTAACCCCCACAATTTTTTTTTAATAATTTTATATATATATTTATATATATATCTATATTTCAGCAATAACAGGAGGAAGAAGTTCCTAGTGAGCGAGTTCTTCTGGTACTTTGCACCTTGGGATTTAGTTTGACCGTGCCCTGTACAAACAGAGCCCGTGCCAGGGCGACGGGCCTTGGGGCAAGTAGCGGCCCGTGACTCTCCCGCACTCCTTGCCACTTGATTTGTCAGTCACGAAGACCCAAGTACAGGATTTCAATAAAACAAATCCCTTTCCTTTCCTAGAAACTTTTTCCCCCCTCTTCCCCCTCTGGAAGCATTCAGATCCCAGCTGTCCTGAGTTCTTCCATCCTGCAGATCTGATCCCTCAACATCGTTCAATCCTCAGCAAGAAAAAGAAAAAAAAAACACTTTTATTCCTCCTTGTAATGCAAATCAGTCACATGGTTAAAAAAAAAAAAAAAAGAAAAAAAGAAAAAAGAAACCCAAAACAAAAAGCCAGTTGCCTGGTTGGTCGGCACAGCACGTTTAGTTGTTGTCTGACTCGTCCTCTGCCTCCCGTAGCCATGTGAAGAAGGCAGTGACCGATTTGAGTGCCACACCTTTCCCCTGCTGCTCGGCTGGGTCCTTGCTAGATTCCCACTTGTAGAAAGCTTCCTCCTTAATAACATCCTCATCGTACAAGGCATCAAAGAACATGCGCAGCAGATCTGTGGGAGAGAAACAGAGCCAGCGTGAGCGCGCCGAATCCCTAAACAGACCACTGTGTTTATATATCGTTACTCTTTTAAACCATAAAAACCCCTTTTCAGGAGCAGCAGAGTCCAGAGCAAGGCAGAGTGTGGAAGTAGGAAGGGCTGTGACGAGTGCTGCCAGGAAACAAGGCCTTGGAGCCCACACATCATCATCATCCAAAAAAAAGGCAAAGCTCCTCAGCATTTCATGACCAGCGCTCCTCAGGGCAGCAATAGTGCTCTGCCTTTACATCCCTATACAGTGGGAAAGAAGTCTGGGTATTTCCATGGGCAGAGTGGTGATTGGGTCATCACTAAGGGCAGTACTGGTGTCATAATGCCCCGACAATGCGCACAAAATGACCAGCGAGGATCTTGCTGAGGAAAGATTACAGACAAACATCTCCTCCCCCATTCCAATCATTTATCTGCACATCACCCCTATTCCAGCCCTTTAGGAAGATGGCCCAGCCTATTTGGCTAACAAATTAGAGACTTTTGTTCCTTCCCATGCTTTGTGATCGGCTGATAATGGCCTTTTGATGGTTTTTGCCTCTAAGATTGTACAATTGCAGGCATCTTGGATGAGAGCCTTCTCTGTTCTTGGCCTTACCTGGTGGAATCAATTACCTCTTGAGCTTCGTGAACTTATTGATTACAAGCTTTTCAGGAAGAAGTTGAAAGCTTATTATTTTCAAGTGGCCTTTTCTGAAATTATTTTGACTAATATTTTAGTTTGTTATATTGTCGTATTTTATAATTTTATGTCTCATTGTGTTTTATTATGTTTATTTATATTGCACACCACTTTGTATGGAAGTTCCAGCATAAGCAATATGTAAAAACTTGTAAATAAATAAATAGTGGCTTGCACAATAACCCCAAATACACTGCCACTCCAGTGCAGAAAAGTGTTGTCAGCTGCCCACCCTAGCCCTGCCTGGGGAGTCAGATACGTGGCAGGGCAGACTTACTTGCAGGTTGCTCCAGTCTCACAACAAGAGCCTGCAGGGCATAGAGAGCCTGCAGCTCCCTCTGCTCATCACTGAGATACTTCTGCAGAAACTTTGCCCGACTTCGGATCACAGCAATATCCACTCGGTATGGATTCTCAACTGCTGGGAGAGAGATGATTAACAGAGACCGGCAGCACAACCTCACGTAACAGGAAAACACAGCTCTGCTTTGGAATATTTATTTTCAGTGCATTTCAGAGTATTTATATACTGGATCTGGGCTGTTAGTCTGTGCGACTAGATTTTAAACAAAGTTTCTCAGGTATTCCCTAATAGACTAGATCAGTGGTTCCCAACCTGGGGTGTGTGAGACCATCCCAGGGGGTTCTCCAGAGGGGATGCAGGAAAACGTACAGACTGCTGCTATCTGTGATTAGTCGAGCTGCTGCTACAAGTCAGGAGAGTGAGAGTAGGACCCATTACTGGCACCTGACATCGCTGCAGACCAGGAGGAGGAAGAGAGGGGCCATTTGCACCCGTCAGAAGCCTCAAACCACCCTCCATAAATCTTCCTGCTGCACGAGGGAAGGAGAGGGGCCTATTGTGCTGGGCTATCACAGCGGTGACACATGAGAGCTGCACCAAAAAAGCAAGGAAATGGAACTGGGGAAAGACACAGGGAAGGAGGAGAGAGAGGAATGAAGGAAGAAACAGATGATAAAGAGGGAGACAGGAATCCATGATGGGCCTGCTTAAGAGGGGTGAGAGAGTGAGGACCCCAGGAATTGTGCTGGACACAGGTAAGGCAGAGGGGAGGAGGAGAAGATGACCGCCAGGGATCGAGGAGGAGGGAGGACGAAACAGCCAGGCGTGATTATGACACTAAACAAGTTATTTAGGGGGACACACAGACATGGAGATCTCAGCTTTCTTCCCACTGAAAAGCAGGCTGTTATGCTTCTTTTAAAATCTAAATTTTGTAACTAGCATCTTCTGTATGTGTTTGTACGAATCATAAAAGTGTAAAAGAAAAGCAGGCTTAGAGGGTCAGTTTTCAGGGAGAGCAAGTTTCAACAATTTTAAGTGGGTAAACATCTGTCTGCCTCTGTAAAAAAGTGTTCACCACCACTGAGGGTAAAAGTATCTGAGCTCCTGCAGGGGAGGAAAGGGAGCAGGGCTATGTGAGGGAAGGGAAAGTACATGCAAGGATTTTATTTTGAAATCCTCATGCAAACTTTTACGTGTGCACTTCGCAGCTGCTTCAAAAGCAGATGAAAAGTGCGCAGGAACCAAAGAACTGGCTTTCTCCCGCCGGCCTGAGTTTTCAAAAGGAAACTTCACATGCAGTTTCCCTTTGAAGATTACATTGCAGGTCTGCAGGTACCGGTGCTGATTTTCTGCCAGGTCATAAGTTGCCAACCTGGAACTGTTCTGAACTTCCTTCCTTTTCCCCATTGCAGCTGGACTGGAAGGAGGAATGGCCTCAACCTTCAGTTATGAGGGCAATTTTTAAAGAGCTTTGTAAATTGCCCTCCCTGCATATTCAGTTTAGATGAAAGTTTGATGCATTATGAAGGATTCTGGAGTGCATCTCATTACTTCTTTTCTGGCTGATATTAAAGAGACGTCTGGGGGTCCCTGAACCTTTCTGAAGCTGAAAAGGGATGTGCGTTCCCTGAAAGGCTGGGAACCCCTGGATTAGATCCTGTGATGTATCCTCCCTTTCGGCAGAGACATTCAGGCAGAAGGGCACATTGCAATGATATATATACAGCTAAGCCTGGGTGTGAGGAAACATTAACTGCTGCGCCTTGCCTGCAGATTCAGAAGGAGTTACAGCAGTTAAGCATAAATGGGATAACTGACATTGCTTTGGTATTTGTGCAAGCAAGCGTATGTATCTGCTCAGTTATCTATCCAGTATGTGAAGTTGACTTCTTTTGATTACGCATAGTCTATCTGCACAGAGCTAAAACGTATTATTGCCTATAACAGGGCTGTTACTTGCCTGCAAGTGTTCTCAAATCCTTCACTGCCTAAAATTGCAAGAGTCTAATAAGTATTTCAGAACAAAACCCCCCCACCCCCATGAAAGCATAAATGGTTATTTGATGTTGCGCTTGGCTCATTGTATATTCCTGGAATATTTGATTACTTTTTACATAAATTTAGAAGTTTGTCTGCACTAAGCAGAAAACTGAGTAAAGACCAAGTGACCATCCTGTCTTCCCAGTTATTCTAGTCCACACTGCCAACAATAAATCCCCAGCTGCCCGCCCGTGTGTAGGATAAACCCCCAGCTGCCCGCCCGCGTGTAGGATAACCCCCAGCTGCCCGCCGTAGCAGCCTGCCCTCATGTAGGATAAACCCCCAGCTGCCCGCTGTAGAAGCCTGTCCCGTGTGTAGGTTACTGCTCCTTATCTAGTTTGTCATTATACCAGTATCTCTGCTGGCAGCTATTCCAGTACCTGCCACCCTCTTAGGTTTCCTCTGAATCTTCCTACCTGCCAGTTCCACATCATGATTCCTTGCGCCCTATCAAATATTTGAAGGTTTCTATTAAATTTCCCCCTTTCTTTACTCCAGTAAGTGCATTTTGAGTGTCTTAAGTTTCTTTGTAGGATTTGTGTTTCAGGCCTTGTATTATTTTAGTAGCCTTTTTCTGAACTACTACCCTCCTTCTCAATGCCTTTCCATAGCAGGATCTCACAAATGACCTACACCTCCTTCTTCCTGCTCATAATAGCTTTCCCAGCTGCTATACTACATTGATTGGCTACCTGGAGGTCATCGGAGATAATTACTCTGCAATCTCTTTCTTGTTTAAGAGTTTCCAGGTCTTCTTCTGATTTGGTTAATTGACTTTTGCAGGATTTTACACATTTTGTCTCCATTATTCATGATATAGTCATTTATGTGGGGTTACCTCAGAAACTAACGGGAAGGCTGCAATCCGCCCAGAACACAGCAACTAAGTTGGTAACCAGCTATGGGTTTGAGTATAGCATTTCTTTGGTGATTAAAGACTTCCAGTGGCTTCCAATTCCAACTAGGATAAGATTGAAAGCTCTTACTTTAGCCTTTAAAATGCCTTTGGTTTTGGGTCCAGATTATCTGAAGGTAAAGTAAGTAAATTATGTTCCATCAAGTGCACTGCACTCGAAACAGGAAAGGTTTTTGTCTGCTCTCTTTAAAAACAACCAGGCTAAGACTAAAAAACAGTCCATTTTCTTACACAGGTCCACAAATTTGGAACGTCTTGCTGCATTAGTGCTTTTCCTCCAATTTTTTGGTACTGTAAAGGGTAGCTGAAAACTATCCTAAATCAATTGCTTCACTTTTTAATACTTGATTTTCACATTGCAGGATTAGAGTGGGCAGATCTGGGGACTAGGTCTTGGAGTTAGGGGCAAAATCCTATTTTAGCTATGCAAAGTTGTTTTATGTATCTTTATACTGTTAAATTTGAGATCATGTTTTGTTGTTTTATGTTTTAGCTTGTTTATTTTATGTTGTGTGTTTTAGCCATTGTATATGTTATGTTGTATGCAGTTTTGAGCTTTGTTGTAAAGGCGGCTTATAAAATAAATTAAAAAAAAAACCTTGATTATTCTACATTTTTCAAGTTCTTTCTTTTTTTTTCACCCCTTTTGATGTGTCTGCTCTTACAGATTTAATATCACCTGCCAATAAGCATATTTTTCCCTCAAGTTGCCCAATAACCTCGCTAATAAGGAAATTGAAAAGAACCAAATCCTAGGGTACCCTACAGGTATTTAAATTTATCTACCTTGCCTTTCCCTCTAGGATATACATGTTTAGATTAAGTCATCTCCTATGTTTTAGATGCAGACCCTGCACCACTCTGGCAGCCCTCTTTCTGGACGGCTTCAATTCTACTTTTATCCTTCTGGAAGTAAGGCCTCCAGAACTGAACAGAATATTCCAGGTGAAGCATAATCACCTCCTCTTTTCTACAAGTTATACCTCTCCTTATGTACCCTAACTCCTCCAAGTTCTGGCCAAAGCCTTATTGTACTATTTCATCAGCTGCAACATTATTTTATTCAGGGTTCAAAAATCCAACACTATACAAGTATGTGACGGAGTGTACTGACAACTTCCTCATTCTACTTTAAGGAGTCCGGCTGAAGGTTTTAACCCAGTCTTCCTTAAGTTGGAACCGCAATGGATTCTGGGTGGAGAGGTTCTCTTCACTCTACCATAAGAAGCCAGGCCTAGAAAGACTTGGGGAGGGCCCCAGGGAGCTGGTAGGACCTCACAACATAACCAGACAGTGGACGTTTACCAGTTAGTTGTGCCTGACACAAAGTGAGCTACTATCTTGACTCTTGTATCTTTGAAACACTGTAAATAAACACCTGCACCATAACTAAGTTGGCTCAGTCTTATTATACTCCTGAACTATTCCTGCAGCCGCAGCAGGCCCGAATATGCTACAAAGTTATTTTATACATAAAAATCCATCACATGCTGTAACAGTAACATTATAATCCATTTAAACAGAAATTATGTACTTTGAATACTCTTTTCCTCACTTTCTTCCCCTTCAATGACACATCATTCCTCCACACCATCCTTCCATCTCTCCAGCGCATGGCGCATTAGTGAGTCTTTCCTGGACCTCTGCATCCTTGAGTTTATCTAGGGATGGCAACGAAATGTACGGATTCAAATGAAATTCTGAGACTACTTTGGGTAAGAAGGATGAACGGTACGTAGCTGTAATGCCCCTGGATTCATCCGGAGGAATGGCTCCCAGTATGACAACGCCTGCAGTTCAGAGATCGACATGCCGAGCATATAGCCACCAGGAACACAGTCTTCAAGGTTAATAAAAGGAAAGACTTTGCAATGGCCGAAATGAACCTGCCAAGAATTCCAGTACTAAATTGAGATTCCCCAAGGGAACCGGTAACCTTACAGGTCGTCTAAGGTGCTTCACTCCCTTCAGAATGGGCCATAACAGGATGGACTGACAGGGAAACCCCATTGACCATATGCCTGAAACAGTAGAGCGCCGCTACCTGTACCTTCAAGGAGTTAAGGGCCAAACCTTCATTCAAGCAGACCTGCAAAAATTCCAGAATAAGTGAGATTTTCACTGCTCGGGGGAGGACACTGCTTTCCTCGCACCAGGCTTCAAATACTCTCCAGACCCGCACATATGCTAGGGACATGAAGAAATTCCAAGTGCGAAGTAAGGTGACAACTGTTGCTGCTGAATATCCCCGCTTCGTCAGGCAAGCCCTTTCAAGGGCCAGATGGTAAAACAGAATAGAGTCGGATTCTCATGAAGGACTGGTCCCTGCTACAACAGGTCCTTGTGCAGTGGGAGGTGCAGGGGATTCTCCGCATGTCCATACACCACGGACGCCTGGGCCAATCTGGAGCCACTAGTAGGACTTGTCCCCTGTAGTATTCGATTTTTCTAATGAACCTGCCCAGCAGGGGCCATGTAGGGAAGGCGTATAGCAACTCGTCATCCAGCCAGATCTGAACAAGAGCGTCAATTCCTAGGGACCACTCATTTCTTCTCCTGGGTCCAGACTCTCCCTACTTAGAAAGTCTGCTCTGACATTGTCTTTTCCGGCGATGTGGGAGGCTAAGATAATCTATAGATGTTCTTACGCCCATCCCATAAGGAGGTCTACCTCCTGTGACACTTGCTGGCCTTTGGTTCCTCCCTGGCAGTTGATGTAGGTTACCATCATTGCATTGCCCGACATCACGCAGACCGCTTGGCCCTGGAGTTTGTGGCTGAACTGTAAACACGACAATCTGACTGCTCACGCTTCCAGGCAGTTGATGTTCCAGAGGGCTTCTTCTTCCGTCCAAAGTCCCTGGGCCATCAGTTCCTGACAGTGAGCTCCCCAGCCTCGAAGACTCGCATCTGTCATGAGGACAGGGACCCACCCCTGCTCAGATGAGCTTCCTGCAACTACCATTGGAGGCGAGAACAGACTTCCATCGGAAAGTGGAGACGAACCGAATAGTCTTGGGACTGTGGATTCCAACGTGATAGTAGTGAGCGTTAAAGTGGGTGCATATGTGCCCTCGCCCACAGCACTACTTCCAGGGTTGCCACCATCAAACTGAGAACTTGGAGATAGCCACACAGTGTCAGGCATACCGTGGTCACCAACTGATGCACAAGGTACCTCAACATCTGTATCTGTGTGGTCGGAAGAAAGACCTTGCCTCGCCTAGTGTCGAACTGGACTCTCAGATAATCCAAGAACTGGGAAAGCTTGAGGCTGCTCTTGGCCAGGTTTACTACCCAGCCGAGTTCCTGTAGCAAGGAGATCAACCTGTTGGTCGCCAAGAGGCTCTCTTCTATGGACTTCGCCTGGATCAGTCAATCGTGCATGTATGGGTGCATAAGAATCCCATCTTTCCTTAACGCTGCCAACACGACCACCATAATCTTGGAAAATGTTCTGGGAGCTGTGGCTAGGCCAAAAGACAGTACCCAAAACTGATAATGGCGACCCAGTACCGCAAAGTGTAGTAAACTTTGGTGTTCTTGTCGGATTGGAATATGTAGGTAGGCATTGGATAGGACCAGGGAGGATAGGAACTCTACTAATTGTACGGCCATTATCACGGAGCATAAGGTCTCCATGTGAAAATGAGTCACTCACAGGAGATGGTTGATGATCTTCAGGTCCAGGATAGAGCGAAAGGAACCTTCCTTCTTGAGTACAATGAAATAGATGGAATAACGCCTCATATTTTCCTGCAGTGTAGGTACTGGGATCATAGCCCTCAACTTGAGGAGCCTTAGAAGTGTAATCTCCACTGCCTGCTTCTTGTGCTGGGAGTGGCAAGGAGGCATCATGAATATGTCTTGAGGAGTGCTGTGGAATCCCAGCACATAGCCTTCTCGCATGATGTCCAGTACCCATTTGTCCAAAGTGATCTTGACCCACGGTTGGGTAAAGAAGACCCCCCCTTATCTCCTCACCCCAAAGGTGGGTTGGTAAAATTTCATTGTGAGGTTCAGGGTGATCCTGAACTCAAAACTGCCCCTCTCTTGGGCTGCTGGTACAAAAGGACTGAGACCTACCAAGGAAAGACCTCTGAAAAGTTGAATTTCTGTAGGGGTGAAAACACTGAGAATCTCTGGAATGAACCCTCATAGGCGAGGGGCACTGTAACTGCTGCTTATCTTCCGGTAACCGGTGGACTGGAGATTCGCCCCATTTAGTGGCCAGCTTTTCCATCTCGCTCCAGAATAGGAGTGATCCTTTAAAGAGCATCTTTGTAAGATTAGCTTTGGGAGGTTGTGTCAGCTGACCAATTCCGCAGCCATAGCTGTCGTCTGGCACCCACCACTGAGGCCACTCCTCTAGCTAAAGTACAGATCAAATCAGAGCCCACGTCTGCTAAAAAAGGCGGCAGCGAGTTCCATCACCACTCTGGAATTGAAACCCCGAGTCATCCACCTCTTGAGAGAGAAATAGACACGAATGAGCCCCAGAATGCAGCAGGAAGCAATCTGTAAAGTCATTGCTACTGCATCAAAGGCTTGTTTAAGGATAGACTCAATCCATCTATCATAAGCATCCTTTAAGGCTGCTCCTCCCTCCACTGGGATAGTTGATCATTAGACATTGCACAGACCAGTGCATCAACTTTAGCGAAATGCAAACGTTCTCTTACCACCATGTCTAGAGCGTCTAACACTCGGCTCCCTTTAAAACTTGCTTCTGGGGCATCCAGATCAATCAACTCCTGGATGGCATACATCACTAGAAAATAGCAAGAAGCTTTCCGCAGGGAAATCAGAATGGGGTTCTTCTTTGGTTCTGTCATAGAATCCACCCCAGGAACTCCCAGCATCTTCAGGGTCTGGGAAACCAGGGACGGCAAGTCATCTCTGTGAAAAACCGTAACATGATCCAATATGGTTCCAGCTCAGGGGGGATTTCCCCATCTTCCAAGGAATCTGGATCCTCCTCTTCGTCCATGCCATCTAGGGTCCTTACTAGGGATACCCTTGGTAAGGCAAGGTCTGCTGGTAGGAATGGGAGAAGGAGGGGTCAACTGGCTGAGGGTCCGTCCGGCCGGAGCAAGTGAGGCAGTTGACTGCACCTGAACGAAGGCTTGTAGCCCGTGGAAGAACTCTATCCAAGAAAGGCACTCGGGATCCATGCCTAGTCCAGGAGATACTGGGATCGGAGGGTCCAGCTGAATTTCCCTCTCCCACAGATGACCCAATCAAAGGTGTACTTATATCTGGCATACTGCCAGTTAAGGCTGTGACCAACCCATTATCTGAATGGGAGGAGCCTGGCTTAGCAAAGTCCGAGGAGGCCAACTCTCCTTGGGCGTCCTCACAGTGCTGACATAAGTTGGTATCTAGGTCAGGCTGTGAAGCCCTAATATGACAAGCAATGCAGAGAACAAGGTGCTTAGGTTTCTTGGTTGTCAGCTCCATTGGCAGCAGTATTTGTGCGTAGAATCGGCTCACGCTTAAAAAATTCATGCACACAAATTTTGAGTGTCCAGGCGGGGTGCGGCAAGGCGCACAGCTTTTCCTGCATCGTGCGCTTTCAAAGTTGTGCACGAAGGGACGCACCCGACATTATGAACATAGCTCGTGTGCAGAACCGATGCACTGCGTGTACTGATGTCCTATGGAGGGCAATATGGCACGCACAAAACGTGTGCAAGGTGGCGCTGCCAAGGCCTACCATGCGGAGTGCCGACCAAGCCTACAGCAGGGTCTAGCCTAGTTGGGGTTGCTCAACCCGCTCGGAAGCCCAATTCCCCTTACCCCAAAGGGAGCAGGAATGACATCAGTACAGCGTGTCGAGCACGGAGACCAAGGGGAGCCCTACCAAAATCCCTCTAATTGTCTCTGAATCAGGAGGTAAGTCTTCTTCCGTTTCTTTTTTTTTTTTAAGCTTACCTGGGCTCAGCACTTATCGGCTGAATACAGAAATATTCTCTGGCTGTCACCGGCGTGCTCTGTTTCGTGCACCCACTGCCTTTCAGCTGCCTAAGCAGCAAAGTCCATGCCAGGCACCAGCTTCCAGACTAAGGCACACCTCTGAAGGATCTTGGACATCGTTGCAGAAATTCTCAACTGGGGGAGGGTCCCTTAGGTATCACCGAGTGGTGGAGGAAATTAGAGTATTGAGGGCCATAATAAATGGCTAGAAATGGCAAAGCAGTGAATATCCACACAGGAGATAGAATGCAGCGAGCGTAAGTGCAAATCGGAGCTCTGCAGGAGAGTAACACACAGTTGTTAGAACAACTGGAGGATCAGGAGAATTGGTGCCGCAGAAATAACCTGCATACCCTGGGTCTGTTAGAATCAGTAAGGGATGCAGATCTCTTAATATTATTGAAAAGTGGCTCCCAGAAGAGATGTGCCTAAAACCACCTAAGGATGAATTGTGCTGTGAACGTGTGCATAGAGTTGGAGCAATGCGGGAGAAAGAAGGCAGACTGAGGCCTGTAATGGCCCAAATTATAGTTTGGTCCCCCGAGATTAAAGTCCTTAAAGCATACCGTAAGGTTGACTCGCTAGAACTTCTGTTCCAGGATTACTCCGTACCCGTGGCCTCCCTGGCGCCAGTTTGCAGGGAGCTACATCAGAAGGGAGTGCAATTTGCCTTGCTCTACCCGGCTAAGCTTTGGATGTCTTATAAGAGCTCCTTGATTTCTTCCATAATAAAGAAGCGGCATATGCATTTTTTGCTTCACTTTGAACAGTGGGCGCTGCACACACTGGATTCTAAGAGGGGCTTGGCCTTCTACCTGGACCAGACAGCAGGCCATAGGCAATCTGCACAGCTGTTTGTCTCTTATGACTTCAACAGGCTGGGACTCTTTCCACCTGGCTAGCCGAATACATCACCACTTGCTATCACCAGGCAGGATTGTAACAGCTCATTCTGTTAGGGCCATGGTCACTACTGTGGCCCACTTGCATGCGGTTCCCATGGGGGAGATCTGCAACGCTACGACATGGAGTTCTCTCTACACCTTTGCTGCTCATTATTGTCTAGACAGGGACGGCCGTCGTGATAGCAGATTCGGCCAGTCTGTCCTCAGAAATCTATTTCAGCTGTGAACCCAACTCTTCCTGCCTATGGCCCTACTTTGGGTTCAGGCTGTTCCCAATGTTACCAACACCACCTCTGTTGTTGTGCCCGTTGACACCTAGTTTGGTGTTTGTTGGTCCCAATGGTCTCAGGTCCAGCCTGTAGCTAGGGATTCACCCACACGTAGGACTACCATTCTGCTTGTCCTAGGAGAAAGCGAAGTTGCTTACCTGTACCAGGTGTTCTCCTAGGACAACAGGATGTTAGTCCTCAGGAAACCTGCCTGCCACCCTGCAGAGTTGGATTCTCCTGGTTTGTTTTATTTTTTTGTGATCTACTAAGAGAGATAAGTGGATAGTGGCATGCTCAGTGTGCCAAAGTTTCTAGAAACTTTGACATAAGTTTTCCGTGCTGAGCTCCATCAGATGATGTCACCCATCTAACACCCTGCTGTCCTAGGAGAACACCTGATACAAGTAAGCAACTTTGCTTTTTCTAGAGCTGCAGCTGCTTTTTCCTCTCTCTTACCTTACTATAGCTTTATTTTCTTTTTTTTCCTTTTTTCCCTCCTCTTTCCATTGTCTGCCAGCCACATGGCGGGTCTTAGTCATTATGCGGCCTGGCAGAGTCTTAAACTATCCCTTATTAAATAAATACTGCACTTGCAGTTTAGTATCTGTGTCCTCTCCTTGCTCTGTCTTTTTATGCCTTTGTCAGGTGCTGGCAGGACTGATCTATATAGGCCGCTGAGCTTGGGGACTTGCCTGAGTTCTATCCGGGCAGGAGTTCCATGTCATTTCACCAATCGTTTGGCATCAATGGAGGTTCAGATAATGAAGAGATTGAAGACCACACCGTTCCTGAGGGGGTGGAGAGCTCATTCTCCCCACAGTCAGAGGAACCAGTCTCCACAGGCAGGAGCTGTGGAAGACGTAGCCTCCCCTCCTGCTTGCCTGTGATGGCAGTGTAGTCTCCTTGTGAAAGGGTGTTCAGGAGCCTGGCAAACAGTATTGTTGCACCTTTGGTCCCATGCCTAGTAATGATTGCCCATGCACGCCAGTGCACTGATGGTCTGACATTTCGATGTCAGGACCACATCGGGCAGCAGGACTGCCACTGGACACCATGGTCACCCTTGACGCTGTTGAGGTTCCAGGGGCCCTCGATGCCTTCAAGATGCGGAACACTCTCGATGCCATAAGGGCCATGTGCGTGCCATCTAGCGCTGTGCATGCTTTGAGTGCGCTTGGTTGAACCTTATGTGTGCTGTAAGTGTTGACAGGTGCCATAGTCTCAATGTTCCAGAGGAACAACATTGACCTTGGCGTCATCAAGCAACTTGGGTTTCGATGTGGCAAAGTAGCGGCACCAACCTCAAGTGTTGCGGTCTGCCATCGAGCGTCATGGTCCCCCTCAACGCCATCTGAGCTGCCCGCAATAACTATCAACACACATGTTCCCATCAAGGTGCATGCGTGGCCACCCTTGGTGACCTCACTATGTGGAGCCACCTCTGCACCATTGAGGTGCAGGGCCGCCATGGAGGACATCGGACATGTTGGCGAGCGATACCATTCATTGCCGCTCTCAACGATGTCAAGCACCACTGAGGCACTGAGATTGCTATTGAGTGCCCTGGTTGCCCTCGAGGCCATCAAGCACCAAGGTTCCTGAGAACCCTCAAATGCCACCGAAGTCCTCGGGCAACAGGGATTTTGGGCCTTGGACGACCTTGGTGCTGTCGAGACCTGGGGTCACCATTGACCCGAGGCATCCAGGCACAGTGGCCACATGCCCTTGAGGCTCCTTTGTGGTGTTCTGACAGGGCACAGAGGTGCATCGTGAGGTACCATCACTGGCCTACGCCAATCTCAGGGGCTCTGAGCCGCTGGGATTGGGGATATCAGAGGCTCCGTCTGGCTTTGTGCACCAGAGCTAATGAGCGCTAGGGTAGTTGTTGAGGCTATCGTCAGCCATGACCGCTGGAGAGGGACGCCATTAAGCTCACAGCATTGACGCCCTCTGACGTATAAGTGAGCCAAGGGGAACCGTTGATGGTGACTGCAGTCAGTTCCTTTTGGACGCCATCATTAAACTGTTCCTATTCACTTCATTGGAAGTTAATGCAACGGTGGAGTGCAGCATGAATGTCGGTTGTGGCAGGAGTCATCTACTCCAAGCGCCTTGGGCGCTGGCAGGCGGCATTCTCTGTCAGTACAGTACACAGCCATACCAAGGTTCTGCATTCATATCAAGGGTTCCGCCCTGGATGCCTGGTTGTTCACCCCTACAGTGGGTAGCCCTCATTCTGTGTCTCCTGTAGAAGGCTGCTTCTGACTGGAAGTCACAGTCTTTCCCTCACGGGATCCAAGAGCCAGTCAGGCGGTAGCAATCTCCTTAGGTTGCCTAAGGCACATTTTGCGAGGGAGCCACTCCAGATTCGGTCTCCCCGTCATACTAGCAGTCTCGTCTTTGGGGCAGCTCCCCAGTGAAGATTAGGGTTTCTCCCATCTGGGAATCACCTTTGATACCTACTGAACTCAACTGGTGATTTCTGTGGAGGATCATTATTCCCAGTTATTCTCACCTGCAGAACCTTTCCTCAGTGAGGAGGGTTCTAGTCCATCTAATTGGCAAGTATGCCTTTTAACCTCTCATCATATCCATGGCTCAGGGAGTTGGGGAATGATGGACCCCACAACAGAGGTGCTATTTTTTGGTTCTGGCCAGTGCTGCCTTTAGCTTTTCTCACTGGATTATTCAAACTGGCTTCCTGCTCAACTGAACTATCTTGAAGATAAGATGGATAGCCCTGCCCTTGACAGGGTGCAGTGTGGATGAGATTCAGGCCTAAATTAACTCCCTGCTTGGGGGTTTGAGCTAGCGATCCCATTCAGGGATTGCCTTTCATTCCCTGAAACTCTTGATGCTGTCCTGCGTGGTCAGCTTATGTCTGGTACTTTGGCATGTAGTATCTGTCACAGACCCTATTGTTGCTGATTATTCCTCCAAGCGTTGTTTGGATTTTTCTGTCCATTGTGCCTATCAGCCAAATATGGGGCAAACTTCTGCAGATGCATTCTGTCCTTCAGATGCCACTGGATCGCAATTTCTTTCTGCAAAACTCTCAGGCCCCAGCTGGTTTTTAGGTTGTCTTGTAACACCGAAGGAAACTATGTGGTCTTCGTCAAAGAGTTCTTCTCGTTTCCATCTCTAGTCTTTTTCCTGTATCCAGGAGGTTCTATACCTACTTTTGCCGTTAGGGTTTACTGATCCGAAACCTGCTTGTAATGTTTTCCTGAATCTGTGGAGTATGTTTCTTGCTGCATTTGCATCACTCCCCAACCTTAGGCACCTCTGCTGTGCATTGGGGTTTTGTGTCTCAGTTTTTTCTATGGTTTTTCTCTTTGTAGAACCCAACTCTTTTCCGGTCTAGACCCCTCTGTGGGTCGGCTGCCTCACAGGTAAAAGGGAGAGAGGAGGTGCTTTCAGCATGGTACGGTTTTCCGCTTTATTCTGCTCAGATAGCCTATAGCTTGGGGATCACCCATGTGTGAGGACTACATCCAGTTTGTCCTCGTAGAAAGCAGAGTTGCTTACCTGTAACAGGTGTTCTCCGAGGACAACAAGAAGTTAATCTTCACAAAACCCACCCTCCTTCCTTGGAAGTTGGTTTCTCCATGTATGAGCTATATCAAGGAGTGAGAGACTCTGCCTAGGGGGCAGGGTGATAGCTACAGCTGCACATGCTCAGTAGGGCATGTTTGAAAGTTCTAGAATCTTTGAGATCAAAAGTTCCAGACCAAGCTCCAGCTAGTGATGTCACCCATGTGAGGACTGACATCCTGCTGTCCTTGGAGGACACCTGTTACAGGTAAGCAAGTCTGCTTGCTTCTATTTTACTTTGTTTCTGTTCTGAAGTTTTAAATTAAGTTTTTCACTATCTCAGGTGCCTTGGATCCCAGCATGGGGCTTTTTAATATAATGGGATGAATTTTTTGTTCAATTATTACAGGTCTCGATTTCCAGGTGCCTGTGGACAAATATTTGGTTTATCTTTGTTGTGTTTTGTTTTGTTTTTTTGCATTTGACTCCCTGGGCGAATTCCCATACCACAGTGGTGGTACGGGAAAGGGAAATAGCTTTGGGGTTTTGTATGAGTTCTGGATGATTGTATGGATGCTGTGGATTAAAGCTCAGTTAGTTTTTCATACAGCCAGCAGGGAGCATGAGGGAGTCTGTGAGGAGCTCCAGGGTGTTGGGGCTGGACACACCCAGGATTATAGTTCATAAAGTGCAATCTTTGATCGCAAATCTCTTTATCTTTTTCAAGTGATTACCTATGGTACAAGTGAATGTAACTACCTCAAATGTTGATGGGCACCACTCACCTGTGAATTTATTTAGACGATAAAATTTGCATATTACGCTTCCAAAGAGCCACTTGACTGGTGTAGAGTGTGGTAAATTAAAGATAGAATGGGTCGGCCATTGTTTCTGACCCTCCTTTTCTAGGTGCCAAAGGGGAGTTGCTGTTTTACTTCACAAGCGCTTCCCTTTCAGGTGGAACATCAGCTTCAGAATGATGAAGGTAGATTTCTTATTCTGCTGGGCTCGCTTTACAACCACAAATTGACTTTGTGTAACTTATATGCTTCGGTTTCCTGATTATGTGCTAGTGGTGGGTGGTGATTTTAACACTGTGCTGGACCATAGGACAGACTGCAAACCACTAAGGAGTCCAGAATGGGTGAGGATACATTGGGAGTACATTTTATGTGCTAAGAGCTAAGCCTGTTGGATGCTTGGCAGGTCCTTCAGCTTGGAGAGGTGGATTATACATTTTATTGTAACCCACTCAGTTACTCTAGAATGGATTATTTACTGGTTTCAGAAGGCTCGTTTCATAAAGTACAGGCATAAAAAAAAATTGGCATAATTTCTATTTCAGATCACGTACCAGTGACAGGTTTGATTTTGGGGTTTCAGAAGTCAGAGCTTTAAAATCTGAGGATGAACCTGAGTCTTTTTCAAGATTCATGTTTCATATGTATTTGCAAAATAAATGGAATGAATATGTATCTTTTTAACTTGTAAATTGTAAATAATACACTCGAAAGAGGCCCCAAATATTCTGTTGTAACTTCCGTTTGGATGAGGCCATGCTCTCCCCTAGGAAAACATTGTCGGAACACAACCTCAGAGAAGGCTCTAACTACTCACCCTAGTGCTGCCACCCAGCAAATATCGCTGTCTCTCTCCTTTTTATCTTTTTATTTTTATTTTATCAATCCATAAGAACATGCCATATTGGATCAGACCAAGGGTCCATCAAGCCCAGTATCCTGTTTCCAACAGTGGCCAATCCAGTCCACAAGAACCTGGCAAGTACCCAAACACTAAGAAGATCCCATGCTACTGATGCAATTAATAGCAGTGGCTATTCCCTAAGTAAACTTGATTAATAGCCGTTAATGGACTTCTCCTCCAAGAACTTATCCAAACCTTTTTTAAACCTAGCTACACTAACTGCACTAACCACATCCTCTGGCAACAAATTCCAGAGTTTAATTATGCGTTGAGTGAAAAGGAACTTTCTCTGATTAGTTTTAAATGTGCCACATACTGACTTCATGGAATGCCCCCTAGTCCTTCTATTATCCGAAAGAGTAAATAACCGATTTACATTTACCCATTCTAGACCTCTCATGATTTTAAACACTTCTATCATATCCCCCCTCAGCTGTCACTTCTCCAAGCTGAAAAGTCCTAACCTCTTCAGCCTTTCCTCATAGAGGAGCTGTTCCATTCCCCTTATTTTGGTTGCCCTTCTCTGTACCTTCTCATTGCAATTATATCTTTTTTGAGATGCGGCGACCAGAATTGTACACAGTATTCAAGGTGCGGTCTCACCATGGAGCGATACAGAGGCATTATGACATTTTCCGTTTTATTAACCATTCCCTTTCTAGTAATTCCCAACATTCTGTTTGCTTTTTTGACTGCCGCAGCACACTGAGCCGACGATTTCAATGTGTTATCCACTATGACGCCTAGATCTCTATCTTGGGTGGTAGCTCCTAATATGGAACTTAATATTGTGTAGCTATATAGCATGGGTTATTTTTCCTTATATGCATCACCTTGCACTTATCCACAATTAAATTTCATCTGCCATTTCGATGCCCAATTTTCCAGTCTCACAAGGTCTTCCTGTAATTTACTCAATCTGCTTGTGATTTAACTACTCTGAACAATTTTGTATCATCTACAAATTTGATTACCTCACCTGTCATATTCCTTTCCAGATCATTTATAAATATATTGAAAAGTACAGGTCCCAATACAGATCCATGAGGCACGCCACTGTCCACTCCCTTCCACTGAGAAAATTGTCCATTTAATCCTACTCTCTGTTTCCTGTCTTTTAGCCAGTTTGCAATCCACGAAAGGACATCGCCACCTATCCCATGACATTTTACTTTTCCTAGAAGCCTCTCATGAGGAACTTTGTCAAACGCCTTCTGAAAATCCAAGTATACTATATCTACCAGTTCACCTTTATCCACATGTTTATTAACCCCTTCAAAAAAGTGAAGCAGATTTGTGAGGCAAGACTTGCCTTGGGTAAAGCCATGCTGACTTTGTTCCATTAAACCATGTCTTTCTATATGTTCTGTGATTTTGATATTTAGAACACTTTCCACTATTTTTCCTGGCACTGAAGTCAGGCTAACCGGTCTGTAGTTTTCCGGATCGCCCCTGGAGCCCTTTTTAAATATTGGGGTTACATTAGCCACCCTCCAGTCTTCAGGTACAATGGATGATTTTAATGCTAGGTTACAAATTTTTACTAATAGGTCTGAAATTTCATTTTTTAGTTCCTTCAGAACTATGGGGTGTATACCATCCGGTCCAGGTGATTTACTACTCTTCAGTTTGTCAATCAGGTCTACCACATCTTGTAGGGTTCACAGTGATTTGGTTCAGTCCATCTGAATCATTACCCATGAAAACTTCTCTGGAACGGGTATCTCCCCAACATCCTCTTCAGTAAATACCAAAGCAAAGAAATTGTTTAATCTTTCCGCGATGGCCTTATCTTCTCTAAGTGCCCCTTTTAAGCCTTCGATCATCTAACGGTCCAACTGACTCCCTCACAGGCTTTCTGCTTATCCCAGGGAGAACAGAGACAGATAAGCTGCCCCCAAACTAGGCTAAACTCCTTACTATATATAAACTGGTTTTTTTTCTTACTAGCAGGAGGAACTGGAGAGAAAACACAAATATATATAGAGGAGGGATAGGATAAAAAACAGTTCTTAGTGGCCCACTTCCAATATCTGGAAGCCCCTTTTTCTAGGGCAATGCTCAACTGAGGGAGAGAGTCCTGGACTTTTACCTCAGGAGTTGCCCAATCCAGATTCAAATTCTTTTCTTATCTCCCAGCCTGGCCAGGCCCCAGAACAGAGCAGAAGATGCTCTCCTACCATCTGGTAGAGACAGAGAATACTGGCAGGCTGAGGTAAGTGACATTCAGCAAGTCTGTTAGTTTGTTTCCATCTGCTTTTCTGTGGGCATAACCCATGCATCGGTCTGGTCTGGGTGGAAGATAAGGTATCATGTTTTACTATGCATAGTTACTAAGCAAATAGGCGGCAGATTTTTTATTTATTTTTTTTTTACACATTGTAAAGACTTCATTATAGAGGCAGAGTAGGAGGACACAACTGGATATCACGTGACAAGTCCATCGATCTCACAGTGTCTACTTGAATTTGGCCTGTCTCCATGTACTGGGAGAATATATTGTACAGTCTGAGCTATTTTGTGAGAATGCTGAGAAACCCAATTTACAGGTAGGAAAACTTAAGAAGAAAAACAAGAATTCCAGAGAGAAAGAAGGGAAGGTTATAGAGAAAAGAGCCTGGCTGTGAGCTCCCACTATTGGAGGGGAATAAAAGCCTCACACCATCTCTCGATCAGGAGTGAAGAAGGTGGTCAGAGGTTGAAGTCCCCCAATACCCCTTGTCAGAAGGGGGGAGAGCTCTGTGGTAATCCCAATCGGAGGTGGGGGTGGAGAATCAATGGTTTCTGACAGGATCCTCATACTCACAGATTATTGCAGACTGGCACACAGAAGTCATCAGAGCACGAGTAAAAGCCATGGATGAGATCTGCTGCTCACCGAGATTGGCCTGCAAGCAAGAATAGCAGTTAATTTTACACAAAGCAGCTTTTAATACTAAAGGATATGTCTACAATGTATGCGAGACTGCTGGACCTACCTCAATCCAGTCAAATATTCTTTGATTGTCGGGGTTCTCTTTCACAAGTTTCTCCATCTGCTTGTGTAAATCTTCAGAGGAGAGCTCTTTGCGGCCCGGAGACTCAGAATCTTCCCCCAAGGTGTATTCCAGCTTCTATCAAAGAGGGCAGAACTCAGGTGAAGGGTCTCACTGCACCTCCCTCCCACGCAGAACCCGCCATTCTCTCTCTCCTAGCACTCCTTGATGAGAACCCCCCAACACAAGGAGATCCGTGAATCTGTCCCTTTCCTGTTCCAGCAACCTGGGACAGTCTCAGAAGGAGCTGGAGAGGAGGAATGGCTGCAGCTCAACAGCAGTCACAGCAAACATAATTCTCCTGCCAGGATATGCACTGGTACAGGGGTGGATGGGGACTCTCGCCAGTGTCTGGCAGATTCATCAACATATTCACTGAAAAGATTACTGTAATAAATGTCAAACATGACCTGCCTCCAGCTGGACTGGAACATGGGACAAGAAAAGGATTGCCCATGATCTCTGTTACTTGTCTGTCAGACACAGTCTGACCCTCATTTCAGTAGGGCAGAGGTAGAAGTAACCAAGCAGGAGTGGGCAAGGGGTTTGAGAGAAGACTTACCATTTCTGTGATGAATTTATTTACATCCTGGTCCTCGGGCAGGAACTCCTTCCAGCTCAGACCTGCCTCTCTCCAGAGTGATCCTGCTTTCTTATGGCTCTGTAAAGAGACAGAGTGATGAGAACTTCTCCCCTTCTGTACAATTCTGCCCTTCCCTGGGTGGATTCACTCACCATTCCCTTGCACAGAAGGCCAAGGATCTCCAGCAGCAGGAGGCTAGCCTTTCCCAGGGACACCAGCGGTTTCGATAGCTCCCTGTAGGAAAATGAGCAGGGGAAACAGTGATATGTGGGATGTCCCCAAATCAGAATGTAAGAGGGCAGAAAAGGAAATTCTAAAAACCTTTAGGTGCAGGGCAATCAGTGTTAACATACAAGTGTGCCCATACAATTATTTATTGATTGATTTTACATATCACTTCCCTGATCATGAAGAGGTTGCACAGTAAGGTTAAAATCAACTTCAAATGCACAAAACAAACTGTGATACAAAAATAGAGACATCTGCATACGAAAGGTCGCTAAACACTAATAAACCCTTCTCTCTCTTCTCAGCCCCTATCCCGTCCTCAACAATCCCTGACCCCCAAAATTCCCTCCCAATCTTTACCCCTTCACAGAACAGCAGTACACCATCCACCAGCCCTTACTCCCCACAAGTTGTGAAATAAACAGGAGATATCCAGCTTTTTAATTTCTTACAGAATAGGCCATATCACAATGTGTGTACATATACAAATGTAAATAGTGCTCAAGGTGTATGCAGCAACATGGGAGCACAGGTAGCAGAACATCCCTCACAGAAAATTGCCTATTAGCTTTTACAACAGTCTGCTTAACCTATGGAAATGGCTTTCAAAACTGCCCTCCACAAGACCTATAGGAAATACAGGTGCTCTCATCGCCGGGTCTGCCAAATAAGTTGCAAGTTCTGTATTTAGAAGTTCTAGTAAAAACCACAGGCCAGGTCTGGCTAGCTGGCCACACAGATGAGTTTGGATGTTTGGCCAACAGCTATGCCAACACTCCTGGATATTAGGGGAAGGGGAGACCTTTATGATATGACGGGCTCCACCTTAACCAGAGTGGAACAAGGCTGCTGGTGCTAACTTTTAAAAAGGAGATAGAGCAGCTTTTCAACTAGAACAAGGGGGAAAGCCGACAGTTGCTCAGCAGTGCATGGTTCGGAGAAATGTATCCTTGAAGGATACTAATGAAATAGGAGAGTTAGGGCATCCCAACAGAGAGGTTCCATTAAAAGCAAACATAGTCCATGTGCCTATATGTAAAAAATCACCGAAGCTAATGATTTCCGAATTATCCCAAACAACTGAAAAGCAGGTTGTTAAAACAAGCAAAAACCACACTTTGAAATGTCTGTATGCCAATGCCAGAAGTCTAAGAAGTAAGATGGGAGAGTTAGAGTGTATAGCAGTGAATGATGAGATTGACTTAATTGGTATCTCAGAGACCTGGTGGAAGGAGGATAACCAATGGGACAGTGCTGTATCAGGGTACAAATTATATCGCAATGATAGGGAGGATCAACTTGGTGGGGTGTGGCACTTTATGTCCGGGAGGGTATAGAGAAGGGTGGAGTGAAACACACACACATATAGATCAATCACAAAAGAAAAATGTGTGACAAATTATACTGGACAATAACAATTCAACATGTTATTGTCCAGTATAATTTATGCCACACATTTTTCTTTTGAGAGGATATAGAGTCCAACAGGAAAAAGATCACACAAAAGACTAAGGGGTAGATTTTGAAAGCTGTGCGTGTGCGCCGGTGCGCGCATGTTATAAAATTGTTGGGCCATGTGCACCAGATTTTGTAATCCACACTCGCATATGCGCGAGGCGCGGGAAGGGGGGATAGAGTTTTGCCAATTTTGCGCGTCAACGCATCCCGGCCTTCCCCAATGGAGACTGACACATTATATCACATTCCAAGAACAACTGCAGCTTTATTTTCTGGAATATCCAGCCAACCAATACTATGCACATGGATGAGAAGGTGTTACAACATCACTACTGAACAAGTCAGATAATCATGGGCTTCCGTAACAGTGAATATTACAACCATTGCTGACCAGACAGGTTAACCTGTTATCCTCTCCACTGCCTTTTCTTTCAGTCCTAAGGGGAGGATTCTGTAAGTCTGCTAAGATTTCCCCCCTTCGCTCCAGGTTCTGGGCTGAAGTAAGTTTTGGTAAGCGCTGCCACAGGAGCCCATTCCTGACACCCATGGGGGATGTGCTGAGAACAACTATTCCTGTAGAAGGTGGCACTTTTCTTAAGGACTCCCAAAATAAGAAGATTGAGATTCCTCTTAAAACATTTAATTCTTCTGCATTGTCAGTGCAGCTAGCAATCTGTGATGGCATGGTGGCCTGAGCTCTTCTGTGCAGAGTCCAACAACTTCCCAAAGAGGTCGACGTTGCCTGCCTAAAAGCTGCAGCCTTCATGGCAGATGCCGTCCATGATCTTATCAGGATTTGATCTTCCTTAGTTGCCTCATCGATTTCTACTAGGAGACTTTGTGGTGGATTCTTGGTGAAAGACCTGCTGAATAAACTTCCTTTCAAGGGGAAAGTACTCTTCAGCGAGGACCTAGCTCAGTTGATGAAGGATTTGGGAGATCCCAAGCCTAATAGGAGCCAGAAGGTAAGGGATGTGAATTTTATCAGCCCAGCAAACAAGAGATATAGACCAGGCAGGCAGTATGCTTCTCAATCCTTTCGATTTATTTTTTTTTATTATTATTTATTTATGAAATTTTAAACAAAAAGACAGCATCTTCCGCTTGTCTAATAATTAGGTACAGGTAAATTATCAAATAATAGGGAAAATAAAAGGTTGTAGTCAATACAGCATAAACAATATATAAAAAGTAACTCATTTAACCATATTTCCCATAAACAAAGGAAACTTCCCTGTTATAAAGCAATAAAGATCCGAGATAGGTGATAATTGAGCAAAATTAGTTAAAAATAATTATGTGGAAAACAGGTGGTGCCTATTTATACATTGCTGAGACTAGGATTCAGTACAGGTAATCTGGCATCAAGAAATTTCCTTAACTAGCTAGGTTCTAGAAACACAAACCTCTCTTGCTGAAACTTTACAACACATTTACTAGGATAATAAATAGTACATTGAGCACCTAAAGTTTTTACTTCTTGATTCATTTGGAGAAAACTTCTCCTACGAATCTGAGTGGATCTTGTTATATCAGGAAAGGTCCAAGTTTTTTGACCCAAATACAATTTTTCTTTATACTTCAAAGACAACTTGAGAATCCTATCCCTCTGGTCTCCATTTCTAAATTTTACACATAATGTACCTCGGGATTCAACTTGTTCAGACATAGATTGTTCAAGGAAGGCAGTGATATTATTCATTTCATTTTGTTGTTGAAAGTTTTGTTGAGTATTTTCATTTCTTTTTCCCAATGATATAAAGAATATTTTATCAATAACTGGTAGCTCACCCACAGTTAACATTAAATTCTCAATCATGAATTTCTTATATTGCTCATATGGAGATATAAACTTCACGTTAGGAAAATTAAGAATTCTCAAGTTGTTATATCTTAAATGGTTCTCTAAAAATTCTATTTTCTTGTTATTTGCCATTTCTCCCTGAATCAGCCCTGTCTGAACTTTTTCTTTTTTTTTTAATTATTTGTTTATTGAGTATTTTCACTTCAATATACAGAAGATCACGGAACAAAAAAACCAATCTTATACATCTCTATATAAATATAAAGAAAAACATACCAAGTTCCGTAAAAAAGATAATAAGAAATAGAAACAGGTAAATCAAGAATATGGAGAGATTTTGAAACCTCCAGAGAGCAGTATCATTTAAAGAAAATAGAATATTCAATCTTTGTCCTTTCTCCCTCCCTTCTCTTTTCCAGTCCTAATAGAAACTTATTAGGCTAGGGAATCCAAATAGGATTTCAACTGAGCTGGTTGATTAAAAATATATTTCCTCTCTTGATATGAGGCAACGCAGCGACAGGGAAATCTTAATATAAATTTAACCCCTTTTTGTTGAGACAGCCCTTTCATTGTTAAAAATTCCTTCCTCCTAAGCTGTGTCTCCCTTGAGATATCGGGGAAAATTCTTATATTCTGTCCATAGAACTTACTATTCTGTTTTCTAAAATAAAATCTCATTAAAGATTCTTTTTCAGATAGGAAGGAGAGTTGTACAATAAGGGTGGCTCTAAGATTTATATTCATTTCGAAAGATTTCTCCAAGTCAGAAAGGTTTAAATTTTCCTGAACTACATTTTCCTGATTTGGTTTATCAGTTTTCTGATTCTGCGATATATAATAGATCTTATCAATTACAGGTAAAGTTTCATTGCTATAACCTAGTATATTTACCAGATAACTTTTAAACAAGTCATGTGCAGAAATTAAATGTGTTCTGGGAAAATTAAGTATCCTTAGATTGTTCTGCCTTATTTGATTTTCTATCATTTCCAATTTATTACTATAAATTTTGTCTGACTTGATTAAATTGAATTGAACTTTATCCAATTCCTTCACCCTTTCCTCTACTTTTTCGATTTTATCCTGAAATATTGTATTCTTATTTTTTTTGTAACTTGTTTTTATTGAGTTTTAAAGAACAGAAAACAGAACATACAATGATTCACAGGTGTACAGCCTTTACATGAAATCGACCCCAATTACAGAAGACAACAGAATCCCCGGTAAATCCCCCTATTATCCGAGGCTTCTGGCTACTGTGAATTAAAAGAGAGAGATTTAGAAACAATCATCAAAACATGAGTTAGGGTAACTCTGAGGACTAGTAAAGGTTCATGAGAAAACCCCCATTCTGGGCTATTCAGCCAGGCCAAACAGACCCCGTTTCCCAGCAGATCCCCGTGAGGCCTTTGAACTCATCCACACCTAACAGAACCACAGAACAACAGAACACCCCGTTAACTGTTCCCGTAAACTTCTCCCCTCCCCCCCTCCCACCTCCCCCCCCTTTTTCCTTCCCTCCCACCCGTGAGGACCTGTGTGAGTACCAAGTGATGTGAGAGTGTGACTGTCCCATACACAAAGACCTTGGGGATTGGGCATGTCATTATGTAGAGCGTTAGGCAGATTAATGAAGAAAAGAAGAAAGAACCCACAGCCCCCCTCTCCCACAAACCCAAAACTGAAGACACTCAGGTGCCCGGCTCCCCCTCAGGTGATTATGGAGGGCCTTAAGTATGTCTCCAGAGGATGCCAAACATTTCCCAAAAGCTTCAGCTGTGTGGCCGAGGTCTCTTGTGCACAGACATGTTCTAATGTGAACAATTTGATCAGAATCTTGAACCACCGTTCGTGTTGTGGGGCCTCTTCCGATATCCAACAGGCTAGGATGGCCTTCTTACCCGTCAGACTCGCTCTACGAACGAACTGCAACCCTGATTTTCCCAAACCCGGGATACTATTTCTGTCTACCCCAAATAACCAAAGCAGTGGGTCAGCAGGTAGGTCCAATGAGAGCAGTGAACTGCAGGTTGCAATCAGCTCCCTCCAAAAAAGAGAGATCACACTACAAGTCCAGAACTGATGAACATAGGTTCCTGTGTCCATTTTACACTTCGGGCAGGCAGACGAGTCCGTTATACGAGCTAAATAAGCCCTATCTGATGCTACATAATAACGTCGTAGGAACTTAAACTGAATCTCCCTGTATAAGACACTCCCTGACCAGTCATGAAGCCGCTCGAAACATTTCACAAATTCCTGACTAGTGAGAGTGAACTCAGGCCACTTGGACCACTGCTGCCAACTCTGAGATGTGGTGTCTATCGGGAAATGCAATAACAAGGATCGAGTAAATGCGGCAACAGCTATCTTTTGGGGTTTATGCACCGGGAGAACCTTATGTACCACCCCGAGTTGGGCAGATCCCCCCATTAGCGTCTTGTGCGCCTGACTGAAACCTCGAAGCTGCCTATAAGCAAAATGGTCTGAAGGGGATAAGTTAAATAATTGTTGCAAGTCAGGGAAAGAATGAAGTTGGTTCTCTTCCATAGAAACACATTGGTAGAGCCATAACAATCCTTTCTCCTTCCATTTGTGGAAGGTGGAGGCAACCATTGCCGGCTGGAACAAAGGGTTACCACAGATCGGTAAAAGGAGAGTGAGCCTCGAGGGTAGCTGTGCCTGCGTGCATAAATAAGCCCAAGCTTGTCGACAGGCCCTTAGAAGAGGTTGTGTCCCGAGCCCTATTGGTAATCGTGCTCTAGGGAGTTGGAGTAAGGGGTTTAAAGTTTGCTGATCCCACCACGCGCAGAGAAGCCGTAGGGGAGTATAATGGGACGTGTCCCCCAATATATCTTTTACATGGCGTAGGATACATGCAAGGTTGTATCTACGCAGATTCGGGCATCCCAGGCCCCCTTTGTGGAGAGGCTGTGTAAGAATTGTCAAGGAAAGACGGGCTCTACGTCCATTCCAGATAAACTTCCTAAATAAAGCGTTGATCCCCTTACATTCCTTACCCAATAACCAGAGAGGGGACATCTGCAGAACATAAAGCCATCGAGGAAGGATCATCATTTTAATAAGTTGAATGCGTCCAGAGATGGACAAAGGAAGCCCCTGCCATTTTTTTAACAATAATGACGTCTTCTCCATAAGTGGGTCTATATTAAATCTATGAAAATCCCGCACCTCGGAAGGGATCCGTAAACCCAGGTATTTCATGGTAGTGGACACCCATTTGAGAGGGAAGGGGCCCTGCCAATTTGGTCGAACTCGACTCCCAATATCTAGGGCCTCGGATTTATCTTTGTTGATCCTTAATCCGGCGAAGTCGCCGTAGGTCTCCAATATACTCAACAGGGGGTTTTAAAGCCTGTTGTGGGTTCGTGAGATAAATTAAGATATCATCCGCAAAGGCGGCTATGGAGAACACCTGAGGGTCCTTCCCATACCCGCGTATGAGCGAGGAGGAAGCAATTTTTCTAAGAAGGGGATCAATAGCCAAGATGTACAAAAGTGGGGAGAGGGGGCATCCCTGCCTTACTCCTCTCTGAATGAGCACCGCCCCTGATTTAGAGCCATTGGCTGTGATGTGGGATTTGGGTTGAGCATATAACATATGTAGGTAGGCCAAAAAATTTCCCTCAAAACCATACCTTTGCAGGACCGAAAAAAGGTACGGCCAAGAAACACGATCAAAGGCCTTTTCTGAATCTAGACCTATCACCAAAGCAGGTGTACTTTGAGCTAGGGAGGATGCCATTGCGGTCAACAATTTTATGATATGTGTACATGCTGGCCGATTTTTAACGAACCCAACCTGATGTTCCGAGATGAGGTGTGGCAGCACCAAATTTAATCTATTGGCAAGGATTTTCGCCAATAACTTTAAGTCACAGTTTAACAGTGATATTGGGCGGAAAGAAGCAGGGTAGAGCGGGTCTTTACCAGGTTTGTGGAGGACGGTAATGTATGCAGTGTTAAAAAGACTAGGGAACCCCCCTTTAGTGATAGCATCATTGAAAAAATCCGTCAGATGGTTAGCAAGGTGGTGTTGTAAAATCTTATAAAAGTCAAAAGAAAAGCCATCCGGGCCAGGCGCCTTCCCCATTTTACTTGTGGAAATAGCAGTTAAAACCTCTAAGGGTAAAAGGGGTCTATTGAGGAACAATGATTGAGCCTTAGTCAAACTGGGTAAGTGAAGACCCTCAAAGAATGAGTCTTCTTCTCTCGCCCCCCCCCTTCACATCATCAGTGTATAACTGTTCATAAAACTGGCGAAATACTTCACAGATATCTGTGCGGGTAGTAACCTTAGTGCCTGATCTCGTTCTCATGGCCGGTATGAAGGTCTTTCCCCTGTGGGCCCGTACGAGATTGGCTAAATGTTTCCCCGCTTTATTGCCAAAGCGAAAAAAATTCTGCTCCGCCACCTGAAATGCCCTCTGTGCCCTCTGATGTAATACATTATTCAAATCCCGTAGAACCGCGAAATAGGCTTTTTGGTTCGTGGGACTAGGGCTGGAGACAAAATCCCGTTTTAGAGTACCCAATTTAGTTTCAAGTTCCAAAATCCGCTTGCTGATATTCTTTGAACGTGCTGCCACAAACGAAATGATCTCACCCCTTAGAACGGCTTTCGCCGTTTCCCAAAATAACTCCGGGTTCGTTGTGTGTTGACTATTATTGTGGGCAAACTCCGTCCATTTCTTATGCAAAAAAGACTTAAAGGGTAAATCAGAGCTGAGAAACCCAGGGAATCTCCACATCCTCTCACCCCTATCACAGACATGAAAACAGATATCCACCCATATCATTGCATGATCCGACATCCCCTGCGAACCAATGCCTGCATCTGTTACCAAATGAAGCCCATCTCTAGGTGTGAGTATGTAATCGATACGGGAGAGGGAGGCGTGCGCCCGGGAAATATGCGTATAGTCTCTCTCTGTCGGATGAAGCGTGCGCCAAACATCCAAGAGAGAGAACTCCGAACACAGGAAAGGAACTCCCTTCCCCCGTCGACTAGGGACCACAGACCCTTGGGGTGTTTTATCTATGCTCGGATCAGCCGGTAGATTAAAATCTCCAGCCACAAGCACGTAACCCTTTGCATGTTCAACAAGCTGCCCTAGAACAAAGGTAAAAAAAATGTGTGAGTAAGCATTAGGTGCATATATGCTGCACACAGATACCTCCTGGCCATTAAGAATACCAGTCACCAAGAGGAATCTGCCCTCCTCATCCTTCACTATGTTAGAGGCTGTGAAAGAAGCAGTTTTATTGACTAGTATGGCAACTCCACCTTTTTTTCCCAGTGCAGGATTATAATAACATTCTCCCACCCAGTCTCTCTTGAGTTTACCGCTCTCTATGGCCGTGAGGTGAGTCTCCTGGACACAGGCAATGGTTGGCTTGTGCGACTTAAGTTGTTGGAGTATTTTATATCGCTTGACCGGGGATCCCAGCCCATTTACATTCCAGGAGATTATTCTGGTTTTATCCATCATCAGGCAGGGTTATTGGCCCTGGGGCAGGGAGGAAAACCATACCATTACGTCTGTAGTCCAGAAGCTCCCCCTGTGCCCACAAACCAAAGAAACATGTGAATTCCCCACAACCCTGTATCCAAAAGAGAAAGACCCTGAAAGAAACCCATTCTGAACCATACATATGAAAGTTAGACATGCCCCCCCGTCTCCCATTCTCTTCACCCACATAATTCGAAACAATTGTTGAACAGAAAAAGAGAAATCTCACACAGAATCCCCCTTTCCCTTCCCTCCCCTTCCTCGTCTCCCCTCCCTTCCCTGCACCTCCCCCTCTCACACCCCCATAAAACCCCCAACAACCAAAACAACACTCAACAGTCCTTACTACGTCCCCAAACCTCGGGGAAGAAGTGTACCTCATATTTATATCCCCTAGAAAATGGGGAAGAGATCACTTTTACATGTGCGCAGGTGCCCCTTTCCCACCCCCCTCCCCGCCGACAGTAAGAAGAAAGGGGTATAAAATTATGTACCGTAGATCATTAATAGCAATAAAGAACAAAAGTAAAGAACAAAAGTAAGGAGAGCCCGGTTAACGACAGTTTCCCCTAAAAAAAAAAAATGAGGAAAACAATTGCTAGTGTCTCAAAGGCTCTCCATAATACGGCGCCAAGCATCTTAGGCATCATGATAAAATAAAAGGAAACAGACTATTTGTCAAAAAACAAAAGTTAAGGGAGCCCGGATAGCGTCAGTTTCTCCTAAAAATGAGGAAAACAAGTGCGAGTGTCTCATAAGCTCTCCATAGAACAGCGCCTAGCAGCATAGGCATCATGAAAAATAAAAATGAAAAGACTATCTTTCCGACAGATTTGCCCCACCAAATAATGATAGAAGATAAAAATGAGAAGCAATGAGGGAAAGCACAAAACAAACGGTTGCAAATTAAAGCCTTGATGTTCCCGCTCAGCTATTCCAGGAGACCGATGTATCTGATATGACTGCTCGCCTCTGCCAGCCTTCCCGCTCCACAAGATGAGTCCCATCGATACAGTCCAAAATATTCTTTAAGTGAAGGCACTGTACCTCTATCAGCCCCTCTTCAAAACTCAGCCTGCCGAATTGCAAGGAGGAAAATAGACCTGATAGTTCACCGTCGAACCTCCAAAATGTCCGCCGTTTTCTTTACCTCACTTTTGCAGGTTCGTTGTCAAAAATTTCTGAGCTTCCTCCGGTGACTCGAAGAAGGAGATCTTATTCTCATGCCAAATTTTTAATCGGGCTGGGAACTGAAGGGTGAATCTGATTTGTTTTTCAAATAGAGTGGAGCAGATGGGGGAGAAACTCCTCCTGAGCCCAGAAACTTTCGCTGAGTAATCTTGGAACAAACGAATCTTAGCACCCTCATAAGCTAAGTCCGGAATTTTACGATATGCTTGCAGCAAGATTTGCTTGTGAGCAAAGTTTAATACTTTTAGTATTACCATCCTCGGTCTGTTATCCCCGTCCTTGCGTTGGCCCAGTCTGTGCGCTCTTTCCACTCGAAAGGAGGATGCGAGCTCCGGGATGTGGAGGGCCTCAGGGAGCCAGCTCTCCAGAAAGGAACCCAAATTGCTTTCTACTAGGGATTCCGGCAGACCCATTACTCTAATATTGGACCTTCTGGCCCTATTTTCCAAATCCTCAAGTTTGGAGGAGTGCGCTTCCACAAGTTTTTCCAAGGTTGCGATTTTACCCGTGAGCGCAAGGGTGTCATCCTCCACGAGGTTCACTCGGCCCTCCAGGCGGTCAAAACGTGGGTTTATTTCGTCCAGAACGGATCTCACATCCGCTGAGTAGAAATGGCCCCAAGTCTGGAATCTAGTGCCTCCATCAAGATCGCTTTAAAGTTTTCCGTGAGATCCGGCTCAGGGCCTTTCGCCGCAGGGGTCGTCGGAGCCGCCGCCATTTTAGGATCCCCAGCACTTGCCTTGTCCTTGTCTCGTCTCCCTGATCTTATCGGCATACCCGCAGGTGAGCGCTGCATATAAGTAGTTATAGACATAGAAGAGCTTTGTAGACAAGAAACGCTTACTGGGAGGAGTTTTTGTGCCGAATTATTAGCAGACTATAAGCAAAACGGATCGGGGCACCCGGAGCTCTCCTGCACACAACCGCCTCCGCTCACCACATCACGTGATCTCCTCTGTATTCTTATTTAATACTTCTTTCAAAGTATTAGCAATATTATTAATAGATTTCTGTAATGTCACTAGCATTGTCCCAATTTCTTCAAGTGAGAATCCTCTTGGTGTAATTACTGTAACTTCAGTTATTCCTCCTATTTGGGTATCCCCAATTCCTTCCTCTATTGGTACCAATCCAGCAGCAATTTGATGAATTGGAGTCCCATTCCCTTCCTTGACGTCCATTTCTGGAGCATTCAAGGAGGTACTTGTACTCCCATCAAAATCTTGCACTAAGGCAGATGAAAAAATCTAATTTTGTTTGGGGATCTTCTAGATAGGAGATCCCAGCTTTATTGCCAGATGGTGGGTCAGGTGTTTCTGGCGCTCCAGGGGTTAATGATAACTCTTGGGTCAGATGGATCGCTCCCTGCTCTTGGTCGGTTCCATCAGAGACATCTCCTGGAGCTTCTATGGGAGTTTTTGTGAAGCAGTCCTTGATTTTAGGTTGATTATCTAATAATGGTGTTGAAGACAAGTCCCGAAGCCTAGCCTTCCTCTTTGTGTGTGGCATAACAAAGAAGGGAGTTTGGCCGTGGGCAAAATACAATCCTAAATATTAAAAGAAATAAAGTCTTAGACTCACGTCTTGAAGAAACTGTTATTTAGGATCTTCACCACGAACAAATTCTTTAGTTTCATCTCTCTCATATACTTGTGGCTGCAGTGAAACCAACAATCAGTCAAAGCTCCTAGCAAGGCCAAGCACGCCGAGCTAAGCCGAGCAAAGCCACGCGCGCCCCTTAGGCGTGCGCGGCTTTGGCGGTGCGCCGGTACCACGCCGATCTTATGGGCGTGAGCCCGGCTCCACCCCCGACATCCTGACCTCACGAACAGCTGTGTTTCAGGAAATTCTCCTCCGGTTGAAAAGAAAATGAAGCTGCTGCGGCTCAGAGCTCCAAAGACACCGATCTTGTGGGCGTAAGCAATGCAACAAAGTCACAGGTAATTCACCTCCGGACTCCTCCGGTGCAAAGAGGAAATGGCACTGCAGCAACTCTGGGCACTGAAACGCCGAGTTTCAGTGCCCAGTGTTTGTGAGGACATCCTGACCTCACAAACAGCTGTGTTTCAGGAAATTCTCCTCCGGTTGAAAAGAAAATGAAGCTGCTGCGGCTCAGAGCTCCAAAGACACCGATCTTGTGGGCGTAAGCAATGCAACAAAGTCACAGGTAATTCACCTCCGGACTCCTCCGGTGCAAAGAGGAAATGGCACTGCAGCAACTCTGGGCACTGAAACGCCGATCTTATGGGCGTGAGCCCGGCTCCACCCCCGACATCCTGACCTCACAAACAGCTGTGTTTCAGGAAATTCTCCTCCGGTCTCCTCTGGTTGAAAAGAAATGAAGCTGCTGCGGCTCAGAGCTCCAAAGACGCCGATCTTGTGGGCGTAAGCAATGCAACAAAGTCACAGGTAATTCACCTCCGGACTCCTCCGGTGCAAAGAGGAAATGGCACTGCAGCCTGTCTGAACTTTTTCAATTTGATTGAACCGATTCTCAAATTCTGATTTTTCTCAACTTGTTGTAATATTACTGGTTCAACTTTTAACATACGATTTTGTGTATCTACAACTGTTGTATTTAAAGTCACTATTACTGCTTTCAAGTCAATCAAGGTGGACCAAATGTTTTCCAGCATAATAGGCTGTGACTAACACAAATGAGTTAGAAGGACTCACTGTTCCTTGAGGACCGGGTTTTTCTCTCCCGATGGGAACACCAGCCCTCTCCTCATGCCGTGTTGGTGTTGAGGTTAGGGGGACCCCGAACTTCCCATCGGTATTCCCCCTAATTTTTGGTCTTGCTCTTTCCATCTCCGGATTCCCTCCGATAGAAACACCTTCCCCAGGCTGTTTTAGTCGGCTGTCGATGCTCAGAACCGGAGATTGTTCAAGACCAGGTGGCAGAGGAATCTCAGGCTCTCCTGGGCTCAAAGAAAATCCAGTGGTGCTTGTGCCTGCTCCGCATTCGCACCTACGCCTGGGAGCACACCGGCGGTTATAGCACCAACACATGGGAAAAAAGTTCCCAATTGAAACTTGAGGTGGAGCCGGAGTTGTTGAAGTCGAAGGTTCTCCTCTTACTCTGCCCTTCCCCTTGGTGTGCGGCATACTTTAAAGTAATTAGGTTAATGAGATACTTGTTCCATGATAAATAACTATCTTAGGATCTTTGGCAGCCACAGTTTCCTAGACTTCCTCCGTCTCAACTCCGTCCAAATCCGGACAAAGCCGGAATAAGCCGCACGCGTCCCTTAGGCGCGCGCGGCTTTGGCGGGTCGCTGGTGGCTCGGCGCGCCGATTATATGGGTAGGGCCCCTCCCAATGACGTCAAGGGAACCCGGGGACCGGAGTAAAGCTGTCGATTCTGGCTCACCAGGTAAAAGTCTCAAGTCCTCCTGTAGCTGCGGCTCACTCACCGCAGTAGCGCCGATTATATGGGCAGGGCCCCTCCCAATGACGTCAAGGGAACCCGGGGACCGGAGTAAAGCTGTCAACTCTGGCTCACCAGGTAAAAGTCTCAAGTCCTCCTGTAGCTGCGGCTCACTCACCACAGTAGCGCCGATTATATGGGCAGGGCCCCTCCCAATGACGTCAAGGGAACCCAGGGACCGGAGTAAAGCTGTCGACTGGCTTACCAGGTAAAAGTCTCAAGTCCTCCTGTAGCTGCGGCTCACTCACCGCAGTAGCGCCGATTATATGGGCAGGGCCCCTCCCAATGACGTCAAGGGAACCCGGGGACCGGAGTAAAGCTGTCAACTCTGGCTCACCAGGTAAAAGTCTCAAGTCCTCCTGTAGCTGCCTAATCCTTTTGATTAAAAACAGATAACATAACTATACTCAACCAAACACTGAACCCCCAAATAAGATTATAGATGCCCTGATCTAGGGACTGGATGACGGTTACCCGTAATCTCTTGGAATCGATATTCACTCCATGGGCGAATCCTTGGCATCATTCTTGGGCAGCTGTGGGCAGGATGGTCCATCTGTCTACACTAAGGAAAACAAAATTATCAGGTAAGTAATTTCTCCATTTGCTAGCATGTAGCCAGGTGGTCTCAGGACCAATGGGATGTACAAAAGCTACTCCCGATTGGGGTGGGAGGCTGGCCGCAATCCGGGTTAACACCACCCTTGCAAAGGCTGCGTCCTCCCGAGCCTGAACGTCCAGGTGATAGAACCTGGAGAAGGTGTGCAAGGAAGACCATGTTGCCGCTCGGCAGATGTCGACAGGAGACTGCATTCTAGCTTCCACCCATGAGACTGCCTGAGCCCTAGTGGAATGATCTTTAACCTGAAGGGTAATGGCTTTCCTGCTTCCACATACGCTCCTATGACCACCTCCTTAATCCAGCGAGCTATGGTAGCCTGCAAAGCTGGCTTGCCCTACTTCCTACTACACATGCCTGGGCCAATCTGAAGCTACTAGTTGGACAAATCCCCTGTGGCGCTCAATTCTGTGAATGACCTTGCCTAGGAGGGGCCTCGGAGGGAAGGCGTATAGCAACTCCTCTTCCCGCCAGGTCTGAATGAGTGTCAATCCTCAGGAACAACTGATCTCTTTGGCGACTGACGAATCAGGAAACCTTCGCACTGTGAGATGCGGTCAGCAGTCAATGGATGGGAGAGCCCAACACCCACTCTCCTGGATCCAGACTCTCCTTGCTTAGAAAGTTTCTTCTGAAGTTGTCTTTTCCTGCAATGGGGGAGGCTGAGAATCTGTAGATGTATTCCCGCCTACTCCATAAGGAGATCTATCTCCTGTGACACTTGCTGGCTTTTGGTTCCACCCTGGTGGTTGAACTAGGCTACAGTTGTTGCGTTGTCCGACATTAAGCGGACTGCTTGACCCTGGAGTATTTGGCTGAATTGTAGACATGCCAATCTGACTGCATGGGCTTCCAGAGGATTTATGTTACAGAGGGCCTCTTCCGGAGGCTTGCGTCTGTCATGAGGACCAGCCAGTTCGGAAGGGGCAGGGGTACACCCCTGCCCAGATAAACTTCATACAGACACCACTGGAGCACAGAACATACTTCCATTGATAAGTTGAAGCAAATCGAAGTCTTGAGATAGCAAGTTCCAAAGTGACAGCACTGGTTCCAGAGCCCATATCCTTAATGAGACTTCCTAGACCAAAAGGACTGAGATCTTCCATAGGGACGAGACTATGCTCCTCTTTAAGGACGAAACCGATGGGAAACACTGGAGCGATCCTTTTCCCCAAAAGGACGCAATGCCGCCTTTTTGTCCTCTGGTAAACGAGGAATCTTGGACTCCCCCAGCTATTCGCCATTTTTTCCCAACTCACTGCCAAACAAAAGGGAACCCTTAAAGGGTAACTTTGTGAGACTGGACTTGGAAATAGTGTCTACCAATCAATTTCACAGCCTCAACTGGCGTCTAGCTGCTATCACAGAAGCCACCCTTCTAGCAGCCATCCACACCAAGTCACAGCCCGCATCAACTAAGAATACGGCTCCTGGTTCCATCGCCGTTCCACTATCAGTCCCCGCTCCTTGCATCGCCTGAGAGATGAAAATCAGCCCAGGCCACCAGGCAAGAGCAAGAAGCAATCTGGAAATTCATTGCCATGGCCTCAAAGGTCTGCTTAAGGACAGCCTCGATCCTCCTCTCTCCTGAGCATCTTTTATAGCTGCCCCTCCTTCCACTGGAATGGTGATTCACTTGGTAGCAGGCATCCACCTTCGGAAATCACAACTGATCCCTTGCCTTCAGATACAAGGGGTACAAACCCAGTAAAGCATGCCCTCCTCTTTAAAATTTGACTCCAGGGCGCTCCATTAAAGGTCAATCAACTCTTGAATTGGTTCCAGAAGGGGAAGGAAACAGGATGCCTTGGACTCAGACCCTTTCAAACAGAGGGAGAATGTCTCCTAGAGGAGTCATTCGAGGTATCATGATCCACATCCCCCGGAACATCACCAGGGACAGCATCCCTGTGGCATTTGCCCGCAGTGGCTGACAAATGGGAGCCCCGAGCATGTGAACTCTTTTTAGTAGGTTGCTTCACCTCCGCTGGGCACCCTTGCAGTAACGTCGACAGATCCTGGAAAAATTCCACCCAGGAAAAGGAGAGGGAGCCAAACGAGACACACAGGCTCAAAACAGACACTCTCAGACCCTTCTGCCGGAGATGTTTCTGTCATTAGGAACAAGGGGAAAGGGGACGCATCTTCAGTGTCGCCTTTTGCCCCTTTTCCCTCCTAAGTGGATGGCCCAACATCGGCAAAATCCGAAGTGGCCAAATCACCATGAGTATCCAAGCAGCGCTGACAGAGGTGAAGAGAACGTGATGGCTGGATTTCCCTTATATGGCAAGCCTCACCGAGAGCCAGGAACTTAAGACTGTTTGTCCTTGGCACCATAGTCTTTCTATCCTGGTCTCTAGACAGCCTCCTGCACACCCACCACTAGTGCTCAAAACTAGGCCGCAGTCAAATGAGCATAAAATAGCCCCGTATGCAAATACGTGCACAAATATAGGCTGCAGCCTTATGTGCATGCTTATGTCAGAAAACTGACGGACAGCAAGACGCTCATGCCTGCGCACTGGAAAACCGCTGCCATGGCCTATCACGCGGCTGACAGGACTGAGCCTGAGGAATGGGGCCTAGCCAAAGGCTGCTCAACCTGCTGAGACTGAGCCGCCTCCGCTCTACACTAATTCCCCAGAGAAGTGAGAGGGAAAGGGGGTAAAGAGACAGAGCCACCAACGCTGAGGGAAGAAGAGCCAGCAATGTAAAAAGGGAGGTGACTGAAACGTCCCTATTCCTTTTTTTTTTTTAAACCTGAGCTCAGCTACGGGGGCAGAGAGCACAAGCCTTCACCGCCAAGCACTCTGTCATCCACTGAGGGTGGGACCAAAACTTGGTCTCAGGTTAGGAGCTCAAGCGGTGCCCTGAAACCTCTCTCCTTTCTTTTTATTACTACAAGCAATCCCCAGTAGGGAGATGCATGTCTACCATCTACTAGAGATGGATAATACTGGCGGGCTGATGTCGGGGCAGGGCTATATGTCCGTGACCTCAGCGAGTCAGTTTTACTCCATCTCCATCTGCTGGTAGAGGTGCATAACCCACTTGTGCGGATTGGCCTACCTAAGTGCAGGGGAAATATACATAACCCGGGGGACACATTTTGTAATAAAATAGCATCCACATCAGTGTGCCAGGACTTTGTAATAAACATAAGTTTAACAAGCATTAGTGTATCAATAATTTCAACATCCTTTTCTCTAACTGAACGTTTACTTACAGTAAGCCATTGAATAATAAATTGCATGAGTAGATCTAGCAGAATCACTAATCACTGATATGTAAGCCACCTACCTCGATTCTTCTTAACCACACGCTTATTTAATTCCCTACACTTCCCCTTATTACTTCCATGCATGGCCAGGAAGGGATCCAAGGAAGGGAGAGAGGGACAAGAAATGAGGGAACAATCATCACTAGCTATCAGACCCTCCTCACCAAATGGGTCCAAGCCACACCCCTGCTCGACCATACACCACCAGGGGGATGGCTTAGAGACCTAACACGCTAGGGAGCCATTTTCCTTCAGCAGACAGACTGCAGGTCGGACTCCCCTACCATCTACTGGAGACAGAGAATACGGAGAGACCACAGGCACAATGGCTTAACTGCCAACAGTACAGTGAAGTTTTTTTTCTCTGTCTCTATCTGCTGGTAGGGCAGAAAAACATCCATATGGATTGGTCTGCTTTATAACACTTCTCCACAGCAGAACCCATTGGTACTGTCAAATAGCAGAACTACAGGTGTGTACACGCACACACAAATGCGAGCAGGTATGTGCACGTGTGTACGTACATGAATGCACAGGTATACAGAAAGAAAAGATAGCAGCTTGCACTCTGCTTATCAGTATAGCTTAGACCTACATGCCTCAGGTCCAGTCCATATACAGTGTACCTGCTAAGGAACACTCAGGTAGAAGAAATGATGCCTACATTTACCTGAAGAGTTCACCCATGGGGATACCTCCTTCCAGCAGCATGGGGGTGATAATTTCAGCCAGGTACAACCATATGTGTGGGATATCAATCTCCATGTCTTCGCCAATCTCCAAGATCTCATGCAACCTGTAAAAGGAACTTATTGTCAAAAAGGACTCCCAGCACAGGTACATTCTCCATCCCCTGGGATCTAGCATCCAAATGGCAGGTATGCACACAGGAGATTAAAAGTACATGAAAGTGGATGGTGTGAGGCTAGACACACTTATAGTCAAGCATTTTGGCTTGAGTTTGCTAGATACGGCTTCTTTCATTATATTACACCAATCACTGGCAAGATTACAAGTCGCATCCCAGAGCCAATGGAAAATGAAATGGCATACCCAAGTGAAAGGGATAGCAGAAAATATCCTGCCTGAGCTGGAAGGTCTCAAAACCTAAAAAGCTCCGCTCAAAAAGAAAAAAAAATGTTATTTCTGTAAACCTCTGTATTTTGATATTTTGCTGATTTTATCTCTGGGCAATTTTCTTTTGATTGTATGTCATGTTATTTGATATCACTTGTAAGACTATGTAAGTGAATGGAGAAATTACTTAACTGATAATTTCGTTTTCCTTAGTGTAGACAGATGGACTCAGGACCAATGGGTATAGTGTACTCCTGACAGCAGTTGGAGACGGATCAGATTTCAATCTGACGTCAGCCCTAGTACATATATCCCTGCAGGAAGTGCAGCTCTTCAGTATTTTCCATCTCCATAGCAGTTAGGGACTATCTGCACACTCTCACAGCGTTAGTACCAAATTCAAAAAAGAAAACCCAAATTCAGCTACATGCTAGGAAAGCAGTAATTTCACTTCTCTCTTCATCCAGGCAGTCCAGGCCACACAAGTGGGATGAACCATAACTACTTCCTTGCACTCCTTGTAATACCGCTCTGGCAAAAGACATAACTCCCGAACCCAAACATCCAAACAATAATGCTTGGAGAACGTATGCAACAAAGATCACATTACCACATTACTGATCACAGAGGAAGATAACTAACTCCGCCCAAGACACAGGCTATGCTTTTGTAGAATGAGCTCTAATCTGACCCAGATCCACATAGGCTGCCTGTGCTTTGAAAGAATGAGCACCAATTTGCCTGGGCAAAGGTTTCTCGGCAGTCACATAGGCCGCTGTTATTACCTCCTTAATCCAACGTGCCACTGTGGCACGAGAAGCCACTTCCCCCTTTTTCAGACCGCAATGAAGAATAAAAAGACTGTTTTCCGAAAAGCACTGTAACCTTAAGAAACTCTTGCTCATCTAGAATCTCTTCCAAAGACGGTAATGAAATGGACTGATTTAAGTGAAAGTCTGAAACAACCTTCAGCAAGAAGGTACAGTCCTAATCTGTAGTCTGTCGGGGGTAATCATTGAGGAAGGCTTTTGACAAGAAAGAGCCCGCATTTCAGAAATTCTCTATACTGAACATATAGCGACAAGGAACACAGTCTTCATCATTAGCAAGGGCAAAAGAAGCCAACAAAGAGGATGGAAGATGGAACCCATCAAAAAGGTCAAAACCAGATTAAGAACCCAAAGTATCACTGGTATTTGCAATGGCGGTCGAATATGCTTAACAGCTTTCAAAAAATCTGGGAAACTATAGACCACTGACCCTGACTTCAGTGCTGGCAAAAATAGTGGAAACTTTCTAAAGATCAAAATCAGAGCATATAGAAAGACATAGTTTAATGGAACAACTTCAACCTGGCTTTACCCAAGGGAAGTCTTGCCTAACAAATCTGCCTCTCTTTTTTGAAGGGGTTAAACATGGATAAAGGTGAACCGGTAGATGTAGTGCATTTGGATTTTCAGAAGACAAAGTCCTTCATGAGAGGTTTTTAAGAAAACTAAAAAGTCATGGGATAGGAGATGATGTCCTTTCGTGAATTACAAACTGGTTAAAAAAGACAGGAAAAAGAGAGTAGGATTAAATGGTTGGTTTTCACAGTGGAAAAGGGTAAACAGTGAAGTGCCTCAGGGATCTGTACTTGGACTGGTGTTTTTCAATATATTTATAAATGATCTGGAAAGGAGTACGATGAGTGAGGTTATCAAATTTGCGGATGATACAACATTTTTCAGAGTAGTTAAATCACAAGAAGATTATGATAAACTGCAAGAGGACCTTGCAAGACTGCAAGAATGGGCATTCAAACTGCAGATGAAATGTGGACAAGTGCAAGGTGTTGCATATAGAGAAAAATAACATGCAGAAGTTACACGATGTTAGGTTCCATATTAGGAGCTACCACCCAGGAAAAAATCTAGGCATCATAGTGGATAATACATTGAAATCAGCAGCTCAGTGTGCTTGCAGCAGTCAAAAAAGCTAACTACGTTTGGAATTACTGGGAAGGGAATGTTGTATAAAATGGAAAATGTCATAATGCCTCTGTATCGCTCCATGGTGAGACCGCATCTTGAATACTGTGAACAGTTCTGGTCACCGCATCTCAAAAAAAGATATAGTTACACTGGAGAAAGTGCAGAGATGGATGACCAAAATGATAAAGGGGATAGAACAGCTACCCTATAAGGAAAGGCTGAAGAGGTTAGGGCTGTTCAGATTGGAGAAGAGATGGCTGAGGGGGGAAATGATAAATGTCTTTAAAAGCATGAGAGATCTAGAACGGGTAGATGTAAATTGGTTATTTACACTTTCAGATAATAGAAGGACTAGGGGGCACTCAATGAAGTTAGCAAGTAGCACATTTAAAACTAATTGGAGAAAATTATTTTTCACGCAACGCACAATTAAGCTCTGGAATTTGTTGCCAGAGGATGTGGCATCAGTAGCATGGGATCTTCTTAGTGTTTAGGTACTTGCCAGGTTCTTGTGGCCTGGTTTGGCTGATACTGGGCTTGATGGATCCTTGGTCTGACCCAGTTTGGCAATTTCTTATGTTATGTTAGAAACATTCGAATATGAGGAGAGAGATCTACCTTGAACTCGCTCCCTTTAACAAGCCAAAGCTGCCACCTGCACCTTTAGCATATTAAGGGACAACCCCTTAACCAAACCTTCCTGTAGGAATTCTAAAATTAAGGGAATTGTTGCCCTTGAGGGAAGACCCTTCTACTCTCAGCATCAATTTTTAAAATTTTTGAGCTTGTAATAAGGTGCTCAACACTGTTGAGGAATAACCATGCTTCAACATCTTTGCCCTCTTCAAGATCCAAACCATAAGACAAAGCTGATCCAGACTTTTGTGAAGAATCTGCCCCTGATGCAGCAAGTTCATTCGCATTGGCAATCACAATGGCCTGCCTACTATTAGATGTCGAAGTTCTGCATACCAAAGCCTTCATGGCCAATCCTGGGCCACTAGAAGGACCGTCTGGATGCCAGGCTATTTTCTACAACAAACTGTCAATTATGGGCCACAGGGGAAACACATAGAACAATTCATCCTGCAACCATGTCTAAATAAGAATGTAGAGTCCAAGTGCTTGAGAGTCCTACCTGAGACTGTAAAACTGATGCACCTTCGCATTCCTGTGGCTCGCCATCAAAACCATGAAAGGTCCACCCCCAATTCTCCCAGGTCCACTGCATGACATCTGAGATAATCCGCTCGAACATTGTCCATCGCTGCGATGTGAGAGAGAGCGACAGCGCCTGAAGATGCTGTTCCACCACGGTAGCAAGTCATCCATTTCCAGGAAAACCTGTTGACTTCGGGTTTCCCCTTGATGATTTATGTAGGCTACCCGTGGCATTGTCCAAGTTTACTCTCACTGTTCTTCCACTCAACCGGTCTGCAAACCTCAAGAATGCCAACCAAATCGCACGAACCTCCAAGAGCTTGATGAAGCATCTCATCTCCTTGGGGAATCACTGCCCCTGTACCAACAAGTTCCTGGCAGTGGGCTCCCCAGCCCTAAAGACCTGCATCTGTAGTGACCACTATCCAATCGGGAAACTCCAACTCAGCCCTCCCACAGAAATGATTTGTCTGCATCCACCAGGGCAACTTCTATTTTTCCTACGACAGAAGAGACAGCCTTATATATGCTCTGAGGACCACCATGACAGCAATGTCCTTTGAAGTGGACGCATATGTGCCCTCACCCAAAGAATAACCTCTGTCTCTGACATGAATCCTAATGTCTGCAGGTAAGTCCATACTGTTGGATGGTCGATCACCTTCAGGGCTTGTATTTGCCCCCCAGCTTCTGGCTATGCTGCTTCAAGAGAAATACCTTGCCTTATGCAGATTCAAAGTGGACCCCAAATATTCCAGAGCATGGGCAGGCTGCAAACTGCTCTTGGCTAGATTCATCAGCCAACCTAGCTCCTACAGCAGCTAGACTATCCTGTGAGACATATGAGTCTCCACCACAGACTTGGCCCTGATCAACCAATTGTCCAGATACAGATAGACCAAGATGCCTTCTTTGAGAAGTTCAGCTATCATCACCATTATCTTGGAAAAGGTTCTGAGTGTTGTAGCCAATCCGAATGGCAAGGCCTGAAACTAATAATGATGGCCTAGCACTGTGAAATGCAAAAATTACTGATGTTCCTTCCGGACTGGGTTATGCAAATAGGCCTCTGTCAAAACGAGCGAAGTGAGAAACACCCCCCCCCCCCCCCCCACACTTCTGCACTGCCATATTACAGAGCACAAAGTTTCCATCCTGAATTGGGTCACTTGTGAAAACTGGTGGACTCCCTTCAGATCCAAAATGGGGCGAAAAGAACTCTCCTTTTTGGGGACCACAAAATAAATGGAATACTGGTCTGGTCTCCAATAAAAAAAAAAATAAAATAAAAAAATAAACAAAAAAAGAGAGGTGACATCCTACCTCCTGTTCCCAGAAGTGGGTTGGCATATCTTCATTGGGAGGCTCGAGGTGCTCCACTAGCTGAGCCTGCTCCCCGTCTGGGTTGCCTGGGATTAAAGGACTAAAATCTACCCAGAGGTCAAGTCCTCAGAAAAGCTGCTCCTCTGTAGGCCTGAAAAAGTCGGAACCCCCTAGTATTGACCTCTGGACCTGAAGGAACGCAGTGCTTGTTTCCTATACTCTGGTATTCGAGGAACCGATAACTCATCCCACTTATTGGCCATTTTCTCCAGCTCACTCCCAAACAAGAGCGAGCCTTTAAAGGGCAACTTCATAAGGTAAGACTTCGAGGTTGAATCGGCCGACCAATTTCTCAGCCATAGCTGATGCCTAGCAGCAACTATCGAAGTCACCCCTCTGGCCGACATGCGGACCAAACTGCAGCCTGCATCTGCCAGAAAGGTGGCTGCTGGTTCCATCAATGCCCTGGAATTTACACCAGACTCATTGACCTCCTGAAAGAGCAACAAACAAGAGCAAGACACCATGGAACAAAAAGAAGCTGTCTGCAAGGTCACTGCCATAGCCTCAAAGGCCTGCTTAAGGGTAGCCATAATTCTTCTATCCTGTGCATCCTTCAAAGCCACTCCCCCTTCAACAGGAATAGTTGTCCACTTGTTAACGGCACAAACAAGTGCATCCATCTTTGAAAAAACGCAACTACTCTCTCGCAACCGGATCCCAGCAGTACAGTCGATCCAAGACTCGTCCCTCTTTAAAATTTGCTTCCAGGGTGCCCCATTCAAGATCAATTAATTCTTGAAGAGCCTCCATAACAGAAAAGAAACATGAGGCTTTACGCAAGGAAACCAGAATGGGATTTTTCTTTGGCTCGGACATGGATTCAGCCCCAGGTACTCCCAGCATCTTCTATGATTGGGAAATAAGATTCGGTAACTCATCTCTATGAAAGAATCGCAACATAGTTCTATAAGGTTACAATCCCAGAGGAATCTCCCCATCTTCCAGGGAGTAAAGATCTGTCTCACCATCCATTCCATCTGGATCCCTATTGGGAAAACCGGCTCCAGGTTTACTCAGATGCTTACCCGCAGCATCAGATATGCGGAATTTCACTGTCTGTGTTTGGATACAGTTGGCTGGGGCCTAGGACTATGCCTGAAGAAAAAACTACAGTCCTTGAAAAAATTCCAGCCAAGAAAAGGCTGAAGGATCCATGCCAAGGCCCAGGGGTCAAGTGTCCTGAGCCCACTTAACTACCTTTCCCTGCTGATGAAGCCCCCAAGATCAGGCGACCCTTCTGGCAGCTTTTCTTCCATTCCCGCACCAGGCTAGGAAGAACGGGGCTTAGTAAAATCAGCGCTGACACAAGTTAGAAGGAACGCCAGGTTCAGATGCCTGAATATGACACGCCACACACAGAGCAAGGCATTTAGGTTTCTTTGCTATAGGTGCCATCAGATAAGGCTCACAACACTGTGCTGAAATAATCGCCCAACTTGAGCTCCGACAGGACGCTCAGGGAATGCGAGTAAAAACAAACGTATGTGTGCATGCACAAATGAGCACCCTGGTAGACACTCATGCTCCTAAGTGTCGAACTAGGCACACAATCAGAATGCAGGTTGCACAGATGGGTGCACAAGCCACGATCCAACGGAACTGAAGAGAGCAGTATACGGCGCACAAAAAGCGTGCGAAGGTGCCACAGCTTACCATGCGGCGAACCAGCGGAGCTTAGCCGCAACCCGCCAGCCTGCCCCCCCCCCTCCCCGAACACCACTGGAGACAGGAACGGCCATCAGATCGCTAGCCGAGCACAGAGACCAAGGGGGGGGGGAATCCTGACTTAACTCCTTCTTGTCTCAAGAAAGATCTCATGCAATGAAAGCAAAATTGCTCCCAGGACAGCAGTCCTCACATATGGGTGACATCATCAGATGGAGCCCTGGTACGGAAAGCTTCTAAAAACTTTTGGCTGGCCCTGTGGGCCTACTGAGCATGCCCAGCATGCCAAGATATTCTCAGCCACAGGGGTCTCCCTTCAGTCTCGTTTATAGCAATATGCGTGAGCTAAAAAAATAAAATAATAAAAAGTATTGGACCCAACTCCGCGGGGTGGCGGGTGGGTTCTGTGAGGACTACATCCTGCTGCCTGGGATAACACCTATTACAAGGTAAGCAATTTTGCTTTATCCCAGGACAAGCAGGATGATAGTCCTCACATATGGGTGATTAGCAAGCTAGAGGCTGAGTCATTCTTATATTATACCAACAGCATACAACTTGTGCAACGGCACAACAACTGGTGTACTGCTGGAAAAAATGAGGCAGCCTGAATCACAGCATGATGGATGTAGAAGGAGTTGGAGTTATACTAGAAATAAGTTCTTTAAGACAGATTGTTCAAAGGCTGAATCTTGTCGTCCTTCTTTGTAATGAGCTGCAAAGGTGTGAAGGGAACTCCATGTTGCAGCTTTAAATATGTCAAGAATGGGCACTGAACGATAGTGCGCTACTGATGTGGACATAGCCCTTACTGAATGTGCTTTTACTCGCCCCTGGAGAGGAATGTTTGCTTTTTCATAACAGAATTCAATACAGTCTGCTAGCCAGTTGGAGAGAGTCTGTTTTCCCACTGCAACTCCTGGTTTATTTTTGTCAAAAGAAACAAAGAGTGGGCTCTGTGCCCAGGCAGACTGGTTGTGAGATCGAGAGGTCGAGGAGTATGGAAAACCATACTTGTCGAGGCCAGTACGGGGCTATGAGGATCATTGTCCCTCTGTCCTGTTGTAGCTTCACGAGAGTTTTCGCTATGAGAGGAATTGGAGGATATGCATATAGAAGACCTGTGTTCCAGGAGCGAGCAAATGCGTCACTGGGGACTGTTTGCCGACGTCCGTGGAGGGAACAGAACCTTTACACTTTGTGGTTCAGTGTGGACGCAAAGAGATCTATGGTTGGGCGACCCCAGCATTGAAAGATTTTGCTCGCTACAAGTGGGTCCAGCGACCATTCATGGGGATTGAAATGTCGACTGAGATCGTCCGCTAGGATGTTTTTGATGCCCGCCAGATAAGTTGCTCTGAGATGTATGGAATGCTCTAGAGCCCAAGCCCAAATCTGTACTGCTTCCTGGCATAGGAGATAAGAGCCTGTGCCTCCTTGTTTGTTTATGTACCACATTGCTACTGTGTTGTCTGTTTGTATCAGCACAGTCTTGTTTGAGAGGCAGGCTTTGAAGGCATAGAGGGCATCTCATCGCTCGAAGTTCCAAGAAGTTTATTTGATACTCCTTTTCGAGCGTAGTCCACATCCCTTGTGTTTGAAGGTTGTTGAAGTGAGCTCCCCATCCAAGGTTGGAGGTATCTGTAGTCAGAATGATGTGCGGGTTTGTCAGTTGGAATGGGAGACCGGCTTTCAATGCTGTTTGATTTGTCCACCAGTGGAGCGACAGACGTAACTGGTCGGTGATTTGAATTATGTATGACAGTGGTTGGAAAGCTTGTAGCCATTGAGATTTCAAAGTCCATTGAGTTCTTCTCATGGCTAACTTTGCCATAAGAGTGACATGCACTGTCGAGGCCATGTGTCCTAGGAGAACTAAGATTTGGTGGGCGAATGTGAACTTGTGATGAATTACCATGTTCGCTAAGCGGGCCAGATTGTTGGCATGGTAGGGAAGGGAAGCTTTCGCCACTGTGGTGTCTAGGTCTGCTCCGATGAATGTAACGAGTTGAGACGGCTTGATGTGGGATTTTGGGTAATTTATGAGAAATCCCAGGAGGTGCAATAGTGTTATTGTGATTTTCAAGACAGAAAGAGCTCCTTGCTTGGATGGACTTCTGATTAGCCAATCGTCTAGGTATGGAAAAACATGAATGCTGTTTTTTCTTAAATGTGCAGCTACTACTGCTAGGCATTTTGTGAATATTCGAGGAGCAGAGGCCAGTCCGAATGGCAGGACTTGATACTGGTAATGATTTTTTCCCACCACAAATCGTAAGTACTTGCGATGTTGTGTGGAAATTGGTATGTGAGCATAAGCGTCTTGAAGATCCAGAGAACAGAGCCAATCTCCCTTTTGAAGTAATGGAAAGATGGTTCCCAGAGATACCATCCAAATCTTTTCTTTGTGTAGAAATTTGTTGAGATTTCGGAGGTTTAAGATAGGGCGAAGGCCGCCTGTTTTCTTTAGAATGAGGAAATAGCGGGAGTAGAACCCCTTGCCTTGTTGAGACCAGGGTACTGGTTCGATGGCCCTGGCAGTCAGCAAAGTAGAGAGTTCTACTTGGAGTTGAGATGTGATGACCATGTTTGTCCAAAGTGGAATGGGAGGAGAATGCGGGGGTATTGCTTTGAATTTTAGGCGATATCCCCGATTTAGTATGGCTAACACCCATTGGTCTTTTGTGATGAAATAATGCAGTCGACCTCCGACTGGTAGGGAGGGCATAGAGTTGAGAAATAGGCTGCTGTTCTCTTGGCACGGTTCAAAAACCTGCCGCTGGTCCAGTTTGGGGTGGTGGCTGGGTCTTTTGTTGCTTCGGCTGACGTGGATGTCCTCTCTGTGAGGGACGGTACTGAGTGTTGAGGAGGCAGGAGGGTAATACCTTCTAGGTTTGTAAAAGGGTCGTCTCGAGTTTCTGCGTATTGGTCGTCTTAGGAAAGTTGTCTGATCCGCTGGTAATTTTGATAGCTGCCGGAGAGTCTCATGATGGTCTTTCAACTGAGACACCGTAGCTTGGATCTTTTCCGCGAAAAGATTATCACCAACACAAGGGAGATCTGCAAGCCTTTCTTGGACTTCCTGCCTAAAGTCCGAAGCCTTGAGCCAGGCCCATTTTCTCGCATTTATTGCAGAGGCAGATAGACGAGTTGATGTTTCAAACACGTCATAAGCTGCTCTCACCTCATGTTTGCCAGATTCTAATCCTTTGTCAACTAATGTAGCCAAAGGTAGTTGATGTTGTTGTGGGAGGTTATCCACAATACCCTGTACTTGTTTCCATAAGTTCCTTTGGTATTGTGTCATATACAGCTGGTATGCTGCAATGCGTGCTACCAGCATGGAACCTTGATTTACCTTCTTTCCTAAGGTGTCCAAGAATCATTGCTCTTTCCCTGGTGGGACAGAAGAATGAGGTTTTTGTTTACGAGCCTTCTTCTGAGCGGATTCTACAACTACCGAATGGTGAGGTAGTTGGGGTTTCTGGTACCTTGGAGCATGCTGTACTAAATACGTAGCATCTGTTCTCCAATTCACTGCTGGGACTGAGCAGGGATGTTCCCACATTCGTTGTTGCAATTCCAAGAGGACTTGATGGATTGGGATAGCCATTATTTCCTTTGGTGCATCTACAAACTGCAGTACTTCTAGAGCCTTAATGTCTAGTATCCTCCTCTGTGATCAATTCAAAAGGAATTGTATCTGCCATTTCCTTGATAAAATTTGTAAATGACAAATCTTCTGGAGGGGATTTCTTTCCCTTCTCTGGTGGAGAGGGCTCTGATTGCAGCTCCTCTGACTCCGTGTCAACATCCTTCCAAGGTGTATATTGAGGATGATAAGGGGAGTCGGTGTCCTCTGGTTGGACATGATGTTTTGATTTAAACACAGCTTTTGTTGGGATGTGTTCTGGCATCGTTGGAAGAGAGGGCATCGATGGGGAATCGATGGGCCTCGATGGAAGTCGATGCCTTGTATCCCCCAATGGACCTGGATGGATTGGCATCGATGTGCCTTTGAAAGGCATCGAGGGTGTCTTTGGAACTCGATGTCGATGAAGACCCGATAGTCCTGGGACAGAATCGGAGTCTCCACCGTCCTCCTCCGATGATCTGGGAACCGGGATATCTGGAGTCACCGGTGGGTGTATCGGCATCGATGGTGTCAATGGTTGCATCGATGGAGTCTGTGCCGTTGGTGTCGGAGGAAAGGCTTGTATTAAGACATCGAGCCTATTCAGCAAAGGCTGAAAAATGGACTGTTCTAATGCCGGTGCCAGTGTCGGTGCCGGTACCGATGGCACTGTCGGAGGCAGTAGGTTCCTCAGAGCCTCGACATCGGCCTGTTGGACTAAAGTAATCACTTCTTCCTTTGAAATCGGGGCAGTGTCTACTGCCACTGGGGAAGGTACTGCTGGCGCTATTGGCACTTCCACAATGATTCGTGGTGGCACATCCTCTGACACCGAGCCCGGTGGAGAGCGCCGCGGTTCCTCGTGTACAGCCGGTGGAGTTGGCTCTAGTACACGGACCTTCTTAGACATCGGCTCGATGGATTTCGATCCTGATGTCGATGGTTTACCATCCGCTGGGTCAATGGATCGATGGTGATGCCGCTTCTTTTCCCGATGACTCGTCGATGCTGAAGATGATGCTATCAATGGTATCGACGGTGCCGGTGACGGACTGTCATCGGCTCATGTTTCAGCCCGATGTTTAGTTACCGAGGGCGGTGTTACTCTTGGGGACGACGTCGACGATGACGATGGAATCTTTTGAACAATTCTTCCATCTTATCCAAACGGGCACACCTGCCCTTCGGTGTCATCTGGGCACAGGTTGAGCAAGCCCGGACGTCGTGGCCTGATCCCAGGCACAGAACACATACGTAATGTGGGTCAGTAATGGACATAGTCTGGTTGCAATCCGGACATTTTTTAAACCCCGAGGCCATGATGAAGTTATGGCCTAATAACAGTCGATGACCGGCGGGAATCGACAGTGAGGTTACCGGAATTGATCAAAAAAACTATCTGAAACATGTACTCACCAAGACTATGTCAAAGGGAGACCCAATTATGAGAAATATGTGACTGAAAATGTGAATGAAAAGAGTTTTCTTTCCTTTAGAAATGTGAGGAAATACTTTTTCCAGAGCTCCTGAACTGCTTTGCTAAAGCAAGGAGGAAAAAAAGAGACTGAAGGGAGACCCCTGTGGCTGAGAATATCATGGCATGCTGGGCATGCTCAGTAGGCCCACAGTGCCAGCCAAAAGTTTCTAGAAACTCTTGACAGAAGTTTTCCGTACCAGGGCTCCATCTGACGATGTCACCCATATGTGAGGACTATCATCCTGCTTGTCCTCGGATAATATGCTAATTCATTGTTAAACAAAAATCAATATACTTAAATCACAATTCTCCCCCGACCAACCAACAAATGAACCAGGAAAACAATGTGTCCAAGTAAAATGGAACTCATTCACTTGCTGGACTCTATCCCGGCAAGCATCTTAAAAAAAGTAAACAGTATAATAACCCCAATAGTCACAACCATAATAAACCATTCACTAGCAGAAGGATTGGTCCCCAACAGGGCAAAACAAGCTGTGATTAAACAGATTCTATAAAATAAAACTGGCAGAATAGATGATTGGGACAACTATCGACCAATATCAAACCTGCCTTTCATCATAAGTCCATCTGTCTACAATAAAGAAACGAAATTATCAGTTAAGTAATTTCTCCATTTCTTAGCGTGTAGCCAGATGGACTCAGGACCAATGGGATGTACAAAAGCTACTCCCGATCGGGGCAAGAGGCTACCCGCGGTCCGGTTAGCACCACCAGCTGAAAAAAACTGGAATAGACGGAAATGTCAACAAATGGTTCTCTTCCTTCCTAAAAGAAGAACATTCCAAGTCAAACCAGGTAATCAAATTTTAGATACCTTTCTGATCGATACCGACAACCCCCAAAGTTCAGCACTCTCAGCCACTCTATTCAACATCTATCTCCTGCCTATATGCACTCTACTAGCAAACCTGGTAATCAACTTCTTCCTATATGCAGACAATATACAATTCTATATCTCTTTCAACAAAACATTTGAAAAAACTGCAGCGACTGTCAACAAAAACTTTCCCAACTGAAACTAACTCTAAACACACACACACACACACACAAAAATAGAAATAATATGGCTAAGGAGAGATAACTCGATAACCAAACCGCAAACCCTAAACCTAGGAATTACCAATATTACTCCATCAGATAAAGTACGAGACCTAGGAAATCAGATCGACGAAAACTTCACTATGAAAAAGCAAATAAGACAATTAATAAAATCAGGATACTCCAAGTTGAGAATTTTACATCAACAAAAACCTGTTAACAATACAAGACTTCCGCACTGTCTTACAAACACTTATATTTTCAAACTTAGACTACTGTAACCCCTCTTTTACTAGGCCTCCCCTCAAGTCTACTAAAACTACTACAATTACTTCAAAATGCTTCTGCAAGACTCCTACTAGGGACAAGGAATTCGAACAAATCACCCCCTCGCTGATAGCCCTGTACTGACTTCCTGTACAATCCAGAATTCATTATAGGAAAATTAGTTTCTAACCTGATAATTTTCGCTCCTGTAGTACCAGGGATCAGTCCAGATTCCTGAGTTTTGCCCCCCCCCCCCCCCCAGCAGATGGAGACAGATGTTTTGGAAACAAAACTCCACCTTCTATAGGATGGTGCCACCTACAGTCCGGCAGTATTACTCAATGTCAAAGCAGAATGGCCCTCAAAAACCACCGGAACAATGTACAATAACCCTTCAACAAGAAAACGAAATAACCAGCTCACTTAACCCATATAGGAACCCAACCTGTAGAACCACTTGAGGACAGTCAATTCAAATTTCTGCAGATCTGAAAGCAAACTAAATAATAACCGAGCGGACTCTTCCTTACTTCCATACCTCCGACGGGCGGGACTCTAGACTGATCTGTGGTACTACAGGAACAAAAATTATCAGTAAGAAACTAATTTTCCTTTCCCTGTATGTACCCGGATCAGCACAAGAGGAGGGCGGAGTGAACAACACACACATATAAAGAAATCACAACAAAATAATGCGTGGCATAAAGTATACTGGACAATAAGTGTAACATCAAAGATTGTTTATTTTACATATGCACACTGAACAATGTGCACGAAATTAATTGGGACTCTTTAATTTCGTGCACATTGTTCAGTGTGCATATGTAAAATAAACAATTTTTTGTGATGTTACACTGTTATTGTCCAGTATACTTTATGCCACACATTTTTTTGTTGTGTAACCGGATCAGTCCAGACTCCTGGGATGTACCAGAACTTTCTTAACCGGTACGGGATCTGGAGAGGCCCACTCGCAGTACTCCTTCTCCAAAACCTCCTGTACCTGGTGCTTGAACATCTAGTCTGTAATGCCTCGCAAACATAAGCAAGGATTTCCAAGTGGCCGCCCTGCAAATCTCTTGTGGTGAGACCATCTGGCACTCTGCCCAAGAAGCTGCTTGCGAGCGAGTAGAATGGGCACGAAGACCAACCGGAAGGGGTCTACCACGTAGCAAATATGCCGAGCTGATAGCCTCCTTCAACCAGCGAGCTATGGTAGTCTTGGAAGCCATCTGTCCTTTTTTGGAACCACTCCACAGCACAAAGAGGTGGTCCGTCAAACGAAAGGTATTTGTAATCTCCAGATAACGCAGCAAAGCTCTACGAATGTACAGAACCCGCAATTCCCTAGACAAGGGATCCAATCAGTTCAACTCTGCAAAGGCCGGCAGCTCCATCGATTGGTTGACATGAAAGGAAGAAATTACTTTCGGTAGAAAGGAAGGCACTGTCTTTAAGGAAACCCCCAAATCCGAAATTCTCAAAAAAGGTTCTCTACAGGAAAGAGCCTGGAGTTCCGACACTCTACGAGCCTATGTAATGACCATCAGAAAAATAACCTTCAAGGTGAGGTCCTTTAGTGTCGCCTTTTTCAAAGGCTCAAAGGGCGCCGAAACCAGAGCTGTGAGAACTAAATTCAGACTCCACGATGGACAAGGATGCCGCATCGGGGGAGGCAAGTGCTTTGCACCCCGTAAAAAACGAGCCACATCCGGATGTGCCGCTAACACTACGCCATTAGTAGTGCCACACAAACAATCAAGAGCAGTCACCTGCACTCTCAGAGAACTACACGATAAGCCCTTGGACAGACCATTTTGAAGAAAACACAGAATATCCGACACCGAAGCCCGGGTAGGAACAACTTCCCATTCCAAACACCAAGATTCAAAAATCTTCCACACTCTATATCTAACATATGCGAGGTTGGTGGATGTTTTACACGATCGCAGGAGGGTAGTTACTATGGCAGGGAAATAACTTTGCAACTCAGCCGTTGCCTTTCAAAAGCCATGCCGCTAGACAGAAGCGATCAACTTCTTCCAAACAAATGGGCCCTTGATACAGAGGGTCTGGGAGATCTGGAAACCGCAGTGGCTCCGCCACCGCTAGATTGAGAAAGTCGCAAACTATGGACGTCTCGGCCATTCTGGGGCTACCAGGATTACCTCCGCTGGATGGATCTTTATTCGCCTGAGCACCTTGCTGATCAATGGCCACAGTGGGAAGACGTACAGCAGAATGTCAGTCGGCCAGGGCAGAATCAGGGCATCTACCCCTTCTGCTCCTGTCTCTCTGCGACGACCGTAGAAGCGCGGGGCCTTGGCATTATGAAACATTGCCATGAGATCCAAGCTGGGCCTGCCCCATGCTTAGCATATGAAGTGAAAGGCTGCATCCGCCAATTCCCATTCCCCGGGATCTAGACAGTGCCGACTGAGAAAGACTGCCTGCACATTGTGTATGCCGGCTATGTGAGACACTGCTATGCTTACTAAATGCTGCTCCGCCCAACTGATCAACTGCCGAGCTTCCATCGCCACTGGCTGACTCCTGATTCCTCTTTGTCGATTGATATATGCCAACTTGGTCGTATTGTCTGAGAGAATTCTGACTGACCTCCCTTGTAGGAGAGGACGGAATGCTTTCAACGCTAACCACACCGCTCGTCTCCAGACAATTGATCGACCACAGATTCATCGCAAGACCATAATCCCTGTACCGATTTCCCCCGACATACTGCCTCCCAACCGGAGACGCTGGCATCCGTGGTGACCACTGTCACTTGGGCACTTCCAGGGGGACTCCTCGGGATAAATTGTCCGTGACCAGCCACCAATCGAGACTGGACCACGCCACATCTGTAAGCGGGAGAGGTAGATGACAAAGTTTGGAGACTGAGTTCCATCGGGAAAGCAACATGGACTATAAAGGCCTCATATGAGCAAAGGCCCAGGGTACCAGCTCCAGAGTTGAAGTCATCGAGCAGAGGATCTGCAAATAATCTCGGACCCTGGGAGGATGCTTGAGCAATAAGTCTCTCACTTGGCCTTGCAGTTTGGAGATGCGTTCTGTGGTAAGAAATACTCTCCCCCATTGAGTGTCGAACAGAGCACTCAAAAATTCCAAGGACTGAGTGGGCACCAGTCGACTCTGGCAAAATTAATCACCCAGCCCAGTGACTGCAGGAGCTGAAGCACTTTGTGAATCGCCACCTGGGCAAGCGATTCCGATTTTGCCCGATTCAGCCAGTCGTCCAAGTAGGGATCTATCAGGAGCCTCTCCCTCCGGTTTTGGGCTGCCACCACAACCATTACCTTGGTGAATGTCCTGGGTGCGGTGGCAAGACCAAAGGGCAGCACTCAAAACTGAAAGTAATGACCCAGCACTGAGAAACGGAGAAATCTCTGTTGATCTGATCGGATGCCTATATGAAGATACGTTTCTGTGAGATCCAGGGATGTCAGAAACTCTCCCTTTCGCACCGAGGCAATGACTGATCGGAGTGTCTCCATGCGAAAACATGGCACTCGAAGGCATCTGTTTACCCTTTTCAGATCCAGAATGGGCAGAAAGGATCCCTCCTTTTTTGGATTTAAGAAATGGAATAACGACTTTTCCTTCTTGCCTCCGGAGGAACTGGGATGATGGCCCCTAGCTGCAGAAGGCGCTGTAAGGTGTCCTGTATTGCCTTCCGCTTGCTTTCGTAACTGCAGGGAGAGATTAGAAACCTGTCTCGAGGGGGCCGTGCAAAATCTAAAGCGTAGTCGTGTATTATCACGATAAGAACCCACTGGTCCGACGTCATATTGGCCTATTCCTCGTAAAACAGGGACAGCCTGCCCTCTACCACTGGTACCGAGGAATGAGCCGGCGCCCCTTCATTGCGAAGACTTGGTCCCAGGAGCGGACTGGGAATTACCGGCTCTGCCGAAACGTTGGCAACGAAAGGACTGGGACTGGGTTTGTTGTCTATTTGCCATCTGTCGAAAAGAAGAATTGAGAACTTTAGATGGGTAAAATCTTCAATTCCCTCAGAATCTAGCCCGAGACGAAAAGGAGCTCCTTTGACTTAGGCCTGTCCTCCGGCAATCGATGGACCTTATTCTCCCCAGAGATTGGATCATATCTTCTAGGTCCTTTCCAAAAAGCAATTTGCCCTTGAACGGCAAAAATTCCAGCTGTGCCTTGGAGGAAACGTCCGCCGACCAGTTTCTTAACCACAGGAACCTACAGGCTGAGACCGCCGATACCATGGATCTTGCAGATATCCGCAACAGGTCATGAAGAGCATCAGCATTATAAGCCATCGAAGCTTCTAGGTGGCCTGCTTGGGCAGCTTCCTCATCCGAGAAACCAGCGTTGGCTTGTAACTGCTGCACCCAGCAGAGTCCCGCTTGCAAGGCAAAATTGCTGCACATAGCTGCCCACACTCCCAGCACAGAAACCTCAAATAGCCTTTTAAGTTGCAGCTCTAATTTCCTGTCTTGCAGGTCTTTGAGCGCTGTTGCTCCCGTAACCGGGATCATGATCTTCTTGGTAACTGTGGACACCGTCGCGTCAACCTTGGGCACTCGTAGCAGGTCCAAAGCATCCTCCGGCAGAGGTTATAGTTTATCCATGGCCTTACTCACTTTCAATCCCAGATCCGGGGTATCCCATTCTCGGAAAACTAAGTCTGTAGCCAAGAAATGAAATGGGAAAGAGGTAGCCGGGCCTCTCAGACCCAACAATACAGGATCCATAGCCCCCAGCTTGGATTCCTCCAGCTGTCCCTCAATGCCCAGCTCAGCAAGAATAGAGGGAATAAGTGGTCCCAACTCCTCTTTCCAAAAGAGACGGACCAGCTTAGGGTCATCGCCTTCCGTAATACGCGAGCCCCTCACTGTGCCCTGCTACTGTAAATCCGGGTCCGCATCCACCATCTGCGGGGGCTTAGGCAGAAGGTCCGGGTCCCCTGGGTCAGTATCCTGCCCAGAAGTATCAGTATCGGTCTGAGGGACCCCTGTACGTAGGGATGCTTAGGCTTTAATGGCCCTGATCCCCCTTTAGGCCTGGAACGCTTCCTTGTATGGGGCTTGGAACCCAGAGAGGAGCACTTTATCCCAGACTGCTGTTTCCCAGACCTCCTCGCTTTAAAAGCTTTATGGAGTAACAAAATAAACTCTGATGAAAAAGAGGAAGAGGAGGAGGAGGAGTCAGAACCCCCCCCCCTCAAGGCTATCCTCCATTGCGGGCGAAGCAGGCTGCAAAGGTTTGCTTTCTCCCGGGAAAACTCTGCTGAGGAGAAAGAGGAGGCAGCATAATCCCCTCCATCGCTGCATGAGTCGCCGACCTGAAAGTTTCCAAAATGGTCTCAGCCCTAGCCTGACTCGAAGCAGCTGTCCCCGCAGGAACTTGGGCAGCCTTGTTTTTTGAAATTTTCGTGGCCCTGGAGGATCCCTCCCTCCGGGCAGACATGCGGAACAGAGGCCCTCCTGGGACAGACGCGCACAGGCCGTGCTGCACGCGCGGCAAGCTGTCATAGTGGATAACACATTGAAATCGTCGGCACAGTGTGCTGCGGCAGTCAAAAAAGCAAACAGAATGTTGGGAATTATTAGAAAGGGAATGGTGAATAAAACGGAAAATGTCATAATGCATCTGTATCGCTCCATGGTGAGACCGCACCTTGAATACTGTGTACAATTCTGGTCGCCGCATCTCAAAAAAGATATAATTGCGATGGAGAAGGTACAGAGAAGGGCTACCAAAATGATAAGGGGAATGGAACAACTCCCCTATGAGGAAAGACTAAATAGGTTAGGACTTTTCAGCTTGGAGAAGAGACGACTGAGGGGGGATATGATAGAGGTGTTTAAAATCATGAGAGGTCTAGAACGGGTAGATGTGAATCGGTTATTTACTCTTTCGGATAGTAGAAAGACTAGGGGGCACTTCATGAAGTTAGCATGGGGCACATTTAAAACTAATCAGAGAAAGTTCTTTTTTACTCAACGCACAATTAAACTCTGGAATTTGTTGCCAGAGGATGTGGTTAGTGCAGTTAGTGTAGCTGTGTTTAAAAAAGGATTGCATAAGTTCTTGGAGGAGAAGTCCATTACCTGCTATTAAGTTCACTTAGAGAATAGCCACTGCCATTAGCAATGGTTACATGGAATAGACTTAGTTTTTGGGTACTTGCCAGGTTCTTATGGCCTGGATTGGCCACTGTTGGAAACAGGATGCTGGGCTTGATGGACCCTTGGTCTGACCCAGTATGGCATTTTCTTATGTTTTTATGTTCTTAAGACCTCGGCATCAGAAGTAGAAAAAAAAAGCACAAACCAAAAAGAAGCGAAAATTCAAATAGACAAAAACCCTCCTCACAAAGACGCATTGGGACAGGAAGGAGAGAGAAAGAGAGAGCTGCAGCGACAGTGAAAAACCCAAAGAAAACTTTTTCTTTTTTTTTTTTAAACTCTTGCCCGGCAGTGGTCCAAGGTCCTGATCCTGCTGGGTGGAGTGAACCGGGCTCCCCTGTGTCACACCCAGAGCTGCCAAAAGGGGGTAAGAGGGCCCTCGACCTTGTGATGCAGCTGCCTCAACACCAGAAGGGGATGGTCCTCTCAGGACCTCACAACCCCCTGGGAGGCTGAAGACCGCACTGCTCCTTAGAAATCCTTTTTTTTTTTTCAATTAAAGCAAAATTGCTCAAGAAACAAAATCACCCTAACTCTAATTAACTCCTAGGAAAAGCTAAGCAAACAGCCCAGACAGGAAAATTAGTTCTTACCTGTTAATTTTCGTTCCTGTAGTACCACGGATCAGTCCAGACTGTGGGTTGAGCCTCCTTTCCAGCAGGGAGAGACAGACTAAAACTTGAAGGATGCCCTATATCAGGACAGAGCCTATCCTCTAACCCTTCAGTATAACGTATGTCAAAGCAGAAAACAAGAAAACCAAAGTAGGATCAAGCAAGTAACCATAAAGTTCAATGGAGCAACTGTAGAAATATATAAGAAACATGGCCTAACTACCCACTCTTGCATATTCTTGGCATGAGAACAACCAAGGCTTCCGGTGGTTTTGCTCAGTATTTTTGTACAAACATGAGATAGACGACTCTGCAGATCAGCAAGAAAAAAAAACAGCTTCGAGAGGACAGAAAAAGACAAACAGGGAAGGGCGTCTGGACTGATCCGTGGTACTACAGGAACGAAAATTAACAGGTAAGAACTAATTTTCCTTTCCCTGTACGTACCTGGATCAGTCCAGACTGTGGGATGTACCAAAGCTTCCCTAAAACGGGTGGGACCAAGACAGTCCCGCTTGAAGCACTTGTAGCCCAAAAGAACCGAAGCAGAGCTTACACATCCAGGCGATAGTGTCGAGCAAAAAGAGATAAGGACGCCCAAGTATGAACAGTGCAAATCGCCCACTGAGAGAACAAGTGAATGTTCGCCCAAGAAGTAGCTCGAGAACGCAAAGAATGAGTCGGAAGACCCTCGGGGAACCGCCAGGCCCTGACAAAGAACAACCGAAGAGATCACTTCCTGCAACCAGCGCGCTATAGTGGACTCAGAAGCCGGCTTACCCCGATTGGACCCACTCCAGGGAACAGGAAGATGGACCGATGCACGAAGGCCCTTGGGGACCAGGAAATAGAGCAAGAGAACTCACATGGCAATGAGGTAACGGAGACCCGTATGGCATCAAGATAACGGGGACCGTCACCAGACGCAGGAGAAATGCGGGGAGTTTTGCCGACTGAAGGACAAAGTAGTTAGACGAAGCTTCACCAAAAAGGAAGGGCCCGTTCGAGGGCTACCCTGGAGTCGGAAGATCGCAAAAAGGGTTCCCGACAGGACAGCGCTTGGATCTGACGAGCAGAGGAGATAAGACCAGAAGACAGACTTAAGCGTAAGGCCCTGCAAGGTGACGCGACGGAGAGGGTCGAACAGAGCCGTACAGAGGGCTCCGAACAACCGAATTAAAACTTTACGACGGACAAGTTGGCGAGAAGGTGAACATAGATGCCTGACGCCCTTGAAAATCCAAATCGCAAACGAGTGGCCGCTCAGGGACGACCTGCCACTCGACCCAGGAGAGAGCCGAGGGGGTAGACTTGTACACGCCGAGAACGAAAGGAAAGACCCTCGGAGAGACTGCCTTGGAGAAGAAAGGACTAACTAGATCGGTGCGGAGTATGCCGAGAAACCCGACTCCGCAAAAACAAACTCAAGCACATTCCAGATGCGCACGTACGCCAGGGAGTCTACCGTTTCCGGGCCTGAAGCAAGGCGAAGACAGCCTCCTCCGAAAAACCCTCGCACCGGAGACATCGCTGTTCAAAAAGGCAGTGTGCTAGACAAGCGTGAACGGCCTGGTCGAAAAAATACAGGTCCCTGACTAGGGAGCCGAGGAAAATGGCGTAGCCGCAGAGGTCCGACCGTTGCTAAGTTGAGAAAAACTGTGAGCCAAGGCCTGAACGACCCCTCGGGCGCTACCAGAACCATGGGACTCTGGTGGAGAACTATCCGTCTGAGAACTTTCCCAACCAGAGACCACGGGGGGGGGGGGGGGGGGGGGGGGAGTAGAAAAAGACGTACCGCCGGCCAAGGGAGAACCAAAGCAACTACGCCCGCCGAGCCGTGGTCCCTCCAGCGGAAGAATCAATTTACCATGGTATTGAGAAGAGTCGCCATGAGGCCCAGGTGGGAGGGGACCACCTGTCGATGAGAGAACCATAGTTGAGCCAAAGAGTTCCCACTCCCCGGGATCAAGCGACTGACGACGGAGAAACAACCTGAACATTCCCCTAGCCCGCGCAGTGGGAGGCCGCTGGGCACTGTAGGTGTCGCTTTGCCCAGGCGAAGAGCAGGCTGGTGTCCAGGACCACCCATGGACTGCGAGCGCCACCTGGGCGATTGATGCAAGCCACGGTGGTGGAGTTGTCGGGCAAGACCCGTAGCGCCTTGCCGCGTATGAGAGGAAGAAACTCCAGAATAGCTAGGAACATCGCCCGAGCCTCCGTAATGTGCCAGCGAGACGGAGATGCTGGCCAGGTCCCCTGGGCATACAGGGAGAGGCAGACCACGCCTCAGCCCGAAAGACTGGCATCCGTGGGCACTATCGACCACTGGGGAACTTGGAGAGGTACGCCCGGTAGCAAAAGAAGAAGGGGGAATTTACCCCTGTAAGACGGCGACGGTAGAGCCCAAGAATGGGAGAACTGTGTGAGACTTCCGCCAGTGGCTGCCAAAGGGACAGCAAAGTTATCTAGAACAGTCGTATTGGAGCAAGGGCCCAAGGGACTAGGTTGATGGTAGGAGCAGAGGAGCCCGAGATCTGCAGGCAGTCACAAGCCGTCAAAGGAAGCAAGGGTAGACTCTGAAACCGGCCGAACAACTTGAGGGCCCGCGCAAGAGGCAAGAAGACCTTGCCTACCCGGGTGTCGAAGTGGATTCTCAGGTACTCAGGAAGGGCTGAAGATTGCTGAAGATTGCTCTAAGAGAAATACATTATCCACCCCAGGGACGCAAAGAGAGCTAGCACGCGATACACCGACCGCCGACAAAGAACCTCTGCCTTGGCCCTGACACGCCAGATGCCTAGATAAGAGTAGACGAGGAGTCCTGCCCGGCGGAGAGCTGCTGCCATTAACACCTAGACATTGGTGAAGATGCAAGGTTCCGTCGCGAGACCAAAGGGAAGCGCCCAGAACTCGAAGTCCGGGCGGAGGACGCGAACGCGAAGAGACTATGGCAGCCACGATGAAATGGAAAATGGAATATGCCACTGTGAGAAACGAGTGGGACGAGGAATGTCCCGGGGCAGGACGGCATGAGTATGCTCACAGGGTGTGCATGCGGAGAAGCGGGAACTGAGAGCCCGGGTGACTCTTGTGAGGTCTAAGAGTGAACGAAGAAAATAGGATAGTGGCCTGCGGCAAGTAGGTTGGCTGGGACCTTGGCCTCCAGACACAGGAGCTTGGCGGGGGTTTGCTCCACTGTATTCCGCAGGGACCGACCACCCGGGGAAACAGAAAAAAGATCCCGACAAACTCGAGGAAGGCGAAGACGTACCCGTGTCTGAGAACGTCGAGGACCCCCTGGTCCAACCGGATCCGGACCCAGTCCGCGGAGAAGAGGGAAAGGCAACCGCCTCAGAAGGGGACCGAAGAATGAGGCAAAGACACTCCGGAGTATGTGCAGGCGTAAGGATTGAGCGCGTGGGCTAACCCTCGCGAAAGGGATGGCACCCACAAGAATGCTGCGACAAAAACGACAAACCCCCATGAGGAGTCACCGTGCTCGCATGGGGTATACCGACTCTGGCCCCAAAAGCGTGGACTAGATGGTATAAAGGACCAGGATGGTTTCGGACGGGCCACCGGGAGCTGATGGCCCCTACCGTCCCCTAAGGAATCCCTAGTTTCTCAAGGTCCTGGACAAAGAACAGCTTACCTCTTAATGGCAACGTACCTAACCGGGCTGAGGAGGCCGGAGCGGCCTACCAGTGGCGCAGCTAGAGGAGCCATGTAGCGGACATCTCCGAGGCAATCACCTCCGGCTGGAGGCGGAGAAGGGTCGAATGCGCAGCCTCTGGCCACGGGAGGTCCCGGGCGCAGAGGAAATTTGACGATGACCCAAGTGAGACCTGCACACAGCAGGAAACTGCAGCAAATAGTGGAACACATCCCCGGCGCTAGAACATCAGAGTGCACTTCAAAGGAGCCTCGAGCAGGCGTACCGGGGCCGCTTGAAAATTGGGAAAACCCTCCTGAAACGCAACTGCAGAAGTAGTCCACGGAGTGATTATGGGGTTTCCTTTTTTTTTTTTTTTTTAAACAAAGCATGCCACCGGGATGGGGAGCTCATTCAGGGCACGGCCCGACTGGGAAACCTGCCAAAGCCGCAGGCGCAACTGTTTGGGCGTGGGAGGAAGGAGAAGGCGCTTGCTGAAACCAGGATCCCGCCAGGACCGGGGCCATATCCGTGGACAAGAGGCGGCACCAGGAAGATTAACTAACGCAACCGGGTTGGCTATAGGATCCAGGAGTACCGGCATCCGACGGGGGGCAGGGAGGGGGCACCTCCGGGACCACCCACGCCCCAAGGGACCCCGGGGGGCTCCGCAGCCGGCCAAACTGTCAACGGCACGGAGTGGGGAAATTTTTGTTTAAATTGATTACTAATCACTTATTTAATTAAGTTAATTAATATTTTTTTTTAATTTTTAATTTTTTTAATTGATTTGTCCCGGGGGGAGGCAAGGGGGGGACCTTCCACCTCCTCCTGCATGCTCACTAAAGGGAATTTACGCAGGAGGAGGGAAAAAACACAGAAAAAACGAGCCCAAAAATCCCGGGTGGGGGAGGGGAAGGGGGAGGCGAGGGGGGTGACAAAAAACCCTTCCTGGGGGGCTGGGGGGCTCAAATCGGGGGGTAGCTGCATAAAAATTGGCTCCCCAGCCCCAGGGAGCTCCGAAAACAGAGCCAATAAAAAATCCAAAATGGCCACCGTTCCCGGGCTTCCCGACCCAAGAACGGCCTGGCCAAGCTCTGGGGACGGGATCCCCGGGCTAAATTTGCCTTCCCTGCCGAGGAGGGACCTACCTCACCCAGCAGGGAGGCATAGAAGAAACCCCCACGGCAAAAACTCGATGGGGGCTGGCAGAAAAGAGGCAGGCTGCCTGCCCGCGGCAAAGAGAGAGCCGATCTGGGAGAAAAAGGCTGCAGAGAAAAATTTGAGTGACAGCCGGGAGGCCAGGAGTGAATCAGGGGGGAATCCTGCTGACTCCTGCCTGTCTGGCTGCCGGTTCGAGCCTCCTGAGACCCGAAGAAGAAAAATATGGGTCCTACTGCTGCAAATAAGTTAGAGGTAGGGAAATACCTGCAACTTATAATAAAAAGTGAAATTCCTCTTTTAAATATTTATTCACTTTTTTTTTTTTTTTTTTTTTTTTAACTGAGAGCAGCAGTCGGGTTTCTAAACCCTCTCGGCAGCCAGAGGTGTGGGGGGGGGGGGGGGGGGGGAAGACGAGACCCGGAGAGACTCGGTTCCCACACCTGGAAGTGGAACGGACTCAGGCTATGCAGCGCACAAGGGGCAAAGCCCCCCTGAGACCGGTAGGAGCCGGGAGACGGAACCGTCTCCCACTGAAGAAAAGGAAAAAATCACTAAAGAAAAAGTCCCTTACTAAGGAAAATAAGAATAAGTACTTGCTTGATCTGAGAGGAAGAAGAAAGAAAAGGCTGACTAGCCTAAAGCAGAGAACAAAGGGTGAGCTGCTGCACCTGCTGGAGACAGACGAATACTGAAGGGTTAGAGGATAGGCTCTGTCCTCATATAGGGCATCCTTCAAGTTTTAGTCTGTCTCCACCTGCTGGAAAGGAGGCTCAACCCACAGTCTGGACTGATCCGGGTACGTACAGGGAAAAAGTGTTATCCCTAATTTTTATCATCATAAACAATATTGATCTATGCTTATTGGAGTGACACTTCAACACTTTGCACCAAAGAGAGACCTAACATCTTCTAATGGTGCCCTCTACTCGGAACATACACCAAACATAAATAAGAGACCGAATGTTTGTAACTGCAGGCCCCACACTGTGGAACTCACTCCCAGAACCATCACGTCAGATAACAGATAGAAAGAGTTTCAAACATGGCTCTTTAGGAATGCATATAATTTAAAACTACTATCACGCTGATAATTTCATTGACAGTACCAGAGATAACGCTAGTCGAACATGCAATTTATAATGAATGATATAAGAATAGTACCAGTAGAATTAGAATTTGTATTCTCTGTTGTGTAGACGTAGAAAGTATTAATTTGATCAAGATTATATAGGAGCTACTGTGATATCCTAAAATATATAGGACTATAAACTAGAATATGTATTCACTGTGATAGTGATCCTTAACACAAAGCATATGTGATCAATGACCATGAATTTGAATGCTAATACTGTAAACCGTTTTGATCTTTATTTGGAATGATGGTATATAAAACACCTAAATAAATAAATACATTTTGAAGCTTTACCTGAGCTCCACCACAATCTCTGGCTGCGGGGAAAGAGGGTATATACCTTCACCGCCACGCTCGGCTTCCTGCACCCGCTTGCCTTTCAGCTTTTTGTTTATTTATTTATTTTACAGCTAAGTCCGCACCAGCTCAAAGGCCAGCTACCACACCAAGACAGTTATCTGAGGACCCACAAGTTTTCTCAACTGAGGGAGGGACCCAAAGGTATTACTACAGGACAGCAGGGCAAATTAATCTCTTTTTTTCTCCTAAACTTTAAAGCAATCCCCAGTAGGGAGATACTTTTGCAGAAACTAACATGCCACCAAAACTCCCTGCAGGAATTCACCAATACCCTCAGACACTAAATGCAGCACATTCCCCTCCAATGGCCTCCTCTGCTGTTGGCTTGTACAGTTCACTGTCCCAGCTGAACCTCAATCCTTCTTAATGGTGTCTCTAGGGCCACAAGGAAGGGTGTCAGCAACTGGGGGGAATGACAGAAACCCTTACCCCAAATCCTAGTTGGAAGCTCCCCCGGTCCTGAAACTGCCTCACCAAAGGAGGAACTGAAAGCTGTCACCTCGGGAGCTGCTGCCATGCTCTACTTCTACCTCACGGAAGAAAGGATCCTACTCAACTGAGGGAGGGAGTAAAATCTCACCTCAGGAGCCATCCCTTAACCAATTCAGCCTATCTAGTCCTCAGTCCATAGCATGAAATGCACGCCCACCATCTGCTGGAGACGGAGAATACTGGCAGGATGATGTCTGTGCTTTGCTATATGAGAGGGACATCAACAAGGCAGCTGATTTCTGTCTTCATCTGCTAGTTAGTGTGCATGACCCACTTGTGTGGACGGGCCTGACTGAATGCAGAAGAAGCGTCCCATTAATGACCAATTCTCGGGCTCCTGCTGTAGCCAGGAGGAATGGGGGCATAACTGAATGCACGTGTTCTCAGAAAGGAGTTCCTACAAATTTAAGAGCCACTGCTTATATCTCGTTTCTGCAAGGGGCTGGATCTGAACATTAAACAGTGGTGAATTTTCCATGGCACCTGATCAGGTCTGAAGGCATCACACTGGTTGGGAAATACTGAGCTAAATGGTCTCCTCGCCCAGGATCCCTGAGGTAGAGGGCACTGCAGGTTCATGCTGCTTCCTCCTTAGAGAACCCCCTCCTTCACCTCCTCACCACTCGTCATCCCCGTGCTGGAGGATCCCTCACACAGCACGAGTTCTGGGGCCTCTCAGATTCTTACCCTTTGTAGTACTGTTCCTTGGGCAAGATTGAGGCTTTGAGCAGGCTGTAGAGTAATAGCCCCATGTGCTCCCTCGCGATAGTGCTCCTCTCTAACGTGGATTCAATGCCATGCCGCACAAAGATAAAGAGTAGTGTCGGGGAGCTCAGCTCCTGGACGCACTGCAGCGCCTCCTGCCAAGAAACCAGAACACACACATCAGTCCCAATACACAACTTTCAGGCATTTCACATCCCACCTCCTCTAGATCAAACCCTCTAACACCACAGCTGATATGATTTTCTCACCTTTGTGTCATTGATGTGCAAGTACTCTTCAATAATTGCCTTTGCTTTCTTCTCCAGCTCATCCTCTGTCAGACTGGGAGGAGCAGGTACTGTGGAAGTGGCAGGAGCAGGTGCTGAGGTGGGCTCCCGTTTCACTGGAACAAGAAGAGATTTAATCACTCTCTTTTCCTGTCAGACTGAGTGCATATGTTCCCAAAGCAGCAGCACCATACAAGTCTTCTCAAGCCAAAGACTGACTCTCCCCCTTAAAAAAAGGGCATCAGAGTCTTGCCACCTCATGGTGTAAGACAAACTCAAATATCACCACCCCAGACATAGGAAGAGACACATTCCCTGATCAGAAACAGCAGCAAGAGACTATCCCCACTGCTGACACAGTCAGGTATTACCTGCCTCGCCATTCCACAGAGTGAGAGAAATCCCACATTATCTTTATATTTACTAAAATGTATTAATCGCGTAGGCAGGCAAACATCAGGTTCTGGAATAAGAGGTGATCATGACTGGACACAAAATTAAGTTATCCAGAGTTAAACTTGGTGAATTACCCTTTTCCACGAATCTAATTATGCTACTATTTACCTTCCGTACGGTGAGAAGAGAACTAATTCGACTCATACAGTCCCGTTATCTAGTGACTGGTGGCAGTAGGTTTTGTTCAGCTTATACTTTTTGCAGATGAATAAGTTTACTCTTATCTGACAATTTCCTTTCCTTGAATCCTGTATCAGTTCAGGTTCAGACACATGGGTTATTCCCGTCTACCAGCAGACAGCTTTACCTGTGACATACAGCAGCTGCAGCCCATTGAAAGCCAGCTTTCTCATGATAAAGCAGAAGCATCAAGAAACCGTGTTCATTCAAACGAAAGGATACTCTCAGAACAATCCTTCTCCAAAAACTCACAAGAAAACACAACTGAAAACTGTTCAAAATAAGACTGCTCAGTACCTCCTGGAATGGAAATCGAACAACTCTGCTGTAAAAGTAAGGAAATCTGAAATTACAGGGCAGGTCGGTCCTGGGCTAGTGTAGCAGGATTCAAGCAAAGAAAATTATCAGGTAAGAGTACGTTACTCTCTTCTTTTTTTTATCCTGCTACAACAGTCCAGACACATGGGAAATACCAAACTTTGTAATCCCGAGACTGAAGAGCGAGAGAAGACTGCAGAAGACATATGTGGACTTGGGCCAACAGAAATCAAATCAAAAGTGGCTGCCACAGAACCCAGCTGCGGAAGGTTTTCCCAAGTTCCAGGAGCCCCCAAAATAAGGAATTTCTCCACCGACACATGATCTTGACTATTCTTCTTCTGTCAGGTAGACTTTGCCAACGTTGGTATCGCAGAAGACCCCCCAGTAATTCCTGAGACTGGGAAGGAAAGAGCTTGTGCTTGGAAAAGTTGATCACCCTGCCTAAATCTTCTAAGACCTGTATTACGCTGTTGGATACTGAAAGGGCCTTGCCAATTGTTGAAATAAGAATGGACCACAATTCCTTCCCTTTGTAAGAAGGTTGCTGCCACCATCATCACCTTTGCTGAAAGTTCTTGGAGTTGTGAGGAGACTGGAAGGGAGTATTCTGATCAAAAAAGTGTTTCCCCAAGATGCAGAAACCAACATTTTTGAAGCTCTTCCCTGATGCAAATGATAAAGTACATTTCTGAAACATCCAGCACAGAAACATTTGCCCTGTTGCACCGCTGCTAACACAAACCTGAGCATCACTAAACAGAAACGAGATACATAGCTTGCTGTTTTTACCCTTTCAAATCAATGATGGGTCTTGTAAGAACTGTCTTTCTTTGGAACCACAAAGTAAATGGACAACTGAAACCCAGTTCCTTGCAGAGAACTGGAACCACCACCTGCAAGTCCAGAAGCTTTGAGGGAAGAAAGGCATGGAGGTGGTGGGAATCGAAGAAGCAAATTCCAAAGCATTATCATTCAGTACCACATCCAGAACCCACTTATCTGAGGTTATCTCTCCTTGAAAAATAGCCATAGGCAACCACCTACAGGTGGAATGGGTAGTTCCTGCAGAATCATCCTTGGAGTTTTGAAATAGACCCTGGCCTCTGTTTGCCAGAAAATATGTACAAACCACATATTCTGGCAGTTTTTGGGGCTTTGCCTCCCCAAAGATTCTTCACTAACTTCTTTAAATCCTCCCCAAACAATTTCCCCTTAATAGCTTTGAAATACACATCTGCTACCCACTGACATAACCACTAAAGTCTATAAGCAGCCATGGAAGAAGCTACTGATCTAGAAAAAAAACTGATAAAGTTATACACAGCACCAGCAAGGAATGTGAACCCTGACTCAAGCTGGGAAACATCTGGGAGGAGCTGTATCCAGCACAAAAGCACCACGCCACATAACCACCACAGATAATCTGTTCAGACAAGGCCATAGATGTGAACGCATGCTTTTGAAGAGATCTCAATCTTTCTATCCTGGGGATCTAAGTGCTGTAGCCACCTCTACCGGGATAGTTGTTGCATGAGTCACTGCCGAAACCAAAGCATCTACCTGTGGCATCTGAAAGAGGCGCTGAATGGCTCCGCTGCGGTACTTGTGCCTGGGATGGCCAGCGTCTTCAGGCTCAGAGACACGAGGTCTGGTAGCTCGTCTTTGGAGAAGAAACGCATCATGGTTCAGTATGGTTCCGTTCCTGGAGGGATTTCCCCTTCCTCCAGGGAGTCCGACTCTTCCTCCGAGGTGACTATGTCCCCTAAGGGGAGGCTTTTGCCCGGAGGAGGCATGTCTCTAGAAGCTGAGAGGGGCCTGGCAGGTTTTGGTCTTCTGGTGGAGGCTGTGGCTGTTGATGTTCACCAACTGATGCATCTGAGACATCAATTTCTGAATCTGAACTTCTGGTAGGAAACCTCTGCCCTGCCCCGTGTCGAACAGGACCCCCAGACACTCAAACGACTGGGACGGCTGAAGATTGCTCTTGGTCAGGTTCACCACCTAACCGAATTCCTGTATATATTACACACCTTGTGTGTCACCAGGGGGCTCTGTTTCTGAAACTTGGCCCAAATCATCCAGCCGTCCAAAGACGGGTGCAACAGGATCCCCCTTCTCTGTGCAAGGCCGCTGCTATGACCACCATAACCTTGGAAAATGTTCTGGGAGTGGTGGCCAGACCAAAGGGCAGCACCCGAAACTGATAATGGCGCCCCAAACCACAAAGCAAAGAAAGCAGTGTTCTAAATAGGATGGGAATATGAAAGTAAGCCTCTGAGAGATCCAGGGAGGTCAGAAATTCTCCTGACTGCACTACCATTATCATGGAGTGGAAGGTTTCCATGTGAAAAGGTCACCTTCAAATGACGGTTGACCCTCTTGAGATCCAAGATGGGATGAAAGGAGCTCTCCTTCTTGGGCACAACAAAATAAATGGAAAATCACCCCCTACTTTCTTGAGACGTGGGCACCGGAACCACAGCCCACAGCCTGAGGAGCCTTTGAAGCAAGAACTCTGCCTGCTTCTTCTGCAGGGAGTGGCAAGGGGACACCATGAACACGTTCCAAGGAATACTGCGAAATTCCAGCGCATATCCTTCTCATATCACCTCCAGGAACCACTGGTCTGATGTGATCTCGACCCACCTCTGATAAGAGAAAGGGATGACCCCCCCCTATCTCTTATTCCCAAAGAGAACCTTCATTGGGAACCTTGGGAAGGTCCGCCACCTGAGCCTGCTCCTCTCTTGGGGATGAAAGGTCTGAGACCGAATGAAAGGTCGATTGGAACCCCGGAAACGAACCCTCATACCAAAGGGGTGCTGTAACGGCTTATCTTCCGGCAACCGAGTAACCGGAGATTCGTCCCACAAGCTGGCCAGTTTCTCCAACTCACTCCCAAACAAGAGCAAGCCTTTTAAAGGGCATCTTGGTAAGATTAGCTTTGGAGGCTGCATCAGCTGTCCGATTTCACAACCAGAGCTAACATCTGGCCGCTATCTCTGAAGCCACTCCCCTACCCGAGGTACAGACCAAATCACAGCCAGCGTCCACTAAAAAGGCGGCAGCGGGCTCCATAACCGGTCTTGAATTCCCTCCAGACTCAACATCCTGAGAGAGAAGCAGACAAGATCACGCCACTAGAGCGCAATAGGAAGCGATCTGTAAAGGCTTGCAATCCAATAGCTTCAATCCTTCTATCGTGTACATCCTTCAAGGCCGCTGCTCCTTCTACGGGGATAGTCATCCACTTAGAGAGGGCACATACCAGTGTGGGAAAATGCAAACGCTTGGCAGATCTAGGGGGTGCAGGTCTTCCCATGTCTGACCCCCTTTTAAATTAGTTTCTGGGGTGTCCCATGCCACATAAATCAATTCCTGAATGGCATCCATCATAGGGAAAAAAACAAGAGGCTTCATGTAAGGAAACAAAATGGGATTCTTCCTTGGCTCAGACATGGCATCCAAACCAGGAACACCCAGCTGTTTCAAAGTCTGGGAAATCAGAGCCGGCAGTTCATTTCTATGAAAAACATGCAACTTGGTTCGATGCGGTTCCAATCCTGGAGGAATTTCCCCATCTTCCAGGGAATCAGGAGCTACCTCATCATCAGTGCCATCTGGATTCCTGTCGGGAACACCCGCAGGGTGCTGAGGCAAGCTCCGACGCGTAAGCATAGGACTGGAAGAGGGAGGAGCCACCAGCGAAGTGTCTGACCTGACAGGAATGGGTGAAGTGGAGAACTGCACTTGAAGAAAAGCTTGTAAGCCTTGAAAAAATTCCTCCCAAGAAAATGCAGCTGTATCCAGACCAAGCACAGAAGGAACTGGAGCAGGTCCCACAGAACTGCCCTCACCAGCAGAGGAGCCAGTCAAGGGAGAGCCAAGGTCTGGCGTCCCTCCAGTCAAGGCCGTAACCAACCCATCATCAGAATGGAAAGAGCCAGGCTTAGCAAAATCTGAGGAAGACAACTCCCCCTGAGCGTCTGAGCAGCGCTGACACAGGTTAGAAGCCAGATCAGGCTGAGAAGCCCTGATATGACAGGCAACACAAATAGGAAGACGCTTAAGACTTACCATTGCGGTGGTAAATGTGCGCCAATGGCTTGTGCTCAAAATTTTATGCGCACAAAACTGAAGCGCCACGGAAGTAAGTGCGACAAGGCGCATGCACAACTTGTGTGCCAAGTTCCATAGTGTGGACAGTTCAAAAAGTTGTGTACGTAAAGGGCACGCCCCAAAATGAGTGCATAATGCGTGCGCAGAGCTGATGCTATGCGCACGCCGATGGCCTGTAGAGTACACACAGGAGTGGGTGAAAATGCCACTGTGGCCTACCACGCAGTGTGCAAGGAAAAAAAAGCCTAACTGCGGGGTCTATCCCACCGGGGCCGCTCAACCCACCAAGTTGCCCAGTTCCCCAACCCAACAGGAGTGGGAATGAACATTGGGACGACACGCTGAGCACAGAGACTGGAGGAAGCCCTAAACAACCCCTCTGTCTCTGCTTAAAAGGTAAAAATTGTTTTTTTTTTTTTTTTAAACCCTACCTGAGCTCAGTGCTTACCGTCTGAGTACAAAGACAGTCTCTGGCTGTGGGGAAAGAGGGCATCTGCCATCACCACCACGCTTGGCATCCTGCACTCGCTGCCTTTCAGCTGAACGAGTAGCTAAGCCCACGGCGGGAAACCCGGCTACTGGACCACGGTACACCTCTGAGGGCTCACAGACATCACCTCAGGAACTCTCAACTGAGGGAGAGGACTTTTGCTATCACCACAGGAGAGCAGGGCTTTCTTTTCCTTAAATCAGCACTTCAAATTTCTCCTTCGAAAGCACGCAGCAATCCCCAGTAGGGAGATGCCCGTTCACCATCTGCTGGAGATGGAGAATACTGGCAGGCTGGGGGCACTGCAGAAGTGTGTGTGTGTGTGTATATATATATATATATATATATATATATATATATACATACACACACACACACTGTGATGTCCGCTTACTCCGTCTCCATGTGCTGGAGGGTAAACCCACTGGTTCTGAGCTCATCTGTCCACACGCTAGGAAATGGACTGCTATTGTATCTAGCACTGTATCTAAGGCAGCTCTCACAGAACTGTGTTTACTGACCGCTGAAGGACCCCTGAGCCTCACCTGTCTCCCTGCTGCGGTCTCTCTCCTCGGTCATGCTGGCTACTTTCCGGATGGATTCTTGTGGAAGGCGTTTTTCTCGTTCCTGGCTCCTGTCCTCAGTTTCCCTGCTGAAGCTGCGCTTGGTAATGGGTGGCCTACTGCTCCTGTCCCTCTCGTTCCTCTCCAAGCGATCCCCCTTCTCACTCCTGTCCGAGCGCTCACCCCTCTCGCTGCCCTTCTCAAAGCGCTCACTGCGCTCAAACCGGTCCCCACGATCACGGTCCTTTTCCGACCTGTCACGGCTGGAGCTGGTTCTACAACGGAGAACAACAGTTTAGCAAACTCTCTCTCTCTAAAGTTCTCAACATACAGTGCAGCCACCGGAGGGACCCACAGGCAGCAATTGCCTCCCTCATTCCCTTACCACCCCAAGTGTACCCATGATTTCATCCTCTCCCCGTACCTCTGCACGATTCTGCGAGCATCTGGACTCTCTGCTGACGAGGTCTGCTGCAGAGCAGAGAAGCGGTTCAGGGTGGAAGCAGCTGGACGACCTGATTCAGAGGCTGAAAAAAAAAAATCAGAAAGGTGAGACCCCTAATGCCTTGTGAGATAAGAGCTGCAAGCAGGGACTGTACCCTGTGTATAAGCAGGCTTGGATTTGCCAACAGGGTGGCAGGATAGCTGAAGATTTACTTCCTGACAGCTGCTTCCTACTCCAACACTTTCTCTCCCAGGCAGCATGCAGTGAACAGGAAGGGAGGTGGTGAACTGGATTAGACAGAGTAAAGGAAAAATGCTCTGCTCTCTAATCCAGCCCTTCCCTTTCTGTCACATACTGGGAAGTGGGGACAACAGCACTAAGAGGTGACAAAAACCTAAATCTATCACTTGCTGAAAGAGGTCCTTATTCTCTCCCTGAGTTATAGAGCTGAAGGCGATAGGGGTCAGTGAGCAGTGGCTGCCCCCTGGGTTGTAAGGGGTCATTACTCTCTCCCTGAGTTACAGAGCTGAAGGCGATAGGGGACAGTGAGCAGTGGCTGCCCCCTGGGCTGTAAGGGGTCATTACTCTCTCCCTGAGTTACAGAGCTGAAGGTGATAGGGGACAGTGAGCAGTGGCTGCCCCCTGGGCTGTAAGGGGTCATTACTCTGTCCCCTGGGGGTGGAAGGGAGTTGTAAGCAGGGACTGCCCCTTGTCCACAGACAGTGGAAGGATAACGAGCAGTGTAGGCAGGTGAGGTTTACAAATAGTGAAATCCAATCAAGGCAGTACTTGCAGGGTTGGTATATATGAGGGACAGAATAAAGGAAAGAGACCAGCAGGTAGTAAGCTATAGAGGCATCAGTAACGCTCTGGTGTCACTGTCTATGTGGTCAGCGTAAGGAGCAAGGAGAGTAAATCAATACATGCAAGGGCCATGATAAGGACATAAGGCTCAATGTCTGCCATACTAAGGACAAGCAGTCTCTTACCTGATTCTGCAGGCTTTGCCCCAGTCCCACCGCTGCTTCCTTTCCCCCAGCTCAGTCTGCCACCTGGTGCCAAGAGCTGATTATTATAGTCA